>NW_026683197.1:0-300000 GCF_027579445.1 Ammospiza nelsoni | reverse complement strand
AAATCCTAGCCCTAGGCCGAACCCCAACCCTAAGACGAGAAAGGCAAATCAGCCAGGAATTAGGCATGTCCCCAAGGAAAAAGCTGTGGAGGCAGGCATGTTGTGGTACTTTTGCGCTCTTCTTGGCTAGTCCTTCGCAGCTGCTGTGTTCTTGGAACTCAGGGCTTTCTGGTTAATAGAACCCTTACCCTAGGCGTAACTCAAACCTTAACCCTAGGAAGGAAAATCAGCCTATGGTTCGGGATGGTCTCATGGAAATATCAGTGGTGGCAGCCAAGTTGCGTCACTTTTGCGCTCCCCTTGGGATGCCTTTTGCAGCTGCAGTGTGCCTGGAGCCCAGGGCTTCCTGGTTTTAAAAGTCCTAGGCCTAAGCCTAACAGTAACCCTAGGAAGGTAAATCAGCCGGGTATTAGGGTTCTTCCTAAGGGAAAAGCCGTGAAAGCAGCCATGTTGTGGCACTTCTGCACTCCCTTTGGGATGCCTTTGGCAGATGAAGTAAGCCTGGAACTCAGGGCTTCCTGGTTAAAGAAATCCAAGCCCTAGGCTGAAGCCTAACCCTAACCCTAGGCAGATAAATCAGCCTAGGTATAGGGATGGTGCCAAGGAAAAAGCTGTGAAAGCTGCCATGTTGTTGCACTTTTGTACTCCCCTTGGGATGCCTTGAACAGCTGCAGTGTGCCTGGAGCCCAGGGCTTCCTAGTTTCAAAAATCCTAGCCCTAGGCCTAAGCCTAACAGTAACCCTGGGAAAGTAAATCAGCCTGATGTTAGGCTTCTTGCCAAGGAAAAAGCCGTGAAACAGCCATGTTGTGGCACTTTTGCACTCCCTTTTGGATGCCTTTCACAGCTCCAGTGTGCCTGGAACTCAGGGCTTCCTGATTTTAAAAATCCTAGCCCTAGGCCGAACCCCAACCCTAAGACGAGAAAGGCAAATCAGCCAGGAATTAGGCATGTCCCCAAGGAAAAAGCTGTGGAGGCAGGCATGTTGTGCTACTTTTGCGCTCTTCTTGGCTAGTCCTTCGCAGCTGCTGTGTTCTTGGAACTCAGGGCTTTCTGGTTAATAGACCCTTACCCTAGGCGTAACTCAAACCTTAACCCTAGGAAGGAAAATCAGCCTATGGTTCGGGATGGTCTCATGGAAATATCAGTGGTGGCAGCCAAGTTGCGTCACTTTTGCGCTCCCCTTGGGATGCCTTTCGCAGCTGCAGTGTGCCTGGAGCCCAGGGCTTCCTGGTTTTAAAAGTCCTAGGCCTAAGCCTAACAGTAACCCTAGGAAGGTAAATCAGCCGGGTATTAGGGTTCTTCCTAAGGGAAAAGCCGTGAAAGCAGCCATGTTGTGGCACTTCTGCACTCCCTTTGGGATGCCTTTGGCAGATGAAGTAAGCCTGGAACTCAGGGCTTCCTGGTTAAAGAAATCCAAGCCCTAGGCTGAACCCTAACCCTAACCCTAGGCAGATAAATCAGCCTAGGTATAGGGATGGTGCCAAGGAAAAAGCTGTGAAAGCTGCCATGTTGTTGCACTTTTGTACTCCCCTTGGGATGCCTTGAACAGCTGCAGTGTGCCTGGAGCCCAGGGCTTCCTAGTTTCAAAAATCCTAGCCCTAGGCCTAAGCCTAACAGTAACCCTGGGAAAGTATGTCAGCCTGGTGTTAGGCTTCTTGCCAAGGAAAAAGCCGTGAAAGCAGCCATGTTGTGGCACTTTTGCACTCCCTTTTGGATGCCTTTCACAGCTCCAGTGTGCCTGGAACTCAGGGCTTCCTGATTTTAAAAATCCTAGCCCTAGGCCGAACCCCAACCCTAAGACGAGAAAGGCAAATCAGCCAGGAATTAGGCATGTCCCCAAGGAAAAAGCTGTGGAGGCAGGCATGTTGTGGTACTTTTGCGCTCTTCTTGGCTAGTCCTTCGCAGCTGCTGTGTTCTTGGAACTCAGGGCTTTCTGGTTAATAGACCCTTACCCTAGGCGTAACTCAAACCTTAACCCTAGGAAGGAAAATCAGCCTATGGTTCGGGATGGTCTCATGGAAATATCAGTGGTGGCAGCCAAGTTGCGTCACTTTTGCGCTCCCCTTGGGATGCCTTGAACAGCTGCAGTGTGCCTGGAGCCCAGGGCTTCCTGGTTTTAAAAGTCCTAGGCCTAAGCCTAACAGTAACCCTAGGAAGGTAAATCAGCCGGGTATTAGGGTTCTTCCTAAGGGAAAAGCCGTGAAAGCAGCCATGTTGTGGCACTTCTGCACTCCCTTTGGGATGCCTTTGGCAGATGAAGTAAGCCTGGAACTCAGGGCTTCCTGGTTAAAAAAATTCAAGCCCTAGGCTGAACCCTAACCCTAACCCTAGGCAGATAAATCTGCCTAGGTATAGGGATGGTGCCAAGGAAAAAGCTGTGAAAGCTGCCATGTTGTTGCACTTTTGTACTCCCCTTGGGATGCCTTGAACAGCTGCAGTGTGCCTGGAGCTAAGGGCTTCCTAGTTTCAAAAATCCTAGCCCTAGGCCTAAGCCTAACAGTAACCCTGGGAAAGTATGTCAGCCTGGTGTTAGGCTTCTTGCCAAGGAAAAAGCCGTGAAAGCAGCCATGTTGTGGCACTTCTGCACTCCCTTTGGGATGCCTTTGGCAGATGAAGTAAGCCTGGAACTCAGGGCTTCCTGGTTAAAGAAATTCAAGCCCTAGGCTGAACCCTAACCCTAACCCTAGGCAGATAAATCAGCCTAGGTATAGGGATGGTGCCAAGGAAAAAGCTGTGAAAGCTGCCATGTTGTTGCACTTTTGTACTCCCCTTGGGATGCCTTGAACAGCTGCAGTGTGCCTGGAGCTAAGGGCTTCCTAGTTTTAAAAATCCTAGCCCTAGGCCTAAGCCTAACAGTAACCCTGGGAAGGTAAGTCAGCCTGGTGTTAGGCGTCTTGCCAAGGAAAAAGCCGTGAAAGCAGCCATGTTGTGGCACTTTTGCACTCCCTTTTGGATGCCTTTCACAGCTCCAGTGTGCCTGGAACTCAGGGCTTCCTGCTTTTAAAAATCCTAGCCCTAGGCCGAACCGCAACCCTAAGACGAGAAAGGCAAATCAGCCAGGAATTAGGCATGTCCCCAAGGAAAAAGCTGTGGAGGCAGGCATGTTGTGGTACTTTTGCGCTCTTCTTGGCTAGTCCTTCGCAGCTGCTGTGTTCTTGGAACTCAGGGCTTTCTGGTTAATAGAACCCTTACCCTAGGCGTAACTCAAACCTTAACCCTAGGAAGGAAAATCAACCTATGGTTCGGGATGGTCTCATGGAAATATCAGTGGTGGCAGCCAAGTTGCGTCACTTTTGCGCTCCCCTTGGGATGCCTTTTGCAGCTGCAGTGTGCCTGGAGCCCAGGGCTTCCTGGTTTTAAAAGTCCTAGGCCTAAGCCTAACAGTAACCCTAGGAAGGTAAATCAGCCGGGTATTAGGGTTCTTCCTAAGGGAAAAGCCGTGAAAGCAGCCATGTTGTGGCACTTCTGCACTCCCTTTGGGATGCCTTTGGCAGATGAAGTAAGCCTGGAACTCAGGTCTTCCTGGTTAAAAAAATTCAAGCCCTAGGCTGAACCCTAACCCAAACCCTAGGCAGATAAATCAGCCTAGGTATAGGGATGGTGCCAAGAAAAAAGCTGTGAAAGCTGCCATGTTGTTGCACTTTTGTACTCCCCTTGGGATGCCTTGAACAGCTGCAGTGTGCCTGGAGCTAAGGGCTTCCTAGTTTCAAAAATCCTAGCCCTAGGCCTAAGCCTAACAGTAACCCTGGGAAAGTAAATCAGCCTGATGTTAGGCTTCTTGCCAAGGAAAAAGCCGTGAAAGCAGCCATGTTGTGGCACTTTTGCACTCCCTTTGGGATGCCTTTGGCAGATGAAGTAAGCCTGGAACTCAGGGCTTCCTGGTTAAAGAAATCCAAGCCCTAGGCTGAACCCTAACCCTAACCCTAGGCAGATAAATCAGCCTAGGTATAGGGATGGTGCCAAGGAAAAAGCTGTGAAAGCTGCCATGTTGTTGCACTTTTGTACTCCCCTTGGATGCCTTGAACAGCTGCAGTGTGCCTGGAGCTAAGGGCTTCCTAGTTTCAAAAATCCTAGCCCTAGGCCTAAGCCTAACAGTAACCCTGGGAGAGTAAATCAGCCTGATGTTAGGCTTCTTGCCAAGGAATAAGCCGTGAAAGCAGCCATGTTGTGGCACTTCTGCACTCCCTTTGGGATGCCTTTGGCAGATGAAGTAAGCCTGGAACTCAGGGCTTCCTGGTTAAAGAAATCCAAGCCCTAGGCTGAACCCTAACCCTAACCCTAGGCAGATAAATCAGCCTAGGTATAGGGATGGTGCCAAGGAAAAAGCTGTGAAAGCTGCCATGTTGTTGCACTTTTGTACTCCCCTTGGGATGCCTTGAACAGCTGCAGTGTGCCTGGAGCTAAGGGCTTCCTAGTTTTAAAAATCCTAGCCCTAGGCCAAAGCCTAACAGTAACCCTGGGAAAGTAAATCAGCCTGATGTTAGGCTTCTTGCCAAGGAAAAAGCCGTGAAACAGCCATGTTGTGGCACTTTTGCACTCCCTTTTGGATGCCTTTCACAGCTGCAGTGTGCCTGGAACTCAGGGCTTCCTGATTTTAAAAATCCTAGCCCTAGGCCGAACCCCAACCCTAAGACGAGAAAGGCAAATCAGCCAGGAATTAGGCATGTCCCCAAGGAAAAAGCTGTGGAGGCAGGCATGTTGTGCTACTTTTGCGCTCTTCTTGGCTAGTCCTTCGCAGCTGCTGTGTTCTTGGAACTCAGGGCTTTCTGGTTAATAGAACCCTTACCCTAGGCGTAACTCAAACCTTAACCCTAGGAAGGAAAATCAGCCTATGGTTCGGGATGGTCTCATGGAAATATCAGTGGTGGCAGCCAAGTTGCGTCACTTTTGCGCTCCCCTTGGGATGCCTTTTGCAGCTGCAGTGTGCCTGGAGCCCAGGGCTTCCTGGTTTTAAAAGTCCTAGGCCTAAGCCTAACAGTAACCCTAGGAAGGTAAATCAGCCGGGTATTAGGGTTCTTCCTAAGGGAAAAGCCGTGAAAGCAGCCATGTTGTGGCACTTCTGCACTCCCTTTGGGATGCCTTTGGCAGATGAAGTAAGCCTGGAACTCAGGGCTTCCTGGTTAAAGAAATTCAAGCCCTAGGCTGAACCCTAACCCTAACCCTAGGCAGATAAATCAGCCTAGGTATAGGGATGGTGCCAAGGAAAAAGCTGTGAAAGCTGCCATGTTGTTGCACTTTTGTACTCCCCTTGGGATGCCTTGAACAGCTGCAGTGTGCCTGGAGCTAAGGGCTTCCTAGTTTTAAAAATCCTAGCCCTAGGCCTAAGCCTAACAGTAACCCTGGGAAGGTAAATCAGCCTGGTGTTAGGCGTCTTGCCAAGGAAAAAGCCGTGAAAGCAGCCATGTTGTGGCACTTTTGCACTCCCTTTTGGATGCCTTTCACAGCTCCAGTGTGCCTGGAACTCAGGGCTTCCTGCTTTTAACAATCCTAGCCCTAGGCCGAACCCCAACCCTATGACGAGAAAGGCAAATCAGCCAGGAATTAGGCATGTCCCCAAGGAAAAAGCTGTGGAGGCAGGCATGTTGTGGTACTTTTGCGCTCTTCTTGGCTAGTCCTTCGCAGCTGCTGTGTTCTTGGAACTCAGGGCTTTCTGGTTAATAGAACCCTTACCCTAGGCGTAACTCAAACCTTAACCCTAGGAAGGAAAATCAACCTATGGTTCGGGATGCTCTCATGGAAATATCAGTGGTGGCAGCCAAGTTGCGTCACTTTTGCGCTCCCCTTGGGATGCCTTTCGCAGCTGCAGTGTGCCTGGAGCCCAGGGCTTCCTGGTTTTAAAAGTCCTAGGCCTAAGCCTAACAGTAACCCTAGGAAGGTAAATCAGCCGGGTATTAGGGTTCTTCCTAAGGGAAAAGCCGTGAAAGTGTAGGGGCCTGAATATATGTATTGTTATAAAGGAGTCCTTGTGAATATATATATATGTAGTGAGAGTCCTATGTATTAGATAGGTGGGTCCTGTTGCTCTGGATGAGCTACAGCTGTGGGATCCTTGGTTGGGTAGCAGCTGTAGCTCATGAAGGCCTCTGGGATAAAAGGGGGTTGGGTCGAGAGCCCAGAAGGAGCCCCTATGGAAGCCATGAGGAACTGTGCTGCAGAGAGGAGCTGCATAATAGGACCAGCAAGAAGGTATGGACTTTAAGATGGGACTCCAGAAATATGAAATACAATAAGATAACAACAACAATTGGTGACCGCGACGTGATAAAGAACATGCAGCCAAGGAGAAGGTATGGACTCCCCTGGACAGCCGAGAGCTGTGGCAGCCGGAGAGCTGGGACAGTGGAAGATAGGACAGCTGAGAGCTGTGGCAGCCTGAGAGCTGGGACAGATATGGATATTGTAACTGTGTAATTGAGAAATTGTTAAAAGAAAAGGGGGGAAATGTAGGGGCCTGAATATATGTATTAGGTATGGAATCCCCCGGACAGCTGAGAGCTGTGGCAGCCGGAGAGCTGGGACAGTGGAAGATAGGACAGCCGAGAGCTGTGGCAGCCTGGGAGCTGGGACAGATATGGATATTGTAACTGTGTAATTGAGAAATTGTTAAAAGAAAAGGGGGGAAATGTAGGGGCCTGAATATATGTATTGTTATAAAGGAGTCCTTGTGAATATATATATATGTAGTGAGAGTCCTATGTATTAGATAGGTGGGTCCTGTTGCTCTGGATGAGCTACAGCTGTGGGATCCTTGGTTGGGTAGCAGCTGTAGCTCATGAAGGCCTCTGGGATAAAAGGGGGTTGGGTCGAGAGCCCAGAAGGAGCCCCTATGGAAGCCATGAGGAACTGTGCTGCAGAGAGGAGCTGCATAATAGGACCAGCAAGAAGGTATGGACTTTAAGATGGGACTCCAGAAATATGAAATACAATAAGATAACAACAACAATAATGTAGGGGCCTGAATATATGTATTAGGTATGGAATCCCCCGGACAGCCGAGAGCTGTGGCAGCCGGAGAGCTGGGACAGTGGAATATAGGACAGCCGAGAGCTGTGGCAGCCTGAGAGCTGGGACAGATGAAGATAGGACAGCTGAGAGCTGTGGCAGCCTGAGAGCTGGGACAGATATGGATATTGTAACTGTGTAATGGAGAAATTGTTAAAAGAAAAGGGGGGAAATGTAGGGGCCTGAATATATGTATTAGGTATGGAATCCCCCGGACAGCCGAGAGCTGTGGCAGCTGGAGAGCTGGGACAGTGGAAGATAGGACAGCCGAGAGCTGTGGCAGCCTGGGAGCTGGGACAGATATGGATATTGTAACTGTGTAATTGAGAAATTGTTAAAAGAAAAGGGGGGAAATGTAGGGGCCTGAATATATGTATTGTTATAAAGGAGTCCTTGTGAATATATATATGTAGTGAGAGTCCTATGTATTAGATAGGTGGGTCCTGTTGCTCTGGATGAGCTACAGCTGTGGGATCCTTGGTTGGGTAGCAGCTGTAGCTCATGAAGGCCTCTGGGATAAAAGGGGGTTGGGTCGAGAGCCCAGGAGGAGCCCCTATGGAAGCCATGAGGAACTGTGCTGCAGAGAGGAGCTGCATAATAGGACCAGCAAGAAGGTATGGACTTTAAGATGGGACTCCAGAAATATGAAATACAATAAGATAACAACAACATGAAAGCAGCCATGTTGTGGCACTTCTGCACTCCCTTTGGGATGCCTTTGGCAGATGAAGTAAGCCTGGAACTCAGGGCTTCCTGGTTAAAGAAATTCAAGCCCTAGGCTGAACCCTAACCCTAACCCTAGGCAGATAAATCAGCCTAGGTATAGGGATGGTGCCAAGGAAAAAGCTGTGAAAGCTGCCATGTTGTTGCACTTTTGTACTCCCCTTGGGATGCCTTGAACAGCTGCAGTGTGCCTGGAGCTAAGGGCTTCCTAGTTTTAAAAATCCTAGCCCTAGGCCTAAGCCTAACAGTAACCCTGGGAAGGTAAGTCAGCCTGGTGTTAGGCGTCTTGCCAAGGAAAAAGGCGTGAAAGCAGCCATGTTGTGGCACTTCTGCACTCCCTTTGGGATGCCTTTGGCAGATGAAGTAAGCCTGGAACTCAGGGCTTCCTGGTTAAAGAAATCCAAGCCCTAGGCTGAACCCTAACCCTAACCCTAGGCAGATAAATCAGCCTAGGTATAGGGATGGTGCCAAGGAAAAAGCTGTGAAAGCTGCCATGTTGTTGCACTTTTGTACTCCCTTGGGATGCCTTGAACAGCTGCAGTGTGCCTGGAGCTAAGGGCTTCCTAGTTTCAAAAATCCTAGCCCTAGGCCTAAGCCTAACAGTAACCCTGGGAAAGTAAATCAGCCTGATGTTAGGCTTCTTGCCAAGGAAAAAGCCGTGAAAGCAGCCATGTTGTGGCACTTCTGCACTCCCTTGGGATGCCTTTGGCAGATGAAGTAAGCCTGGAACTCAGGGCTTCCTGGTTAAAGAAATCCAAGCCCTAGGCTGAACCCTAACCCTAACCCTAGGCAGATAAATCAGCCTAGGTATAGGGATGGTGCCAAGGAAAAAGCTGTGAAAGCTGCCATGTTGTTGCACTTTTGTACTCCCCTTGGGATGCCTTGAACAGCTGCAGTGTGCCTGGAGCTAAGGGCTTCCTAGTTTCAAAAATCCTAGCCCTAGGCCTAAGCCTAACAGTAACCCTGGGAAAGTAAATCAGCCTGGTGTTAGGCTTCTTGCCAAGGAAAAAGCTGTGAAAGCTGCCATGTTGTTGCACTTTTGTACTCCCCTTGGGATGCCTTGAACAGCTGCAGTGTGCCTGGAGCCCAGGGCTTCCTAGTTTCAAAAATCCTAGCCCTAGGCCTAAGCCTAACAGTAACCCTGGGAAAGTATGTCAGCCTGGTGTTAGGCTTCTTGCCAAGGAAAAAGCCGTGAAAGCAGCCATGTT
The DNA here is from genome assembly GCF_027579445.1 of Ammospiza nelsoni. NCBI lineage: Eukaryota > Metazoa > Chordata > Aves > Passeriformes > Passerellidae > Ammospiza > Ammospiza nelsoni. The sequence continues at coordinate 291,066 of NW_026683197.1, read as the reverse complement.
GTGGCACTTTTGCACTCCCTTTTGGATGCCTTTCACAGCTCCAGTGTGCCTGGAACTCAGGGCTTCCTGATTTTAAAAATCCTAGCCCTAGGCCGAACCCCAACCCTAAGACGAGAAAGGCAAATCAGCCAGGAATTAGGCATGTCCCCAAGGAAAAAGCTGTGGAGGCAGGCATGTTGTGCTACTTTTGCGCTCTTCTTGGCTAGTCCTTCGCAGCTGCTGTGTTCTTGGAACTCAGGGCTTTCTGGTTAATAGACCCTTACCCTAGGCGTAACTCAAACCTTAACCCTAGGAAGGAAAATCAACCTATGTTTCGGGATGGTCTCATGGAAATATCAGTGGTGGCAGCCAAGTTGCGTCACTTTTGCGCTCCCCTTGGGATGCCTTTCGCAGCTGCAGTGTGCCTGGAGCCCAGGGCTTCCTGGTTTTAAAAGTCCTAGGCCTAAGCCTAACAGTAACCCTAGGAAGGTAAATCAGCCGGGTATTAGGGTTCTTCCTAAGGGAAAAGCCGTGAAAGTGTAGGGGCCTGAATATATGTATTGTTATAAAGGAGTCCTTGTGAATATATATATATGTAGTGAGAGTCCTATGTATTAGATAGGTGGGTCCTGTTGCTCTGGATGAGCTACAGCTGTGGGATCCTTGGTTGGGTAGCAGCTGTAGCTCATGAAGGCCTCTGGGATAAAAGGGGGTTGGGTCGAGAGCCCAGAAGGAGCCCCTATGGAAGCCATGAGGAACTGTGCTGCAGAGAGGAGCTGCATAATAGGACCAGCAAGAAGGTATGGACTTTAAGATGGGACTCCAGAAATATGAAATACAATAAGATAACAACAACAATTGGTGACCGCGACGTGATAAAGAACATGCAGCCAAGGAGAAGGTATGGACTCCCCTGGACAGCCGAGAGCTGTGGCAGCCGGAGAGCTGGGACAGTGGAAGATAGGACAGCTGAGAGCTGTGGCAGCCTGAGAGCTGGGACAGATATGGATATTGTAACTGTGTAATTGAGAAATTGTTAAAAGAAAAGGGGGGAAATGTAGGGGCCTGAATATATGTATTAGGTATGGAATCCCCCGGACAGCTGAGAGCTGTGGCAGCCGGAGAGCTGGGACAGTGGAAGATAGGACAGCCGAGAGCTGTGGCAGCCTGGGAGCTGGGACAGATATGGATATTGTAACTGTGTAATTGAGAAATTGTTAAAAGAAAAGGGGGGAAATGTAGGGGCCTGAATATATGTATTGTTATAAAGGAGTCCTTGTGAATATATATATATGTAGTGAGAGTCCTATGTATTAGATAGGTGGGTCCTGTTGCTCTGGATGAGCTACAGCTGTGGGATCCTTGGTTGGGTAGCAGCTGTAGCTCATGAAGGCCTCTGGGATAAAAGGGGGTTGGGTCGAGAGCCCAGAAGGAGCCCCTATGGAAGCCATGAGGAACTGTGCTGCAGAGAGGAGCTGCATAATAGGACCAGCAAGAAGGTATGGACTTTAAGATGGGACTCCAGAAATATGAAATACAATAAGATAACAACAACAATAATGTAGGGGCCTGAATATATGTATTAGGTATGGAATCCCCCGGACAGCCGAGAGCTGTGGCAGCCGGAGAGCTGGGACAGTGGAATATAGGACAGCCGAGAGCTGTGGCAGCCTGAGAGCTGGGACAGATGAAGATAGGACAGCTGAGAGCTGTGGCAGCCTGAGAGCTGGGACAGATATGGATATTGTAACTGTGTAATGGAGAAATTGTTAAAAGAAAAGGGGGGAAATGTAGGGGCCTGAATATATGTATTAGGTATGGAATCCCCCGGACAGCCGAGAGCTGTGGCAGCTGGAGAGCTGGGACAGTGGAAGATAGGACAGCCGAGAGCTGTGGCAGCCTGGGAGCTGGGACAGATATGGATATTGTAACTGTGTAATTGAGAAATTGTTAAAAGAAAAGGGGGGAAATGTAGGGGCCTGAATATATGTATTGTTATAAAGGAGTCCTTGTGAATATATATATGTAGTGAGAGTCCTATGTATTAGATAGGTGGGTCCTGTTGCTCTGGATGAGCTACAGCTGTGGGATCCTTGGTTGGGTAGCAGCTGTAGCTCATGAAGGCCTCTGGGATAAAAGGGGGTTGGGTCGAGAGCCCAGGAGGAGCCCCTATGGAAGCCATGAGGAACTGTGCTGCAGAGAGGAGCTGCATAATAGGACCAGCAAGAAGGTATGGACTTTAAGATGGGACTCCAGAAATATGAAATACAATAAGATAACAACAACATGAAAGCAGCCATGTTGTGGCACTTCTGCACTCCCTTTGGGATGCCTTTGGCAGATGAAGTAAGCCTGGAACTCAGGGCTTCCTGGTTAAAGAAATTCAAGCCCTAGGCTGAACCCTAACCCTAACCCTAGGCAGATAAATCAGCCTAGGTATAGGGATGGTGCCAAGGAAAAAGCTGTGAAAGCTGCCATGTTGTTGCACTTTTGTACTCCCCTTGGGATGCCTTGAACAGCTGCAGTGTGCCTGGAGCTAAGGGCTTCCTAGTTTTAAAAATCCTAGCCCTAGGCCTAAGCCTAACAGTAACCCTGGGAAGGTAAGTCAGCCTGGTGTTAGGCGTCTTGCCAAGGAAAAAGGCGTGAAAGCAGCCATGTTGTGGCACTTCTGCACTCCCTTTGGGATGCCTTTGGCAGATGAAGTAAGCCTGGAACTCAGGGCTTCCTGGTTAAAGAAATCCAAGCCCTAGGCTGAACCCTAACCCTAACCTTAGGCAGATAAATCAGCCTAGGTATAGGGATGGTGCCAAGGAAAAAGCTGTGAAAGCTGCCATATTGTTGCACTTTTGTACTCCCCTTGGGATGCCTTGAACAGCTGCAGTGTGCCTGGAGCTAAGGGCTTCCTAGTTTCAAAAATCCTAGCCCTAGGCCTAAGCCTAACAGTAACCCTGGGAAAGTAAATCAGCCTGATGTTAGGCTTCTTGCCAAGGAAAAAGCCGTGAAAGCAGCCATGTTGTGGCACTTTTGCACTCCCTTTTGGATGCCTTTCACAGCTCCAGTGTGCCTGGAACTCAGGGCTTCCTGCTTTTAAAAATCCTAGCCCTAGGCCGAACCCCAACCCTAAGATGAGAAAGGCAAATCAGCCAGGAATTAGGCATGTCCCCAAGGAAAAAGCTGTGGAGGCAGGCATGTTGTGGTACTTTTGCGCTCTTCTTGGCTAGTCCTTCGCAGCTGCTGTGTTCTTGGAACTCAGGGCTTTCTGGTTAATAGAACCCTTACCCTAGGCGTAACTCAAACCTTAAGCCTAGGAAGGAAAATCAACCTATGGTTCGGGATGGTCTCATGGAAATATCAGTGGTGGCAGCCAAGTTGCGTCACTTTTGCGCTCCCCTTGGGATGCCTTTTGCAGCTGCAGTGTGCCTGGAGCCCAGGGCTTCCTGGTTTTAAAAGTCCTAGGCCTAAGCCTAACAGTAACCCTAGGAAGGTAAATCAGCCGGGTATTAGGGTTCTTCCTAAGGGAAAAGCCGTGAAAGCAGCCATGTTGTGGCACTTCTGCACTCCCTTTGGGATGCCTTTGGCAGATGAAGTAAGCCTGGAACTCAGGGCTTCCTGGTTAAAGAAATCCAAGCCCTAGGCTGAACCCTAACCCTAACCCTAGGCAGATAAATCAGCCTAGGTATAGGGATGGTGCCAAGGAAAAAGCTGTGAAAGCTGCCATGTTGTTGCACTTTTGTACTCCCCTTGGGATGCCTTGAACAGCTGCAGTGTGCCTGGAGCCCAGGGCTTCCTAGTTTCAAAACTCCTAGCCCTAGGCCTAAGCCTAACAGTAACCCTGGGAAAGTAAATCAGCCTGATGTTAGGTTTCTTGCCAAGGAAAAAGCCGTGAAAGCAGCCATGTTGTGGCACTTTTGCACTCCCTTTTGGATGCCTTTCACAGCTCCAGTGTGCCTGGAACTCAGGGCTTCCTGATTTTAAAAATCCTAGCCCTAGGCCGAACCCCAACCCTAAGACGAGAAAGGCAAATCAGCCAGGAATTAGGCATGTCCCCAAGGAAAAAGCTGTGGAGGCAGGCATGTTGTGGTACTTTTGCGCTCTTCTTGGCTAGTCCTTCGCAGCTGCTGTGTTCTTGGAACTCAGGGCTTTCTGGTTAATAGAACCCTTACCCTAGGCGTAACTCAAACCTTAACCCTAGGAAGGAAAATCAGCCTATGGTTCGGGATGGTCTCATGGAAATATCAGTGGTGGCAGCCAAGTTGCGTCACTTTTGCGCTCCCCTTGGGATGCCTTTTGCAGCTGCAGTGTGCCTGGAGCCCAGGGCTTCCTGGTTTTAAAAGTCCTAGGCCTAAGCCTAACAGTAACCCTAGGAAGGTAAATCAGCCGGGTATTAGGGTTCTTCCTAAGGGAAAAGCCGTGAAAGCAGCCATGTTGTGGCACTTCTGCACTCCCTTTGGGATGCCTTTGGCAGATGAAGTAAGCCTGGAACTCAGGGCTTCCTGGTTAAAAAAATTCAAGCCCTAGGCTGAACCCTAACCCTAACCCTAGGCAGATAAATCAGCCTAGGTATAGGGATGGTGCCAAGGAAAAAGCTGTGAAAGCTGCCATGTTGTTGCACTTTTGTACTCCCCTTGGGATGCCTTGAACAGCTGCAGTGTGCCTGGAGCTAAGGGCTTCCTAGTTTTAAAAATCCTAGCCCTAGGCCTAAGCCTAATAGTAACCCTGGGAAGGTAAGTCAGCCTGGTGTTAGGCGTCTTGCCAAGGAAAAAGCCGTGAAAGCAGCCATGTTGTGGCACTTTTGCACTCCCTTTTGGATGCCTTTCACAGCTCCAGTGTGCCTGGAACTCAGGGCTTCCTGCTTTTAAAAATCCTAGCCCTAGGCCGAACCGCAACCCTAAGACGAGAAAGGCAAATCAGCCAGGAATTAGGCATGTCCCCAAGGAAAAAGCTGTGGAGGCAGGCATGTTGTGGTACTTTTGCGCTCTTCTTGGCTAGTCCTTCGCAGCTGCTGTGTTCTTGGAACTCAGGGCTTTCTGGTTAATAGAACCATTACCCTAGGCGTAACTCAAACCTTAACCCTAGGAAGGAAAATCAACCTATGGTTCGGGATGGTCTCATGGAAATATCAGTGGTGGCAGCCAAGTTGCGTCACTTTTGCGCTCCCCTTGGGATGCCTTTTGCAGCTGCAGTGTGCCTGGAGCCCAGGGCTTCCTGGTTTTAAAAGTCCTAGGCCTAAGCCTAACAGTAACCCTAGGAAGGTAAATCAGCCGGGTATTAGGGTTCTTCCTAAGGGAAAAGCCGTGAAAGCAGCCATGTTGTGGCACTTCTGCACTCCCTTTGGGATGCCTTTGGCAGATGAAGTAAGCCTGGAACTCAGGGCTTCCTGGTTAAAAAAATTCAAGCCCTAGGCTGAACCCTAACCCTAGGCAGATAAATCAGCCTAGGTATAGGGATGGTGCCAAGAAAAAAGCTGTGAAAGCTGCCATGTTGTTGCACTTTTGTACTCCCCTTGGGATGCCTTGAAGAGCTGCAGTGTGCCTGGAGCTAAGGGCTTCCTAGTTTCAAAAATCCTAGCCCTAGGCCTAAGCCTAACAGTAACCCTGGGAAAGTAAATCAGCCTGATGTTAGGCTTCTTGCCAAGGAAAAAGCCGTGAAAGCAGCCATGTTGTGGCACTTTTGCACTCCCTTTGGGATGCCTTTGGCAGATGAAGTAAGCCTGGAACTCAGGGCTTCCTGGTTAAAGAAATCCAAGCCCTAGGCTGAACCCTAACCCTAACCCTAGGCAGATAAATCAGCCTAGGTATAGGGATGGTGCCAAGGAAAAAGCTGTGAAAGCTGCCATGTTGTTGCACTTTTGTACTCCCCTTGGATGCCTTGAACAGCTGCAGTGTGCCTGGAGCTAAGGGCTTCCTAGTTTCAAAAATCCTAGCCCTAGGCCTAAGCCTAACAGTAACCCTGGGAAAGTAAATCAGCCTGATGTTAGGCTTCTTGCCAAGGAAAAAGCCGTGAAAGCAGCCATGTTGTGGCACTTCTGCACTCCCTTTGGGATGCCTTTGGCAGATGAAGTAAGCCTGGAACTCAGGGCTTCCTGGTTAAAGAAATCCAAGCCCTAGGCTGAACCCTAACCCTAACCCTAGGCAGATAAATCAGCCTAGGTATAGGGATGGTGCCAAGGAAAAAGCTGTGAAAGCTGCCATGTTGTTGCACTTTTGTACTCCCCTTGGGATGCCTTGAACAGCTGCAGTGTGCCTGGAGCTAAGGGCTTCCTAGTTTTAAAAATCCTAGCCCTAGGCCTAAGCCTAACAGTAACCCTGGGAAAGTAAATCAGCCTGATGTTAGGCTTCTTGCCAAGGAAAAAGCCGTGAAACAGCCATATTGTGGCACTTTTGCACTCCCTTTTGGATGCCTTTCACAGCTCCAGTGTGCCTGGAACTCAGGGCTTCCTGATTTTAAAAATCCTAGCCCTAGGCCGAACCGCAACCCTAAGACGAGAAAGGCAAATCAGCCAGGAATTAGGCATGTCCCCAAGGAAAAAGCTGTGGAGGCAGGCATGTTGTGGTACTTTTGCGCTCTTCTTGGCTAGTCCTTCGCAGCTGCTGTGTTCTTGGAACTCAGGGCTTTCTGGTTAATAGAGCCCTTACCCTAGGCGTAACTCAAACCTTAACCCTAGGAAGGGAAATCAGCCTATGGTTCGGGATGCTCTCATGGAAATATCAGTGGTGGCAGCCAAGTTGCGTCACTTTTGCGCTCCCCTTGGGATGCCTTTTGCAGCTGCAGTGTGCCTGGAGCCCAGGGCTTCCTGGTTTTACAAGTCCTAGGCCTAAGCCTAACAGTAACCCTAGGAAGGTAAATCAGCCGGGTATTAGGGTTCTTCCTAAGGGAAAAGCCGTGAAAGCAGCCATGTTGTGGCACTTCTGCACTCCCTTTGGGATGCCTTTGGCAGATGAAGTAAGCCTGGAACTCAGGGCTTCCTGGTTAAAGAAATCCAAGCCCTAGGCTGAACCCTAACCCTAACCCTAGGCAGATAAATCAGCCTAGGTATAGGGATGGTGCCAAGGAAAAAGCTGTGAAAGCTGCCATGTTGTTGCACTTTTGTACTCCCCTTGGGATGCCTTGAACAGCTGCAGTGTGCCTGGAGCCCAGGGCTTCCTAGTTTCAAAACTCCTAGCCCTAGGCCTAAGCCTAACAGTAACCCTGGGAAAGTAAATCAGCCTGATGTTAGGTTTCTTGCCAAGGAAAAAGCCGTGAAAGCAGCCATGTTGTGGCACTTTTGCACTCCCTTTTGGATGCCTTTCACAGCTCCAGTGTGCCTGGAACTCAGGGCTTCCTGATTTTAAAAATCCTAGCCCTAGGCCGAACCCCAACCCTAAGACGAGAAAGGCAAATCAGCCAGGAATTAGGCATGTCCCCAAGGAAAAAGCTGTGGAGGCAGGCATGTTGTGGTACTTTTGCGCTCTTCTTGGCTAGTCCTTCGCAGCTGCTGTGTTCTTGGAACTCAGGGCTTTCTGGTTAATAGAACCCTTACCCTAGGCGTAACTCAAACCTTAACCCTAGGAAGGAAAATCAGCCTATGGTTCGGGATGGTCTCATGGAAATATCAGTGGTGGCAGCCAAGTTGCGTCACTTTTGCGCTCCCCTTGGGATGCCTTTTGCAGCTGCAGTGTGCCTGGAGCCCAGGGCTTCCTGGTTTTAAAAGTCCTAGGCCTAAGCCTAACAGTAACCCTAGGAAGGTAAATCAGCCGGGTATTAGGGTTCTTCCTAAGGGAAAAGCCGTGAAAGCAGCCATGTTGTGGCACTTCTGCACTCCCTTTGGGATGCCTTTGGCAGATGAAGTAAGCCTGGAACTCAGGGCTTCCTGGTTAAAAAAATTCAAGCCCTAGGCTGAACCCTAACCCTAACCCTAGGCAGATAAATCAGCCTAGGTATAGGGATGGTGCCAAGGAAAAAGCTGTGAAAGCTGCCATGTTGTTGCACTTTTGTACTCCCCTTGGGATGCCTTGAACAGCTGCAGTGTGCCTGGAGCTAAGGGCTTCCTAGTTTTAAAAATCCTAGCCCTAGGCCTAAGCCTAATAGTAACCCTGGGAAGGTAAGTCAGCCTGGTGTTAGGCGTCTTGCCAAGGAAAAAGCCGTGAAAGCAGCCATGTTGTGGCACTTTTGCACTCCCTTTTGGATGCCTTTCACAGCTCCAGTGTGCCTGGAACTCAGGGCTTCCTGCTTTTAAAAATCCTAGCCCTAGGCCGAACCGCAACCCTAAGACGAGAAAGGCAAATCAGCCAGGAATTAGGCATGTCCCCAAGGAAAAAGCTGTGGAGGCAGGCATGTTGTGGTACTTTTGCGCTCTTCTTGGCTAGTCCTTCGCAGCTGCTGTGTTCTTGGAACTCAGGGCTTTCTGGTTAATAGAACCATTACCCTAGGCGTAACTCAAACCTTAACCCTAGGAAGGAAAATCAACCTATGGTTCGGGATGGTCTCATGGAAATATCAGTGGTGGCAGCCAAGTTGCGTCACTTTTGCGCTCCCCTTGGGATGCCTTTTGCAGCTGCAGTGTGCCTGGAGCCCAGGGCTTCCTGGTTTTAAAAGTCCTAGGCCTAAGCCTAACAGTAACCCTAGGAAGGTAAATCAGCCGGGTATTAGGGTTCTTCCTAAGGGAAAAGCCGTGAAAGCAGCCATGTTGTGGCACTTCTGCACTCCCTTTGGGATGCCTTTGGCAGATGAAGTAAGCCTGGAACTCAGGGCTTCCTGGTTAAAAAAATTCAAGCCCTAGGCTGAACCCTAACCCTAGGCAGATAAATCAGCCTAGGTATAGGGATGGTGCCAAGAAAAAAGCTGTGAAAGCTGCCATGTTGTTGCACTTTTGTACTCCCCTTGGGATGCCTTGAAGAGCTGCAGTGTGCCTGGAGCTAAGGGCTTCCTGGTTTCAAAAATCCTAGCCCTAGGCCTAAGCCTAACAGTAACCCTGGGAAAGTAAATCAGCCTGATGTTAGGCTTCTTGCCAAGGAAAAAGCCGTGAAAGCAGCCATGTTGTGGCACTTTTGCACTCCCTTTGGGATGCCTTTGGCAGATGAAGTAAGCCTGGAACTCAGGGCTTCCTGGTTAAAGAAATCCAAGCCCTAGGCTGAACCCTAACCCTAACCCTAGGCAGATAAATCAGCCTAGGTATAGGGATGGTGCCAAGGAAAAAGCTGTGAAAGCTGCCATGTTGTTGCACTTTTGTACTCCCCTTGGATGCCTTGAACAGCTGCAGTGTGCCTGGAGCTAAGGGCTTCCTAGTTTCAAAAATCCTAGCCCTAGGCCTAAGCCTAACAGTAACCCTGGGAAAGTAAATCAGCCTGATGTTAGGCTTCTTGCCAAGGAAAAAGCCGTGAAAGCAGCCATGTTGTGGCACTTCTGCACTCCCTTTGGGATGCCTTTGGCAGATGAAGTAAGCCTGGAACTCAGGGCTTCCTGGTTAAAGAAATCCAAGCCCTAGGCTGAACCCTAACCCTAACCCTAGGCAGATAAATCAGCCTAGGTATAGGGATGGTGCCAAGGAAAAAGCTGTGAAAGCTGCCATGTTGTTGCACTTTTGTACTCCCCTTGGGATGCCTTGAACAGCTGCAGTGTGCCTGGAGCTAAGGGCTTCCTAGTTTTAAAAATCCTAGCCCTAGGCCTAAGCCTAACAGTAACCCTGGGAAAGTAAATCAGCCTGATGTTAGGCTTCTTGCCAAGGAAAAAGCCGTGAAACAGCCATATTGTGGCACTTTTGCACTCCCTTTTGGATGCCTTTCACAGCTCCAGTGTGCCTGGAACTCAGGGCTTCCTGATTTTAAAAATCCTAGCCCTAGGCCGAACCGCAACCCTAAGACGAGAAAGGCAAATCAGCCAGGAATTAGGCATGTCCCCAAGGAAAAAGCTGTGGAGGCAGGCATGTTGTGGTACTTTTGCGCTCTTCTTGGCTAGTCCTTCGCAGCTGCTGTGTTCTTGGAACTCAGGGCTTTCTGGTTAATAGAGCCCTTACCCTAGGCGTAACTCAAACCTTAACCCTAGGAAGGGAAATCAGCCTATGGTTCGGGATGCTCTCATGGAAATATCAGTGGTGGCAGCCAAGTTGCGTCACTTTTGCGCTCCCCTTGGGATGCCTTTTGCAGCTGCAGTGTGCCTGGAGCCCAGGGCTTCCTGGTTTTACAAGTCCTAGGCCTAAGCCTAACAGTAACCCTAGGAAGGTAAATCAGCCGGGTATTAGGGTTCTTCCTAAGGGAAAAGCCGTTAAAGCAGCCATGTTGTGGCACTTCTGCACTCCCTTTGGGATGCCTTTGGCAGATGAAGTAAGCCTGGAACTCAGGGCTTCCTGGTTAAAGAAATTCAAGCCCTAGGCTGAACCCTAACCCTAACCCTAGGCAGATAAATCAGCCTAGGTATAGGGATGGTGCCAAGGAAAAAGCTGTGAAAGCTGCCATGTTGTTGCACTTTTGTACTCCCCTTGGGATGCCTTGAACAGCTGCAGTGTGCCTGGAGCTAAGGGCTTCCTAGTTTTAAAAATCCTAGCCCTAGGCCTAAGCCTAACAGTAACCCTGGGAAGGTAAATCAGCCTGGTGTTAGGCGTCTTGCCAAGGAAAAAGCCGTGAAAGCAGCCATGTTGTGGCACTTTTGCACTCCCTTTTGGATGCCTTTCACAGCTCCAGTGTGCCTGGAACTCAGGGCTTCCTGCTTTTAACAATCCTAGCCCTAGGCCGAACCCCAACCCTATGACGAGAAAGGCAAATCAGCCAGGAATTAGGCATGTCCCCAAGGAAAAAGCTGTGGAGGCAGGCATGTTGTGGTACTTTTGCGCTCTTCTTGGCTAGTCCTTCGCAGCTGCTGTGTTCTTGGAACTCAGGGCTTTCTGGTTAATAGAACCCTTACCCTAGGCGTAACTCAAACCTTAACCCTAGGAAGGACAACCTATGGTTCAGGATGGTCTCATGGAAATATCAGTGGTGGCAGCCAAGTTGCGTCACTTTTGCGCTCCCCTTGGGATGCCTTTCGCAGCTGCAGTGTGCCTGGAGCCCAGGGCTTCCTGGTTTTAAAAGTCCTAGGCCTAAGCCTAACAGTAACCCTAGGAAGGTAAATCAGCCAGGTATTAGGGTTCTTCCTAAGGGAAAAGCCGTGAAAGCAGCCATGTTGTGGCACTTCTGCACTCCCTTTGGGATGCCTTTGGCAGATGAAGTAAGCCTGGAACTCAGGGCTTCCTGGTTAAAAAAATTCAAGCCCTAGGCTGAACCCTAACCCTAACCCTAGGCAGATAAATCAGCCTAGGTATAGGGATGGTGCCAAGGAAAAAGCTGTGAAAGCTGCCATGTTGTTGCACTTTTGTACTCCCCTTGGGATGCCTTGAACAGCTGCAGTGTGCCTGGAGCCAAGGCTTCCTAGTTTCAAAAATCCTAGCCCTAGGCCTAAGCCTAACAGTAACCCTGGGAAGGTAAATCAGCCTGATGTTAGGCTTCTTGCCAAGGAAAAAGCCGTGAAAGCAGCCATGTTGTGGCACTTCTGCACTCCCTTTGGGATGCCTTTGGCAGATGAAGTAAGCCTGGAACTCAGGGCTTCCTGGTTAAAGAAATCCAAGCCCTAGGCTGAACCCTAACCCTAACCCTAGGCAGATAAATCAGCCTAGGTATAGGGATGGTGCCAAGGAAAAAGCTGTGAAAGCTGCCATGTTGTTGCACTTTTGTACTCCCCTTGGGATGCCTTGAACAGCTGCAGTGTGCCTGGAGCTAAGGGCTTCCTAGTTTTAAAAATCCTAGCCCTAGGCCTAAGCCTAACAGTAACCCTGGGAAAGTAAATCAGCCTGATGTTAGGCTTCTTGCCAAGGAAAAAGCTGTGAAAGCTGCCATGTTGTTGCACTTTTGTACTCCCCTTGGGATGCCTTGAACAGCTGCAGTGTGCCTGGAGCTAAGGGCTTCCTAGTTTCAAAAATCCTAGCCCTAGGCCTAAGCCTAACAGTAACCCTGGGAAAGTAAATCAGCCTGGTGTTAGGCTTCTTGCCAAGGAAAAAGCCGTGAAAGCAGCCATGTTGTGGCACTTTTGCACTCCCTTTTGGATGCCTTTCACAGCTCCAGTGTGCCTGGAACTCAGGGCTTCCAGATTTTAAAAATCCTAGCCCTAGGCCGAACCGCAACCCTAAGACGAGAAAGGCAAATCAGCCAGGAATTAGGCATGTCCCCAAGGAAAAAGCTGTGGAGGCAGGCATGTTGTGGTACTTTTGCGCTCTTCTTGGCTAGTCCTTCGCAGCTGCTGTGTTCTTGGAACTCAGGGCTTTCTGGTTAATAGAACCCTTACCCTAGGCGTAACTCAAACCTTAACCCTAGGAAGGAAAATCAACCTATGGTTCGGGATGGTCTCATGGAAATATCAGTGGTGGCAGCCAAGTTGCGTCACTTTTGCGCTCCCCTTGGGATGCCTTTCGCAGCTGCAGTGTGCCTGGAGCCCAGGGCTTCCTGGTTTTAAAAGTCCTAGGCCTAAGCCTAACAGTAACCCTAGGAAGGTAAATCAGCCGGGTATTAGGGTTCTTCCTAAGGGAAAAGCCGTGAAAGCAGCCATGTTGTGGCACTTCTGCACTCCCTTTGGGATGCCTTTGGCAGATGAAGTAAGCCTGGAACTCAGGGCTTCCTGGTTAAAGAAATCCAAGCCCTAGGCTGAACCCTAACCCTAACCCTAGGCAGATAAATCAGCCTAGGTATAGGGATGGTGCCAAGAAAAAAGCTGTGAAAGCTGCCATGTTGTTGCACTTTTGTACTCCCCTTGGGATGCCTTGAACAGCTGCAGTGTGCCTGGAGCTAAGGGCTTCCTAGTTTCAAAAATCCTAGCCCTAGGCCTAAGCCTAACAGTAACCCTGGGAAGGTAAATCAGCCTGATGTTAGGCTTCTTGCCAAGGAAAAAGCCATGAAAGCAGCCATGTTGTGGCACTTTTGCACTCCCTTTGGGATGCCTTTGGCAGATGAAGTAAGCCTGGAACTCAGGGCTTCCTGGTTAAAGAAATCCAAGCCCTAGGCTGAACCCTAACCCTAACCCTAGGCAGATAAATCAGCCTAGGTATAGGGATGGTGCCAAGGAAAAAGCTGTGAAAGCTGCCATGTTGTTGCACTTTTGTACTCCCCTTGGGATGCCTTGAACAGCTGCAGTGTGCCTGGAGCTAAGGGCTTCCTAGTTTCAAAAATCCTAGCCCTAGGCCTAAGCCTAACAGTAACCCTAGGAAGGTAAATCAGCCGGGTATTAGGGTTCTTCCTAAGGGAAAAGCCGTGAAAGCAGCCATGTTGTGGCACTTCTGCACTCCCTTTGGGATGCCTTTGGCAGATGAAGTAAGCCTGGAACTCAGGGCTTCCTGGTTAAAGAAATTCAAGCCCTAGGCTGAACCCTAACCCTAACCCTAGGCAGATAAATCAGCCTAGGTATAGGGATGGTGCCAAGGAAAAAGCTGTGAAAGCTGCCATGTTGTTGCACTTTTGTACTCCCCTTGGGATGCCTTGAACAGCTGCAGTGTGCCTGGAGCCCAGGGCTTCCTAGTTTCAAAAATCCTAGCCCTAGGCCTAAGCCTAACAGTAACCCTGGGAAAGTAAATCAGCCTGGTGTTAGGCTTCTTGCCAAGGAAAAAGCCGTGAAACAGCCATGTTGTGGCACTTTTGCACTCCCTTTTGGATGCCTTTCACAGCTCCAGTGTGCCTGGAACTCAGGGCTTCCTGATTTTAAAAATCCTAGCCCTAGGCCGAACCCCAACCCTATGACGAGAAAGGCAAATCAGCCAGGAATTAGGCATGTCCCCAAGGAAAAAGCTGTGGAGGCAGGCATGTTGTGGTACTTTTGCGCTCTTCTTGGCTAGTCCTTCGCAGCTGCTGTGTTCTTGGAACTCAGGGCTTTCTGGTTAATAGAACCCTTACCCTAGGCGTAACTCAAACCTTAACCCTAGGAAGGAAAATCATCCTATGGTTCGGGATGGTCTCATGGAAATATCAGTGGTGGCAGCCAAGTTGCGTCACTTTTGCGCTCCCCTTGGGATGCCTTTTGCAGCTGCAGTGTGCCTGGAGCCCAGGGCTTCCTGGTTTTAAAAGTCCTAGGCCTAAGCCTAACAGTAACCCTAGGAAGGTAAATCAGCCGGGTATTAGGGTTCTTCCTAAGGGAAAAGCCGTGAAAGCAGCCATGTTGTGGCACTTCTGCGCTCCCTTTGGGATGCCTTTGGCAGATGAAGTAAGCCTGGAACTCAGGGCTTCCTGGTTAAAGAAATTCAAGCCCTAGGCTGAACCCTAACCCTAACCCTAGGCAGATAAATCAGCCTAGGTATAGGGATGGTGCCAAGGAAAAAGCTGTGAAAGCTGCCATGTTGTTGCACTTTTGTACTCCCCTTGGGATGCCTTGAACAGCTGCAGTGTGCCTGGAGCTAAGGGCTTCCTAGTTTTAAAAATCCTAGCCCTAGGCCTAAGCCTAACAGTAACCCTGGGAAGGTAAATCAGCCTGGTGTTAGGCGTCTTGCCAAGGAAAAAGCCGTGAAAGCAGCCATGTTGTGGCACTTTTGCACTCCCTTTTGGATGCCTTTCACAGCTCCAGTGTGCCTGGAACTCAGGGCTTCCTGATTTTAAAAATCCTAGCCCTAGGCCGAACCCCAACCCTATGACGAGAAAGGCAAATCAGCCAGGAATTAGGCATGTCCACAAGGAAAAAGCTGTGGAGGCAGGCATGTTGTGGTACTTTTGCGCTCTTCTTGGCTAGTCCTTCGCAGCTGCTGTGTTCTTGGAACTCAGGGCTTTCTGGTTAATAGAGCCCTTACCCTAGGCGTAACTCAAACCTTAACCCTAGGAAGGAAAATCAACCTATGGTTCGGGATGGTCTCATGGAAATATCAGTGGTGGCAGCCAAGTTGCGTCACTTTTGCGCTCCCCTTGGGATGCCTTTCGCAGCTGCAGTGTGCCTGGAGCCCAGGGCTTCCTGGTTTTAAAAGTCCTAGGCCTAAGCCTAACAGTAACCCTAGGAAGGTAAATCAGCCGGGTATTAGGGTTCTTCCTAAGGGAAAAGCCGTGAAAGCAGCCATGTTGTGGCACTTCTGCACTCCCTTTGGGATGCCTTTGGCAGATGAAGTAAGCCTGGAACTCAGGGCTTCCTGGTTAAAAAAATTCAAGCCCTAGGCTGAACCCTAACCCTAACCCTAGGCAGATAAATCAGCCTAGGTATAGGGATGGTGCCAAGGAAAAAGCTGTGAAAGCTGCCATGTTGTTGCACTTTTGTACTCCCCTTGGGAGGCCTTGAACAGCTGCAGTGTGCCTGGAGCTAAGGGCTTCCTAGTTTCAAAAATCCTAGCCCTAGGCCTAAGCCTAACAGTAACCCTGGGAAGGTAAATCAGCCTGATGTTAGGTTTCTTGCCAAGGAAAAAGCCGTGAAAGCAGCCATGTTGTGGCACTTCTGCACTCCCTTTGGGATGCCTTTGGCAGATGAAGTAAGCCTGGAACTCAGGGCTTCCTGGTTAAAGAAATCCAAGCCCTAGGCTGAACCCTAACCCTAACTCTAGGCAGATAAATCAGCCCAGGTATAGGGATGGTGCCAAGGAAAAAGCTGTGAAAGCTGCCATGTTGTTGCACTTTTGTACTCCCCTTGGGATGCCTTGAACAGCTGCAGTGTGCCTGGAGCTAAGGGCTTCCTAGTTTCAAAAATCCTAGCCCTAGGCCTAAGCCTAACAGTAACCCTGGGAAAGTAAATCAGCCTGGTGTTAGGCTTCTTGCCAAGGAAAAAGCCGTGAAAGCAGCCATGTTGTGGCACTTTTGCACTCCCTTTTGGATGCCTTTCACAGCTCCAGTGTGCCTGGAACTCAGGGCTTCCTGCTTTTAAAAATCCTAGCCCTAGGCCGAACCCCAACCCTAAGACGAGAAAGGCAAATCAGCCAGGAATTAGGCATGTCCCCAAGGAAAAAGCTGTGGAGGCAGGCATGTTGTGGTACTTTTGCGCTCTTCTTGGCTAGTCCTTCGCAGCTGCTGTGTTCTTGGAACTCAGGGCTTTCTGGTTAATAGAACCCTTACCCTAGGCGTAACTCAAACCTTAACCCTAGGAAGGAAAATCAGCCTATGGTTCGGGATGGTCTCATGGAAATATCAGTGGTGGCAGCCAAGTTGCGTCACTTTTGCGCTCCCCTTGGGATGCCTTTTGCAGCTGCAGTGTGCCTGGAGCCCAGGGCTTCCTGGTTTTAAAAGTCCTAGGCCTAAGCCTAACAGTAACCCTAGGAAGGTAAATCAGCCGGGTATTAGGGTTCTTCCTAAGGGAAAAGCCGTGAAAGCAGCCATGTTGTGGCACTTCTGCACTCCCTTTGGGATGCCTTTGGCAGATGAAGTAAGCCTGGAACTCAGGGCTTCCTGGTTAAAGAAATCCAAGCCCTAGGCTGAACCCTAACCCTAACCCTAGGCAGATAAATCAGCCTAGGTATAGGGATGGTGCCAAGGAAAAAGCTGTGAAAGCTGCCATGTTGTTGCACTTTTGTACTCCCCTTGGGATGCCTTGAACAGCTGCAGTGTGCCTGGAGCCCAGGGCTTCCTAGTTTCAAAAATCCTAGCCCTAGGCCTAAGCCTAACAGTAACCCTGGGAAAGTAAGTCAGCCTGATGTTAGGTTTCTTGCCAAGGAAAAAGCCGTGAAAGCAGCCATGTTGTGGCACTTTTGCACTCCCCTTTGGATGCCTTTCACAGCTCCAGTGTGCCTGGAACTCAGGGCTTCCTGATTTTAAAAATCCTAGCCCTAGGCCGAACCCCAACCCTAAGACGAGAAAGGCAAATCAGCCA
Organism: Ammospiza nelsoni; assembly: GCF_027579445.1. NCBI lineage: Eukaryota > Metazoa > Chordata > Aves > Passeriformes > Passerellidae > Ammospiza > Ammospiza nelsoni. The sequence continues at coordinate 274,329 of NW_026683197.1, read as the reverse complement.
GGAATTAGGCATGTCCCCAAGGAAAAAGCTGTGGAGGCAGGCATGTTGTGGTACTTTTGCGCTCTTCTTGGCTAGTCCTTCGCAGCTGCTGTGTTCTTGGAACTCAGGGCTTTCTGGTTAATAGACCCATACCCTAGGCGTAACTCAAACCTTAACCCTAGGAAGGAAAATCAGCCTATGGTTCGGGATGGTCTCATGGAAATATCAGTGGTGGCAGCCAAGTTGCGTCACTTTTGCGCTCCCCTTGGGATGCCTTTTGCAGCTGCAGTGTGCCTGGAGCCCAGGGCTTCCTGGTTTTAAAAGTCCTAGGCCTAAGCCTAACAGTAACCCTAGGAAGGTAAATCAGCCGGGTATTAGGGTTCTTCCTAAGGGAAAAGCCGTGAAAGCAGCCATGTTGTGGCACTTCTGCACTCCCTTTGGGATGCCTTTGGCAGATGAAGTAAGCCTGGAACTCAGGGCTTCCTGGTTAAAGAAATCCAAGCCCTAGGCTGAAGCCTAACCCTAACCCTAGGCAGATAAATCAGCCTAGGTATAGGGATGGTGCCAAGGAAAAAGCTGTGAAAGCTGCCATGTTGTTGCACTTTTGTACTCCCCTTGGGATGCCTTGAACAGCTGCAGTGTGCCTGGAGCCCAGGGCTTCCTAGTTTCAAAAATCCTAGCCCTAGGCCTAAGCCTAACAGTAACCCTGGGAAAGTAAATCAGCCTGGTGTTAGGCTTCTTGCCAAGGAAAAAGCCGTGAAACAGCCATGTTGTGGCACTTTTGCACTCCCTTTTGGATGCCTTTCACAGCTCCAGTGTGCCTGGAACTCAGGGCTTCCTGATTTTAAAAATCCTAGCCCTAGGCCGAACCCCAACCCTATGACGAGAAAGGCAAATCAGCCAGGAATTAGGCATGTCCCCAAGGAAAAAGCTGTGGAGGCAGGCATGTTGTGGTACTTTTGCGCTCTTCTTGGCTAGTCCTTCGCAGCTGCTGTGTTCTTGGAACTCAGGGCTTTCTGGTTAATAGAACCCTTACCCTAGGCGTAACTCAAACCTTAACCCTAGGAAGGAAAATCATCCTATGGTTCGGGATGGTCTCATGGAAATATCAGTGGTGGCAGCCAAGTTGCGTCACTTTTGCGCTCCCCTTGGGATGCCTTTTGCAGCTGCAGTGTGCCTGGAGCCCAGGGCTTCCTGGTTTTAAAAGTCCTAGGCCTAAGCCTAACAGTAACCCTAGGAAGGTAAATCAGCCGGGTATTAGGGTTCTTCCTAAGGGAAAAGCCGTGAAAGCAGCCATGTTGTGGCACTTCTGCGCTCCCTTTGGGATGCCTTTGGCAGATGAAGTAAGCCTGGAACTCAGGGCTTCCTGGTTAAAGAAATTCAAGCCCTAGGCTGAACCCTAACCCTAACCCTAGGCAGATAAATCAGCCTAGGTATAGGGATGGTGCCAAGGAAAAAGCTGTGAAAGCTGCCATGTTGTTGCACTTTTGTACTCCCCTTGGGATGCCTTGAACAGCTGCAGTGTGCCTGGAGCTAAGGGCTTCCTAGTTTTAAAAATCCTAGCCCTAGGCCTAAGCCTAACAGTAACCCTGGGAAGGTAAATCAGCCTGGTGTTAGGCGTCTTGCCAAGGAAAAAGCCGTGAAAGCAGCCATGTTGTGGCACTTTTGCACTCCCTTTTGGATGCCTTTCACAGCTCCAGTGTGCCTGGAACTCAGGGCTTCCTGATTTTAAAAATCCTAGCCCTAGGCCGAACCCCAACCCTATGACGAGAAAGGCAAATCAGCCAGGAATTAGGCATGTCCACAAGGAAAAAGCTGTGGAGGCAGGCATGTTGTGGTACTTTTGCGCTCTTCTTGGCTAGTCCTTCGCAGCTGCTGTGTTCTTGGAACTCAGGGCTTTCTGGTTAATAGAGCCCTTACCCTAGGCGTAACTCAAACCTTAACCCTAGGAAGGAAAATCAACCTATGGTTCGGGATGGTCTCATGGAAATATCAGTGGTGGCAGCCAAGTTGCGTCACTTTTGCGCTCCCCTTGGGATGCCTTTCGCAGCTGCAGTGTGCCTGGAGCCCAGGGCTTCCTGGTTTTAAAAGTCCTAGGCCTAAGCCTAACAGTAACCCTAGGAAGGTAAATCAGCCGGGTATTAGGGTTCTTCCTAAGGGAAAAGCCGTGAAAGCAGCCATGTTGTGGCACTTCTGCACTCCCTTTGGGATGCCTTTGGCAGATGAAGTAAGCCTGGAACTCAGGGCTTCCTGGTTAAAAAAATTCAAGCCCTAGGCTGAACCCTAACCCTAACCCTAGGCAGATAAATCAGCCTAGGTATAGGGATGGTGCCAAGGAAAAAGCTGTGAAAGCTGCCATGTTGTTGCACTTTTGTACTCCCCTTGGGAGGCCTTGAACAGCTGCAGTGTGCCTGGAGCTAAGGGCTTCCTAGTTTCAAAAATCCTAGCCCTAGGCCTAAGCCTAACAGTAACCCTGGGAAGGTAAATCAGCCTGATGTTAGGTTTCTTGCCAAGGAAAAAGCCGTGAAAGCAGCCATGTTGTGGCACTTCTGCACTCCCTTTGGGATGCCTTTGGCAGATGAAGTAAGCCTGGAACTCAGGGCTTCCTGGTTAAAGAAATCCAAGCCCTAGGCTGAACCCTAACCCTAACTCTAGGCAGATAAATCAGCCCAGGTATAGGGATGGTGCCAAGGAAAAAGCTGTGAAAGCTGCCATGTTGTTGCACTTTTGTACTCCCCTTGGGATGCCTTGAACAGCTGCAGTGTGCCTGGAGCTAAGGGCTTCCTAGTTTCAAAAATCCTAGCCCTAGGCCTAAGCCTAACAGTAACCCTGGGAAAGTAAATCAGCCTGGTGTTAGGCTTCTTGCCAAGGAAAAAGCCGTGAAAGCAGCCATGTTGTGGCACTTTTGCACTCCCTTTTGGATGCCTTTCACAGCTCCAGTGTGCCTGGAACTCAGGGCTTCCTGCTTTTAAAAATCCTAGCCCTAGGCCGAACCCCAACCCTAAGACGAGAAAGGCAAATCAGCCAGGAATTAGGCATGTCCCCAAGGAAAAAGCTGTGGAGGCAGGCATGTTGTGGTACTTTTGCGCTCTTCTTGGCTAGTCCTTCGCAGCTGCTGTGTTCTTGGAACTCAGGGCTTTCTGGTTAATAGAACCCTTACCCTAGGCGTAACTCAAACCTTAACCCTAGGAAGGAAAATCAGCCTATGGTTCGGGATGGTCTCATGGAAATATCAGTGGTGGCAGCCAAGTTGCGTCACTTTTGCGCTCCCCTTGGGATGCCTTTTGCAGCTGCAGTGTGCCTGGAGCCCAGGGCTTCCTGGTTTTAAAAGTCCTAGGCCTAAGCCTAACAGTAACCCTAGGAAGGTAAATCAGCCGGGTATTAGGGTTCTTCCTAAGGGAAAAGCCGTGAAAGCAGCCATGTTGTGGCACTTCTGCACTCCCTTTGGGATGCCTTTGGCAGATGAAGTAAGCCTGGAACTCAGGGCTTCCTGGTTAAAGAAATCCAAGCCCTAGGCTGAAGCCTAACCCTAACCCTAGGCAGATAAATCAGCCTAGGTATAGGGATGGTGCCAAGGAAAAAGCTGTGAAAGCTGCCATGTTGTTGCACTTTTGTACTCCCCTTGGGATGCCTTGAACAGCTGCAGTGTGCCTGGAGCCCAGGGCTTCCTAGTTTCAAAAATCCTAGCCCTAGGCCTAAGCCTAACAGTAACCCTGGGAAAGTAAATCAGCCTGATGTTAGGTTTCTTGCCAAGGAAAAAGCCGTGAAAGCAGCCATGTTGTGGCACTTTTGCACTCCCCTTTGGATGCCTTTCACAGCTGCAGTGTGCCTGGAACTCAGGGCTTCCTGATTTTAAAAATCCTAGCCCTAGGCCGAACCCCAACCCTAAGACCAGAAAGGCAAATCAGCCAGGAATTAGGCATGTCCCCAAGGAAAAAGCTGTGGAGGCAGGCATGTTGTGGTACTTTTGCGCTCTTCTTGGCTAGTCCTTCGCAGCTGCTGTGTTCTTGGAACTCAGGGCTTTCTGGTTAATAGAACCCTTACCCTAGGCGTAACTCAAACCTTAACCCTAGGAAGGAAAATCAGCCTATGGTTCGGGATGCTCTCATGGAAATATCAGTGGTGGCAGCCAAGTTGCGTCACTTTTGCGCTCCCCTTGGGATGCCTTTCGCAGCTGCAGTGTGCCTGGAGCCCAGGGCTTCCTGGTTTTAAAAGTCCTAGGCCTAAGCCTAACAGTAACCCTAGGAAGGTAAATCAGCCGGGTATTAGGGTTCTTCCTAAGGGAAAAGCCGTGAAAGCAGCCATGTTGTGGCACTTCTGCACTCCCTTTGGGATGCCTTTGGCAGATGAAGTAAGCCTGGAACTCAGGGCTTCCTGGTAAAAAAAATTCAAGCCCTAGGCTGAACCCTAACCCTAGGCAGATAAATCAGCCTAGGTATAGGGATGGTGCCAAGGAAAAAGCTGTGAAAGCTGCCATGTTGTTGCACTTTTGTACTCCCCTTGGGATGCCTTGAACAGCTGCAGTGTGCCTGGAGCCCAGGGCTTCCTAGTTTCAAAAATCCTAGCCCTAGGCCTAAGCCTAACAGTAACCCTGGGAAAGTAAATCAGCCTGATGTTAGGCTTCTTGCCAAGGAAAAAGCCGTGAAACAGCCATGTTGTGGCACTTTTGCACTCCCTTTTGGATGCCTTTCACAGCTCCAGTGTGCCTGGAACTCAGGGCTTCCTGATTTTAAAAATCCTAGCCCTAGGCCGAACCCCAACCCTAAGACGAGAAAGGCAAATCAGCCAGGAATTAGGCATGTCCCCAAGGAAAAAGCTGTGGAGGCAGGCATGTTGTGGTACTTTTGCGCTCTTCTTGGCTAGTCCTTCGCAGCTGCTGTGTTCTTGGAACTCAGGGCTTTCTGGTTAATAGAACCCTTACCCTAGGCGTAACTCAAACCTTAACCCTAGGAAGGAAAATCAGCCTATGGTTCGGGATGGTCTCATGGAAATATCAGTGGTGGCAGCCAAGTTGCGTCACTTTTGCGCTCCCCTTGGGATGCCTTTTGCAGCTGCAGTGTGCCTGGAGCCCAGGGCTTCCTGGTTTTAAAAGTCCTAGGCCTAAGCCTAACAGTAACCCTAGGAAGGTAAATCAGCCGGGTATTAGGGTTCTTCCTAAGGGAAAAGCCGTGAAAGCAGCCATGTTGTGGCACTTCTGCACTCCCTTTGGGATGCCTTTGGCAGATGAAGTAAGCCTGGAACTCAGGGCTTCCTGGTTAAAGAAATTCAAGCCCTAGGCTGAACCCTAACCCTAACCCTAGGCAGATAAATCAGCCTAGGTATAGGGATGGTGCCAAGGAAAAAGCTGTGAAAGCTGCCATGTTGTTGCACTTTTGTACTCCCCTTGGGATGCCTTGAACAGCTGCAGTGTGCCTGGAGCCCAGGGCTTCCTAGTTTCAAAAATCCTAGCCCTAGGCCTAAGCCTAACAGTAACCCTGGGAAAGTAAATCAGCCTGGTGTTAGGCTTCTTGCCAAGGAAAAAGCCGTGAAACAGCCATGTTGTGGCACTTTTGCACTCCCTTTTGGATGCCTTTCACAGCTCCAGTGTGCCTGGAACTCAGGGCTTCCTGATTTTAAAAATCCTAGCCCTAGGCCGAACCCCAACCCTATGACGAGAAAGGCAAATCAGCCAGGAATTAGGCATGTCCCCAAGGAAAAAGCTGTGGAGGCAGGCATGTTGTGGTACTTTTGCGCTCTTCTTGGCTAGTCCTTCGCAGCTGCTGTGTTCTTGGAACTCAGGGCTTTCTGGTTAATAGAACCCTTACCCTAGGCGTAACTCAAACCTTAACCCTAGGAAGGAAAATCATCCTATGGTTCGGGATGGTCTCATGGAAATATCAGTGGTGGCAGCCAAGTTGCGTCACTTTTGCGCTCCCCTTGGGATGCCTTTTGCAGCTGCAGTGTGCCTGGAGCCCAGGGCTTCCTGGTTTTAAAAGTCCTAGGCCTAAGCCTAACAGTAACCCTAGGAAGGTAAATCAGCCGGGTATTAGGGTTCTTCCTAAGGGAAAAGCCGTGAAAGCAGCCATGTTGTGGCACTTCTGCGCTCCCTTTGGGATGCCTTTGGCAGATGAAGTAAGCCTGGAACTCAGGGCTTCCTGGTTAAAGAAATTCAAGCCCTAGGCTGAACCCTAACCCTAACCCTAGGCAGATAAATCAGCCTAGGTATAGGGATGGTGCCAAGGAAAAAGCTGTGAAAGCTGCCATGTTGTTGCACTTTTGTACTCCCCTTGGGATGCCTTGAACAGCTGCAGTGTGCCTGGAGCTAAGGGCTTCCTAGTTTTAAAAATCCTAGCCCTAGGCCTAAGCCTAACAGTAACCCTGGGAAGGTAAATCAGCCTGGTGTTAGGCGTCTTGCCAAGGAAAAAGCCGTGAAAGCAGCCATGTTGTGGCACTTTTGCACTCCCTTTTGGATGCCTTTCACAGCTCCAGTGTGCCTGGAACTCAGGGCTTCCTGATTTTAAAAATCCTAGCCCTAGGCCGAACCCCAACCCTATGACGAGAAAGGCAAATCAGCCAGGAATTAGGCATGTCCACAAGGAAAAAGCTGTGGAGGCAGGCATGTTGTGGTACTTTTGCGCTCTTCTTGGCTAGTCCTTCGCAGCTGCTGTGTTCTTGGAACTCAGGGCTTTCTGGTTAATAGAGCCCTTACCCTAGGCGTAACTCAAACCTTAACCCTAGGAAGGAAAATCAACCTATGGTTCGGGATGGTCTCATGGAAATATCAGTGGTGGCAGCCAAGTTGCGTCACTTTTGCGCTCCCCTTGGGATGCCTTTCGCAGCTGCAGTGTGCCTGGAGCCCAGGGCTTCCTGGTTTTAAAAGTCCTAGGCCTAAGCCTAACAGTAACCCTAGGAAGGTAAATCAGCCGGGTATTAGGGTTCTTCCTAAGGGAAAAGCCGTGAAAGCAGCCATGTTGTGGCACTTCTGCACTCCCTTTGGGATGCCTTTGGCAGATGAAGTAAGCCTGGAACTCAGGGCTTCCTGGTAAAAAAAATTCAAGCCCTAGGCTGAACCCTAACCCTAACCCTAGGCAGATAAATCAGCCTAGGTATAGGGATGGTGCCAAGGAAAAAGCTGTGAAAGCTGCCATGTTGTTGCACTTTTGTACTCCCCTTGGGAGGCCTTGAACAGCTGCAGTGTGCCTGGAGCTAAGGGCTTCCTAGTTTCAAAAATCCTAGCCCTAGGCCTAAGCCTAACAGTAACCCTGGGAAGGTAAATCAGCCTGATGTTAGGTTTCTTGCCAAGGAAAAAGCCGTGAAAGCAGCCATGTTGTGGCACTTCTGCACTCCCTTTGGGATGCCTTTGGCAGATGAAGTAAGCCTGGAACTCAGGGCTTCCTGGTTAAAGAAATCCAAGCCCTAGGCTGAACCCTAACCCTAACTCTAGGCAGATAAATCAGCCCAGGTATAGGGATGGTGCCAAGGAAAAAGCTGTGAAAGCTGCCATGTTGTTGCACTTTTGTACTCCCCTTGGGATGCCTTGAACAGCTGCAGTGTGCCTGGAGCTAAGGGCTTCCTAGTTTCAAAAATCCTAGCCCTAGGCCTAAGCCTAACAGTAACCCTGGGAAAGTAAATCAGCCTGGTGTTAGGCTTCTTGCCAAGGAAAAAGCCGTGAAAGCAGCCATGTTGTGGCACTTTTGCACTCCCTTTTGGATGCCTTTCACAGCTCCAGTGTGCCTGGAACTCAGGGCTTCCTGCTTTTAAAAATCCTAGCCCTAGGCCGAACCCCAACCCTAAGACGAGAAAGGCAAATCAGCCAGGAATTAGGCATGTCCCCAAGGAAAAAGCTGTGGAGGCAGGCATGTTGTGGTACTTTTGCGCTCTTCTTGGCTAGTCCTTCGCAGCTGCTGTGTTCTTGGAACTCAGGGCTTTCTGGTTAATAGAACCCTTACCCTAGGCGTAACTCAAACCTTAACCCTAGGAAGGAAAATCAGCCTATGGTTCGGGATGGTCTCATGGAAATATCAGTGGTGGCAGCCAAGTTGCGTCACTTTTGCGCTCCCCTTGGGATGCCTTTTGCAGCTGCAGTGTGCCTGGAGCCCAGGGCTTCCTGGTTTTAAAAGTCCTAGGCCTAAGCCTAACAGTAACCCTAGGAAGGTAAATCAGCCGGGTATTAGGGTTCTTCCTAAGGGAAAAGCCGTGAAAGCAGCCATGTTGTGGCACTTCTGCACTCCCTTTGGGATGCCTTTGGCAGATGAAGTAAGCCTGGAACTCAGGGCTTCCTGGTTAAAGAAATCCAAGCCCTAGGCTGAACCCTAACCCTAACCCTAGGCAGATAAATCAGCCTAGGTATAGGGATGGTGCCAAGGAAAAAGCTGTGAAAGCTGCCATGTTGTTGCACTTTTGTACTCCCCTTGGGATGCCTTGAACAGCTGCAGTGTGCCTGGAGCCCAGGGCTTCCTAGTTTCAAAAATCCTAGCCCTAGGCCTAAGCCTAACAGTAACCCTGGGAAAGTAAATCAGCCTGATGTTAGGTTTCTTGCCAAGGAAAAAGCCGTGAAAGCAGCCATGTTGTGGCACTTTTGCACTCCCCTTTGGATGCCTTTCACAGCTGCAGTGTGCCTGGAACTCAGGGCTTCCTGATTTTAAAAATCCTAGCCCTAGGCCGAACCCCAACCCTAAGACGAGAAAGGCAAATCAGCCAGGAATTAGGCATGTCCCCAAGGAAAAAGCTGTGGAGGCAGGCATGTTGTGGTACTTTTGCGCTCTTCTTGGCTAGTCCTTCGCAGCTGCTGTGTTCTTGGAACTCAGGGCTTTCTGGTTAATAGAACCCTTACCCTAGGCGTAACTCAAACCTTAACCCTAGGAAGGAAAATCAGCCTATGGTTCGGGATGCTCTCATGGAAATATCAGTGGTGGCAGCCAAGTTGCGTCACTTTTGCGCTCCCCTTGGGATGCCTTTCGCAGCTGCAGTGTGCCTGGAGCCCAGGGCTTCCTGGTTTTAAAAGTCCTAGGCCTAAGCCTAACAGTAACCCTAGGAAGGTAAATCAGCCGGGTATTAGGGTTCTTCCTAAGGGAAAAGCCGTGAAAGCAGCCATGTTGTGGCACTTCTGCACTCCCTTTGGGATGCCTTTGGCAGATGAAGTAAGCCTGGAACTCAGGGCTTCCTGGTAAAAAAAATTCAAGCCCTAGGCTGAACCCTAACCCTAGGCAGATAAATCAGCCTAGGTATAGGGATGGTGCCAAGGAAAAAGCTGTGAAAGCTGCCATGTTGTTGCACTTTTGTACTCCCCTTGGGATGCCTTGAACAGCTGCAGTGTGCCTGGAGCCCAGGGCTTCCTAGTTTCAAAAATCCTAGCCCTAGGCCTAAGCCTAACAGTAACCCTGGGAAAGTAAATCAGCCTGATGTTAGGCTTCTTGCCAAGGAAAAAGCCGTGAAACAGCCATGTTGTGGCACTTTTGCACTCCCTTTTGGATGCCTTTCACAGCTCCAGTGTGCCTGGAACTCAGGGCTTCCTGATTTTAAAAATCCTAGCCCTAGGCCGAACCCCAACCCTAAGACGAGAAAGGCAAATCAGCCAGGAATTAGGCATGTCCCCAAGGAAAAAGCTGTGGAGGCAGGCATGTTGTGGTACTTTTGCGCTCTTCTTGGCTAGTCCTTCGCAGCTGCTGTGTTCTTGGAACTCAGGGCTTTCTGGTTAATAGAACCCTTACCCTAGGCGTAACTCAAACCTTAACCCTAGGAAGGAAAATCAGCCTATGGTTCGGGATGGTCTCATGGAAATATCAGTGGTGGCAGCCAAGTTGCGTCACTTTTGCGCTCCCCTTGGGATGCCTTTTGCAGCTGCAGTGTGCCTGGAGCCCAGGGCTTCCTGGTTTTAAAAGTCCTAGGCCTAAGCCTAACAGTAACCCTAGGAAGGTAAATCAGCCGGGTATTAGGGTTCTTCCTAAGGGAAAAGCCGTGAAAGCAGCCATGTTGTGGCACTTCTGCACTCCCTTTGGGATGCCTTTGGCAGATGAAGTAAGCCTGGAACTCAGGGCTTCCTGGTTAAAGAAATCCAAGCCCTAGGCTGAACCCTAACCCTAACCCTAGGCAGATAAATCAGCCTAGGTATAGGGATGGTGCCAAGGAAAAAGCTGTGAAAGCTGCCATGTTGTTGCACTTTTGTACTCCCCTTGGGATGCCTTGAACAGCTGCAGTGTGCCTGGAGCCCAGGGCTTCCTAGTTTCAAAAATCCTAGCCCTAGGCCTAAGCCTAACAGTAACCCTGGGAAAGTAAATCAGCCTGATGTTAGGTTTCTTGCCAAGGAAAAAGCTGTGAAAGCAGCCATGTTGTGGCACTTTTGCACTCCCTTTTGGATGCCTTTCACAGCTCCAGTGTGCCTGGAACTCAGGGCTTCCTGATTTTAAAAATCCTAGCCCTAGGCCGAACCCCAACCCTAAGACGAGAAAGGCAAATCAGCCAGGAATTAGGCATGTCCCCAAGGAAAAAGCTGTGGAGGCAGGCATGTTGTGGTACTTTTGCACTCTTCTTGGCTAGTCCTTCGCAGCTGCTGTGTTCTTGGAACTCAGGGCTTTCTGGTTAATAGACCCATACCCTAGGCGTAACTCAAACCTTAACCCTAGGAAGGAAAATCAGCCTATGGTTCGGGATGGTCTCATGGAAATATCAGTGGTGGCAGCCAAGTTGCGTCACTTTTGCGCTCCCCTTGGGATGCCTTTCGCAGCTGCAGTGTGCCTGGAGCCCAGGGCTTCCTGGTTTTAAAAGTCCTAGGCCTAAGCCTAACAGTAACCCTAGGAAGGTAAATCAGCCGGGTATTAGGGTTCTTCCTAAGGGAAAAGCCGTGAAAGCAGCCATGTTGTGGCACTTCTGCACTCCCTTTGGGATGCCTTTGGCAGATGAAGTAAGCCTGGAACTCAGGGCTTCCTGGTTAAAGAAATCCAAGCCCTAGGCTGAACCCTAACCCTAACCCTAGGCAGATAAATCAGCCTAGGTATAGGGATGGTGCCAAGGAAAAAGCTGTGAAAGCTGCCATGTTGTTGCACTTTTGTACTCCCCTTGGGATGCCTTGAACAGCTGCAGTGTGCCTGGAGCCCAGGGCTTCCTAGTTTCAAAAATCCTAGCCCTAGGCCTAAGCCTAACAGTAACCCTGGGAAAGTATGTCAGCCTGATGTTAGGCTTCTTGCCAAGGAAAAAGCCGTGAAAGCAGCCATGTTGTGGCACTTTTGCACTCCCTTTTGGATGCCTTTCACAGCTCCAGTGTGCCTGGAACTCAGGGCTTCCTGCTTTTAAAAATCCTAGCCCTAGGCCGAACCCCAACCCTAAGACGAGAAAGGCAAATCAGCCAGGAATTAGGCATGTCCCCAAGGAAAAAGCTGTGGAGGCAGGCATGTTGTGGTACTTTTGCGCTCTTCTTGGCTAGTCCTTCGCAGCTGCTGTGTTCTTGGAACTCAGGGCTTTCTGGTTAATAGAGCCCTTACCCTAGGCGTAACTCAAACCTTAACCCTAGGAAGGAAAATCAGCCTATGGTTCGGGATGGTCTCATGGAAATATCAGTGGTGGCAGCCAAGTTGCGTCACTTTTGCGCTCCCCTTGGGATGCCTTTTGCAGCTGCAGTGTGCCTGGAGCCCAGGGCTTCCTGGTTTTAAAAGTCCTAGGCCTAAGCCTAACAGTAACCCTAGGAAGGTAAATCAGCCGGGTATTAGGGTTCTTCCTAAGGGAAAAGCCGTGAAAGCAGCCATGTTGTGGCACTTCTGCACTCCCTTTGGGATGCCTTTGGCAGATGAAGTAAGCCTGGAACTCAGGGCTTCCTGGTTAAAGAAATCCAAGCCCTAGGCTGAACCCTAACCCTAACCCTAGGCAGATAAATCAGCCTAGGTATAGGGATGGTGCCAAGGAAAAAGCTGTGAAAGCTGCCATGTTGTTGCACTTTTGTACTCCCCTTGGGATGCCTTGAACAGCTGCAGTGTGCCTGGAGCCCAGGGCTTCCTAGTTTCAAAAATCCTAGCCCTAGGCCTAAGCCTAACAGTAACCCTGGGAAAGTAAATCAGCCTGATGTTAGGTTTCTTGCCAAGGAAAAAGCCGTGAAAGCAGCCATGTTGTGGCACTTTTGCACTCCCTTTTGGATGCCTTTCACAGCTGCAGTGTGCCTGGAACTCAGGGCTTCCTGATTTTAAAAATCCTAGCCCTAGGCCGAACCCCAACCCTAAGACGAGAAAGGCAAATCAGCCAGGAATTAGGCATGTCCCCAAGGAAAAAGCTGTGGAGGCAGGCATGTTGTGGTACTTTTGCGCTCTTCTTGGCTAGTCCTTCGCAGCTGCTGTGTTCTTGGAACTCAGGGCTTTCTGGTTAATAGACCCTTACCCTAGGCGTAACTCAAACCTTAACCCTAGGAAGGAAAATCAGCCTATGGTTCGGGATGGTCTCATGGAAATATCAGTGGTGGCAGCCAAGTTGCGTCACTTTTGCGCTCCCCTTGGGATGCCTTTTGCAGCTGCAGTGTGCCTGGAGCCCAGGGCTTCCTGGTTTTAAAAGTCCTAGGCCTAAGCCTAACAGTAACCCTAGGAAGGTAAATCAGCCGGGTATTAGGGTTCTTCCTAAGGGAAAAGCCGTGAAAGCAGCCATGTTGTGGCACTTCTGCACTCCCTTTGGGATGCCTTTGGCAGATGAAGTAAGCCTGGAACTCAGGGCTTCCTGGTTAAAGAAATTCAAGCCCTAGGCTGAACCCTAACCCTAACCCTAGGCAGATAAATCAGCCTAGGTATAGGGATGGTGCCAAGGAAAAAGCTGTGAAAGCTGCCATGTTGTAGCACTTTTGTACTCCCCTTGGGATGCCTTGAACAGCTGCAGTGTGCCTGGAGCTAAGGGCTTCCTAATTTTAAAAATCGTAGCCCTAGGCTTAAGCCTAATAGTAACCCTGGGAAGGTAAGTCAGCCTGGTGTTAGGCGTCTTGCCAAGGAAAAAGCCGTGAAAGCAGCCATGTTGTGGCACTTTTGCAATCCCTTTTGGATGCCTTTCACAGCTCCAGTGTGCCTGGAACTCAGGGCTTCCTGCTTTTAAAAATCCTAGCCCTAGGCCGAACCGCAACCCTAAGACGAGAAAGGCAAATCAGCCAGGAATTAGGCATGTCCCCAAGGAAAAAGCTGTGGAGGCAGGCATGTTGTGGTACTTTTGCGCTCTTCTTGGCTAGTCCTTCGCAGCTGCTGTGTTCTTGGAACTCAGGGCTTTCTGGTTAATAGAACCCTTACCCTAGGCGTAACTCAAACCTTAACCCTAGGAAGGAAAATCAACCTATGGTTCGGGATGCTCTCATGGAAATATCAGTGGTGGCAGCCAAGTTGCGTCACTTTTGCGCTCCCCTTGGGATGCCTTTCGCAGCTGCAGTGTGCCTGGGGCCCAGGGCTTCCTGGTTTTAAAAGTCCTAGGCCTAAGCCTAACAGTAACCCTAGGAAGGTAAATCAGCCGGGTATTAGGGTTCTTCCTAAGGGAAAAGCCGTGAAAGCAGCCATGTTGTGGCACTTCTGCACTCCCTTTGGGATGCCTTTGGCAGATGAAGTAAGCCTGGAACTCAGGGCTTCCTGGTAAAAAAAATTCAAGCCCTAGGCTGAACCCTAACCCTAACCCTAGGCAGATAAATCAGCCTAGGTATAGGGATGGTGCCAAGGAAAAAGCTGTGAAAGCTGCCATGTTGTTGCACTTTTGTACTCCCCTTGGGATGCCTTGAACAGCTGCAGTGTGCCTGGAGCTAAGGGCTTCCTAGTTTCAAAAATCCTAGCCCTAGGCCTAAGCCTAACAGTAACCCTGGGAAAGTAAATCAGCCGGATGTTAGGCTTCTTGCCAAGGAAAAAGCCGTGAAAGCAGCCATGTTGTGGCACTTCTGCACTCCCTTTGGGATGCCTTTGGCAGATGAAGTAAGCCTGGAACTCAGGGCTTCCTGGTTAAAGAAATCCAAGCCCTAGGCTGAACCCTAACCCTAACCCTAGGCAGATAAATCAGCCTAGGTATAGGGATGGTGCCAAGGAAAAAGCTGTGAAAGCTGCCATGTTGTTGCACTTTTGTACTCCCCTTGGGATGCCTTGAACAGCTGCAGTGTGCCTGGAGCTAAGGGCTTCCTAGTTTCAAAAATCCTAGCCCTAGGCCTAAGCCTAACAGTAACCCTGGGAAAGTAAATCAGCCTGATGTTAGGCTTCTTGCCAAGGAAAAAGCCGTGAAAGCAGCCATGTTGTGGCACTTTTGCACTCCCTTTTGGATGCCTTTCACAGCTCCAGTGTGCCTGGAACTCAGGGCTTCCTGCTTTTAAAAATCCTAGCCCTAGGCCGAACCCCAACCCTAAGACGAGAAAGGCAAATCAGCCAGGAATTAGGCATGTCCCCAAGGAAAAAGCTGTGGAGGCAGGCATGTTGTGGTACTTTTGCGCTCTTCTTGGCTAGTCCTTCGCAGCTGCTGTGTTCTTGGAACTCAGGGCTTTCTGGTTAATAGAACCCTTACCCTAGGCGTAACTCAAACCTTAACCCTAGGAAGGAAAATCATCCTATGGTTCGGGATGGTCTCATGGAAATATCAGTGGTGGCAGCCAAGTTGCGTCACTTTTGCGCTCCCCTTGGGATGCCTGCCTTTCACAGCTGCAGTGTGCCTGGAGCCCAGGGCTTCCTGGTTTTAAAAGTCCTAGGCCTAAGCCTAACAGTAACCCTAGGAAGGTAAATCAGCCGGGTATTAGGGTTCTTCCTAAGGGAAAAGCCGTGAAAGCAGCCATGTTGTGGCACTTCTGCACTCCCTTTGGGATGCCTTTGGCAGATGAAGTAAGCCTGGAACTCAGGGCTTCCTGGTTAAAAAAAAATTCAAGCCCTCGGCTGAACCCTAACCCTAACCCTAGGCAGATAAATCAGCCTAGGTATAGGGATGGTGCCAAGGAAAAAGCTGTGAAAGCTGCCATGTTGTTGCACTTTTGTACTCCCCTTGGGATGCCTTGAACAGCTGCAGTGTGCCTGGAGCTAAGGGCTTCCTAGTTTTAAAAATCCTAGCCCTAGGCCTAAGCCTAACAGTAACCCTGGGAAGGCAAATCAGCCTGGTGTTAGGCTTCTTGCCAAGGAAAAAGCCGTGAAAGCAGCCATGTTGTGGCACTTTTGCACTCCCTTTTGGATGCCTTTCACAGCTCCAGTGTGCCTGGAACTCAGGGCTTCCTGATTTTAAAAATCCTAGCCCTAGGCCGAACCCCAACCCTAAGACGAGAAAGGCAAATCAGCCAGGAATTAGGCATGTCCCCAAGGAAAAAGCTGTGGAGGCAGGCATGTTGTGGTACTTTTGCGCTCTTCTTGGCTAGTCCTTCGCAGCTGCTGTGTTCTTGGAACTCAGGGCTTTCTGGTTAATAGAGCCCTTACCCTAGGCGTAACTCAAACCTTAACCCTAGGAAGGAAAATCAACCTATGGTTAGGGATGGTCTCATGGAAATATCAGTGGTGGCAGCCAAGTTGCGTCACTTTTGCGCTCCCCTTGGGATGCCTTTCGCAGCTGCAGTGTGCCTGGAGCCCAGGGCTTCCTGGTTTTAAAAGTCCTAGGCCTAAGCATAACAGTAACCCTAGGAAGGTAAATCAGCCGGGTATTAGGGTTCTTCCTAAGGGAAAAGCCGTGAAAGCAGCCATGTTGTTGCACTTTTGTAGTCCCCTTGGGATGCCTTGAACAGCTGCAGTGTGCCTGGAGCTAAGGGCTTCCTAGTTTCAAAAATCCTAGCCCTAGGCCTAAGCCGAACAGTAACCCTAGGAAGGTAAATCAGCCTGATGTTAGGCTTCATGCCAAGGAAAAAGCCGTGAAAGCAGCCATGTTGTGGCACTTCTGCACTCCCTTTGGGATGCCTTTGGCAGATGAAGTAAGCCTGGAACTCAGGGCTTCCTGGTTAAAGAAATCCAAGCCCTAGGCTGAACCCTAACCCTAACCCTAGGCAGATAAATCAGCCTAGGTATAGGGATGGTGCCAAGGAAAAAGCTGTGAAAGCTGCCATGTTGTTGCACTTTTGTACTCCCCTTGGGATGCCTTGAACAGCTGCAGTGTGCCTGGAGCCCAGGGCTTCCTAGTTTCAAAAATCCTAGCCCTAGGCCTAAGCCTAACAGTAACCCTGGGAAAGTAAATCAGCCTGGTGTTAGGCTTCTTGCCAAGGAAAAAGCTGTGAAAGCTGCCATGTTGTTGCACTTTTCTACTCCCCTTGGGATGCCTTTCACAGCTCCAGTGTGCCTGGAACTCAGGGCTTCCTGATTTTAAAAATCCTAGCCCTAGGCCGAACCCCAACCCTAAGACGAGAAAGGCAAATCAGCCAGGAATTAGGCATGTCCCCAAGGAAAAAGCTGTGGAGGCAGGCATGTTGTGGTACTTTTGCGCTCTTCTTGGCTAGTCCTTCGCAGCTGCTGTGTTCTTGGAACTCAGGGCTTTCTGGTTAATAGAGCCCTTACCCTAGGCGTAACTCAAACCTTAACCCTAGGAAGGAAAATCAACCTATGGTTCGGGATGGTCTCATGGAAATATCAGTGGTGGCAGCCAAGTTGCGTCACTTTTGCGCTCCCCTTGGGATGCCTTTCGCAGCTGCAGTGTGCCTGGAGCCCAGGGCTTCCTGGTTTTAAAAGTCCTAGGCCTAAGCCTAACAGTAACCCTGGGAAAGTAAATCAGCCTGATGTTAGGCTTCTTGCCAAGGAAAAAGCTGTGAAAGCTGCCATGTTGTTGCACTTTTGTACTCCCCTTGGGATGCCTTGAACAGCTGCAGTGTGCCTGGAGCTAAGGGCTTCCTAGTTTCAAAAATCCTAGCCCTAGGCCTAAGCCTAACAGTAACCCTGGGAAAGTAAATCAGCCTGGTGTTAGGCTTCTTGCCAAGGAAAAAGCCGTGAAAGCAGCCATGTTGTGGCACTTTTGCACTCCCTTTTGGATGCCTTTCACAGCTCCAGTGTGCCTGGAACTCAGGGCTTCCTGATTTTAAAAATCCTAGCCCTAGGCCGAACCGCAACCCTATGACGAGAAAGGCAAATCAGCCAGGAATTAGGCATGTCCCCAAGGAAAAAGCTGTGGAGGCAGGCATGTTGTGGTACTTTTGCGCTCTTCTTGGCTAGTCCTTCGCAGCTGCTGTGTTCTTGGAACTCAGGGCTTTCTGGTTAATAGAACCCTTACCCTAGGCGTAACTCAAACCTTAACCCTAGGAAGGAAAATCAACCTATGGTTCGGGATGGTCTCATGGAAATATCAGTGGTGGCAGCCAAGTTGCGTCACTTTTGCGCTCCCCTTGGGATGCCTTTCGCAGCTGCAGTGTGCCTGGAGCCCAGGGCTTCCTGGTTTTAAAAGTCCTAGGCCTAAGCCTAACAGTAACCCTAGGAAGGTAAATCAGCCGGGTATTAGGGTTCTTCCTAAGGGAAAAGCCGTGAAAGCAGCCATGTTGTGGCACTTCTGCACTCCCTTTGGGATGCCTTTGGCAGATGAAGTAAGCCTGGAACTCAGGGCTTCCTGGTTAAAGAAATCCAAGCCCTAGGCTGAACCCTAACCCTAACCCTAGGCAGATAAATCAGCCTAGGTATAGGGATGGTGCCAAGAAAAAAGCTGTGAAAGCTGCCATGTTGTTGCACTTTTGTACTCCCCTTGGGATGCCTTGAACAGCTGCAGTGTGCCTGGAGCTAAGGGCTTCCTAGTTTCAAAAATCCTAGCCCTAGGCCTAAGCCTAACAGTAACCCTGGGAAGGTAAATCAGCCTGATGTTAGGCTTCTTGCCAAGGAAAAAGCCGTGAAAGCAGCCATGTTGTGGCACTTTTGCACTCCCTTTGGGATGCCTTTGGCAGATGAAGTAAGCCTGGAACTCAGGGCTTCCTGGTTAAAGAAATCCAAGCCCTAGGCTGAACCCTAACCCTAACCCTAGGCAGATAAATCAGCCTAGGTATAGGGATGGTGCCAAGGAAAAAGCTGTGAAAGCTGCCATGTTGTTGCACTTTTGTACTCCCCTTGGATGCCTTGAACAGCTGCAGTGTGCCTGGAGCTAAGGGCTTCCTAGTTTCAAAAATCCTAGCCCTAGGCCTAAGCCTAACAGTAACCCTAGGAAGGTAAATCAGCCGGGTATTAGGGTTCTTCCTAAGGGAAAAGCCGTGAAAGCAGCCATGTTGTGGCACTTCTGCACTCCCTTTGGGATGCCTTTGGCAGATGAAGTAAGCCTGGAACTCAGGGCTTCCTGGTTAAAGAAATTCAAGCCCTAGGCTGAACCCTAACCCTAACCCTAGGCAGATAAATCAGCCTAGGTATAGGGATGGTGCCAAGGAAAAAGCTGTGAAAGCTGCCATGTTGTTGCACTTTTGTACTCCCCTTGGGATGCCTTGAACAGCTGCAGTGTGCCTGGAGCTAAGGGCTTCCTAGTTTTAAAAATCCTAGCCCTAGGCCTAAGCCTAACAGTAACCCTGGGAAGGTAAATCAGCCTGGTGTTAGGCGTCTTGCCAAGGAAAAAGCCGTGAAAGCAGCCATGTTGTGGCACTTTTGCACTCCCTTTTGGATGCCTTTCACAGCTCCAGTGTGCCTGGAACTCAGGGCTTCCTGATTTTAAAAATCCTAGTCCTAGGCCGAACCCCAACCCTATGACGAGAAAAGGAAATCAGCCAGGAATTAGGCATGTCCACAAGGAAAAAGCTGTGGAGGCAGGCATGTTGTGGTACTTTTGCGCTCTTCTTGGCTAGTCCTTCGCAGCTGCTGTGTTCTTGGAACTCAGGGCTTTCTAGTTAATAGAGCCCTTACCCTAGGCGTAACTCAAACCTTAACCCTAGGAAGGAAAATCAACCTATGGTTCGGGATGGTCTCATGGAAATATCAGTGGTGGCAGCCAAGTTGCGTCACTTTTGCGCTCCCCTTGGGATGCCTTTCGCAGCTGCAGTGTGCCTGGAGGCCAGGGCTTCCTGGTTTTAAAAGTCCTAGGCCTAAGCCTAACAGTAACCCTAGGAAGGTAAATCAGCCGGGTATTAGGGTTCTTCCTAAGGGAAAAGCCGTGAAAGCAGCCATGTTGTGGCACTTCTGCACTCCCTTTGGGATGCCTTTGGCAGATGAAGTAAGCCTGGAACTCAGGGCTTCCTGGTTAAAAAAATTCAAGCCCTAGGCTGAACCCTAACCCTAACCCTAGGCAGATAAATCAGCCTAGGTATAGGGATGGTGCCAAGGAAAAAGCTGTGAAAGCTGCCATGTTGTTGCACTTTTGTACTCCCCTTGGGATGCCTTGAACAGCTGCAGTGTGCCTGGAGCCAAGGGCTTCCTAGTTTCAAAAATCCTAGCCCTAGGCCTAAGGCTAACAGTAACCCTGGGAAGGTAAACCAGCCTGATGTTAGGCTTCTTGCCAAGGAAAAAGGCGTGAAAGCAGCCATGTTGTGGCACTTCTGCACTCGCTCTGGGATGCCTTTGGCAGATGAAGCAAGCCTGGAACTCAGGGCCTCCTGGTTAAAGAAATCCAAGCCCTAGGCTGAACCCTAACCCTAACCCTAGGCAGATAAATCAGCCTAGGTATAGGGATGGTGCCAAGGAAAAAGCTGTGAAAGCTGCCATGTTGTTGCACTTTTGTACTCCCCTTGGGATGCCTTGAACAGCTGCAGTGTGCCTGGAGCTGAGGGCTTCCTAGTTTCAAAAATCCTAGCCCTAGGCCTAAGCCTAACAGTAACCCTGGGAAAGTAAATCAGCCTGGTGTTAGGCTTCTTGCCAAGGAAAAAGCCGTGAAACAGCCATGTTGTGGCACTTTTGCACTCCCTTTTGGATGCCTTTCACAGCTCCAGTGTGCCTGGAACTCAGGGCTTCCTGATTTTAAAAATCCTAGCCCTAGGCCGAACCCCAACCCTAAGACGAGAAAGGCAAATCAGCCAGGAATTAGGCATGTCCCCAAGGAAAAAGCTGTGGAGGCAGGCATGTTGTGGTACTTTTGCGCTCTTCTTGGCTAGTCCTTCGCAGCTGCTGTGTTCTTGGAACTCAGGGCTTTCTGGTTAATAGAGCCCTTACCCTAGGCGTAACTCAAACCTTAACCCTAGGAAGGAAAATCAACCTATGGTTCGGGATGGTCTCATGGAAATATCAGTGGTGGCAGCCAAGTTGCGTCACTTTTGCGCTCCCCTTGGGATGCCTTTCGCAGCTGCAGTGTGCCTGGAGCCCAGGGCTTCCTGGTTTTAAAAGTCCTAGGCCTAAGCCTAACAGTAACCCTAGGAAGGTAAATCAGCCGGGTATTAGGGTTCTTCCTAAGGGAAAAGCCGTGAAAGCAGCCATGTTGTGGCACTTCTGCACTCCCTTTGGGATGCCTTTGGCAGATGAAGTAAGCCTGGAACTCAGGGCTTCCTGGTTAAAAAAATTCAAGCCCTAGGCTGAACCCTAACCCTAACCCTAGGCAGATAAATCAGCCTAGGTATAGGGATGGTGCCAAGGAAAAAGCTGTGAAAGCTGCCATGTTGTTGCACTTTTGTACTCCCCTTGGGAGGCCTTGAACAGCTGCAGTGTGCCTGGAGCTAAGGGCTTCCTAGTTTCAAAAATCCTAGCCCTAGGCCTAAGCCTAACAGTAACCCTGGGAAGGTAAATCAGCCTGATGTTAGGTTTCTTGCCAAGGAAAAAGCCGTGAAAGCAGCCATGTTGTGGCACTTCTGCACTCCCTTTGGGATGCCTTTGGCAGATGAAGTAAGCCTGGAACTCAGGGCTTCCTGGTTAAAGAAATCCAAGCCCTAGGCTGAACCCTAACCCTAACTCTAGGCAGATAAATCAGCCCAGGTATAGGGATGGTGCCAAGGAAAAAGCTGTGAAAGCTGCCATGTTGTTGCACTTTTGTACTCCCCTTGGGATGCCTTGAACAGCTGCAGTGTGCCTGGAGCTAAGGGCTTCCTAGTTTCAAAAATCCTAGCCCTAGGCCTAAGCCTAACAGTAACCCTGGGAAAGTAAATCAGCCTGGTGTTAGGCTTCTTGCCAAGGAAAAAGCCGTGAAAGCAGCCATGTTGTGGCACTTTTGCACTCCCTTTTGGATGCCTTTCACAGCTCCAGTGTGCCTGGAACTCAGGGCTTCCTGCTTTTAAAAATCCTAGCCCTAGGCCGAACCCCAACCCTAAGACGAGAAAGGCAAATCAGCCAGGAATTAGGCATGTCCCCAAGGAAAAAGCTGTGGAGGCAGGCATGTTGTGGTACTTTTGCGCTCTTCTTGGCTAGTCCTTCGCAGCTGCTGTGTTCTTGGAACTCAGGGCTTTCTGGTTAATAGAACCCTTACCCTAGGCGTAACTCAAACCTTAACCCTAGGAAGGAAAATCAGCCTATGGTTCGGGATGGTCTCATGGAAATATCAGTGGTGGCAGCCAAGTTGCGTCACTTTTGCGCTCCCCTTGGGATGCCTTTTGCAGCTGCAGTGTGCCTGGAGCCCAGGGCTTCCTGGTTTTAAAAGTCCTAGGCCTAAGCCTAACAGTAACCCTAGGAAGGTAAATCAGCCGGGTATTAGGGTTCTTCCTAAGGGAAAAGCCGTGAAAGCAGCCATGTTGTGGCACTTCTGCACTCCCTTTGGGATGCCTTTGGCAGATGAAGTAAGCCTGGAACTCAGGGCTTCCTGGTTAAAGAAATCCAAGCCCTAGGCTGAACCCTAACCCTAACCCTAGGCAGATAAATCAGCCTAGGTATAGGGATGGTGCCAAGGAAAAAGCTGTGAAAGCTGCCATGTTGTTGCACTTTTGTACTCCCCTTGGGATGCCTTGAACAGCTGCAGTGTGCCTGGAGCCCAGGGCTTCCTAGTTTCAAAAATCCTAGCCCTAGGCCTAAGCCTAACAGTAACCCTGGGAAAGTAAATCAGCCTGATGTTAGGTTTCTTGCCAAGGAAAAAGCCGTGAAAGCAGCCATGTTGTGGCACTTTTGCACTCCCTTTTGGATGGCTTTCACAGCTGCAGTGTGCCTGGAACTCAGGGCTTCCTGATTTTAAAAATCCTAGCCCTAGGCCGAACCCCAACCCTAAGACGAGAAAGGCAAATCAGCCAGGAATTAGGCATGTCCCCAAGGAAAAAGCTGTGGAGGCAGGCATGTTGTGGTACTTTTGCGCTCTTCTTGGCTAGTCCTTCGCAGCTGCTGTGTTCTTGGAACTCAGGGCTTTCTGGTTAATAGAACCCTTACCCTAGGCGTAACTCAAACCTTAACCCTAGGAAGGAAAATCAGCCTATGGTTCGGGATGCTCTCATGGAAATATCAGTGGTGGCAGCCAAGTTGCGTCACTTTTGCGCTCCCCTTGGGATGCCTTTCGCAGCTGCAGTGTGCCTGGAGCCCAGGGCTTCCTGGTTTTAAAAGTCCTAGGCCTAAGCCTAACAGTAACCCTAGGAAGGTAAATCAGCCGGGTATTAGGGTTCTTCCTAAGGGAAAAGCCGTGAAAGCAGCCATGTTGTGGCACTTCTGCAC
Source organism: Ammospiza nelsoni (assembly GCF_027579445.1). Lineage (NCBI taxonomy): Eukaryota > Metazoa > Chordata > Aves > Passeriformes > Passerellidae > Ammospiza > Ammospiza nelsoni. The sequence continues at coordinate 251,992 of NW_026683197.1, read as the reverse complement.
TCCCTTTGGGATGCCTTTGGCAGATGAAGTAAGCCTGGAACTCAGGGCTTCCTGGTAAAAAAAATTCAAGCCCTAGGCTGAACCCTAACCCTAACCCTAGGCAGATAAATCAGCCTAGGTATAGGGATGGTGCCAAGGAAAAAGCTGTGAAAGCTGCCATGTTGTTGCACTTTTGTACTCCCCTTGGGATGCCTTGAACAGCTGCAGTGTGCCTGGAGCTAAGGGCTTCCTAGTTTCAAAAATCCTAGCCCTAGGCCTAAGCCTAACAGTAACCCTGGGAAAGTAAATCAGCCTGATGTTAGGCTTCTTGCCAAGGAAAAAGCCGTGAAACAGCCATGTTGTGGCACTTTTGCACTCCCTTTTGGATGCCTTTCACAGCTCCAGTGTGCCTGGAACTCAGGGCTTCCTGATTTTAAAAATCCTAGCCCTAGGCCGAACCCCAACCCTAAGACGAGAAAGGCAAATCAGCCAGGAATTAGGCATGTCCCCAAGGAAAAAGCTGTGGAGGCAGGCATGTTGTGGTACTTTTGCGCTCTTCTTGGCTAGTCCTTCGCAGCTGCTGTGTTCTTGGAACTCAGGGCTTTCTGGTTAATAGAACCCTTACCCTAGGCGTAACTCAAACCTTAACCCTAGGGAAGGAAAATCAGCCTATGGTTCGGGATGGTCTCATGGAAATATCAGTGGTGGCAGCCAAGTTGCGTCACTTTTGCGCTCCCCTTGGGATGCCTTTTGCAGCTGCAGTGTGCCTGGAGCCCAGGGCTTCCTGGTTTTAAAAGTCCTAGGCCTAAGCCTAACAGTAACCCTAGGAAGGTAAATCAGCCGGGTATTAGGGTTCTTCCTAAGGGAAAAGCCGTGAAAGCAGCCATGTTGTGGCACTTCTGCACTCCCTTTGGGATGCCTTTGGCAGATGAAGTAAGCCTGGAACTCAGGGCTTCCTGGTTAAAGAAATCCAAGCCCTAGGCTGAACCCTAACCCTAACCCTAGGCAGATAAATCAGCCTAGGTATAGGGATGGTGCCAAGGAAAAAGCTGTGAAAGCTGCCATGTTGTTGCACTTTTGTACTCCCCTTGGGATGCCTTGAACAGCTGCAGTGTGCCTGGAGCCCAGGGCTTCCTAGTTTCAAAAATCCTAGCCCTAGGCCTAAGCCTAACAGTAACCCTGGGAAAGTATGTCAGCCTGATGTTAGGCTTCTTGCCAAGGAAAAAGCCGTGAAAGCAGCCATGTTGTGGCACTTTTGCACTCCCTTTTGGATGCCTTTCACAGCTCCAGTGTGCCTGGAACTCAGGGCTTCCTGCTTTTAAAAATCCTAGCCCTAGGCCGAACCCCAACCCTAAGACGAGAAAGGCAAATCAGCCAGGAATTAGGCATGTCCCCAAGGAAAAAGCTGTGGAGGCAGGCATGTTGTGGTACTTTTGCGCTCTTCTTGGCTAGTCCTTCGCAGCTGCTGTGTTCTTGGAACTCAGGGCTTTCTGGTTAATAGAGCCCTTACCCTAGGCGTAACTCAAACCTTAACCCTAGGAAGGAAAATCAACCTATGGTTCGGGATGGTCTCATGGAAATATCAGTGGTGGCAGCCAAGTTGCGTCACTTTTGCGCTCCCCTTGGGATGCCTTTCGCAGCTGCAGTGTGCCTGGAGCCCAGGGCTTCCTGGTTTTAAAAGTCCTAGGCCTAAGCCTAACAGTAACCCTAGGAAGGTAAATCAGCCGGGTATTAGGGTTCTTCCTAAGGGAAAAGCCGTGAAAGCAGCCATGTTGTGGCACTTCTGCACTCCCTTTGGGATGCCTTTGGCAGATGAAGTAAGCCTGGAACTCAGGGCTTCCTGGTTAAAGAAATCCAAGCCCTAGGCTGAACCCTAACCCTAACCCTAGGCAGATAAATCAGCCTAGGTATAGGGATGGTGCCAAGGAAAAAGCTGTGAAAGCTGCCATGTTGTTGCACTTTTGTACTCCCCTTGGGATGCCTTGAACAGCTGCAGTGTGCCTGGAGCTAAGGGCTTCCTAGTTTCAAAACTCCTAGCCCTAGGCCTAAGCCTAACAGTAACCCTGGGAAAGTAAATCAGCCTGATGTTAGGCTTCTTGCCAAGGAAAAAGCCGTGAAACAGCCATGTTGTGGCACTTTTGCACTCCCTTTTGGATGCCTTTCACAGCTCCAGTGTGCCTGGAACTCAGGGCTTCCTGCTTTTAAAAATCCTAGCCCTAGGCCGAACCCCAACCCTAAGACGAGAAAGGCAAATCAGCCAGGAATTAGGCATGTCCCCAAGGAAAAAGCTGTGGAGGCAGGCATGTTGTGGTACTTTTGCGCTCTTCTTGGCTAGTCCTTCGCAGCTGCTGTGTTCTTGGAACTCAGGGCTTTCTGGTTAATAGAACCCTTACCCTAGGCGTAACTCAAACCTTAACCCTAGGAAGGAAAATCAGCCTATGGTTCGGGATGGTCTCATGGAAATATCAGTGGTGGCAGCCAAGTTGCGTCACTTTTGCGCTCCCCTTGGGATGCCTTTTGCAGCTGCAGTGTGCCTGGAGCCCAGGGCTTCCTGGTTTTAAAAGTCCTAGGCCTAAGCCTAACAGTAACCCTAGGAAGGTAAATCAGCCGGGTATTAGGGTTCTTCCTAAGGGAAAAGCCGTGAAAGCAGCCATGTTGTGGCACTTCTGCACTCCCTTTGGGATGCCTTTGGCAGATGAAGTAAGCCTGGAACTCAGGGCTTCCTGGTTAAAGAAATCCAAGCCCTAGGCTGAACCCTAACCCTAACCCTAGGCAGATAAATCAGCCTAGGTATAGGGATGGTGCCAAGGAAAAAGCTGTGAAAGCTGCCATGTTGTTGCACTTTTGTACTCCCCTTGGGATGCCTTGAACAGCTGCAGTGTGCCTGGAGCCCAGGGCTTCCTAGTTTCAAAAATCCTAGCCCTAGGCCTAAGCCTAACAGTAACCCTGGGAAAGTAAATCAGCCTGATGTTAGGTTTCTTGCCAAGGAAAAAGCCGTGAAAGCAGCCATGTTGTGGCACTTTTGCACTCCCTTTTGGATGCCTTTCACAGCTGCAGTGTGCCTGGAACTCAGGGCTTCCTGATTTTAAAAATCCTAGCCCTAGGCCGAACCCCAACCCTAAGACGAGAAAGGCAAATCAGCCAGGAATTAGGCATGTCCCCAAGGAAAAAGCTGTGGAGGCAGGCATGTTGTGGTACTTTTGCGCTCTTCTTGGCTAGTCCTTCGCAGCTGCTGTGTTCTTGGAACTCAGGGCTTTCTGGTTAATAGACCCTTACCCTAGGCGTAACTCAAACCTTAACCCTAGGAAGGAAAATCAGCCTATGGTTCGGGATGGTCTCATGGAAATATCAGTGGTGGCAGCCAAGTTGCGTCACTTTTGCGCTCCCCTTGGGATGCCTTTTGCAGCTGCAGTGTGCCTGGAGCCCAGGGCTTCCTGGTTTTAAAAGTCCTAGGCCTAAGCCTAACAGTAACCCTAGGAAGGTAAATCAGCCGGGTATTAGGGTTCTTCCTAAGGGAAAAGCCGTGAAAGCAGCCATGTTGTGGCACTTCTGCACTCCCTTTGGGATGCCTTTGGCAGATGAAGTAAGCCTGGAACTCAGGGCTTCCTGGTTAAAGAAATTCAAGCCCTAGGCTGAACCCTAACCCTAACCCTAGGCAGATAAATCAGCCTAGGTATAGGGATGGTGCCAAGGAAAAAGCTGTGAAAGCTGCCATGTTGTTGCACTTTTGTACTCCCCTTGGGATGCCTTGAACAGCTGCAGTGTGCCTGGAGCTAAGGGCTTCCTAGTTTTAAAAATCGTAGCCCTAGGCTTAAGCCTAATAGTAACCCTGGGAAGGTAAGTCAGCCTGGTGTTAGGCGTCTTGCCAAGGAAAAAGCCGTGAAAGCAGCCATGTTGTGGCACTTTTGCAATCCCTTTTGGATGCCTTTCACAGCTCCAGTGTGCCTGGAACTCAGGGCTTCCTGCTTTTAAAAATCCTAGCCCTAGGCCGAACCGCAACCCTAAGACGAGAAAGGCAAATCAGCCAGGAATTAGGCATGTCCCCAAGGAAAAAGCTGTGGAGGCAGGCATGTTGTGGTACTTTTGCGCTCTTCTTGGCTAGTCCTTCGCAGCTGCTGTGTTCTTGGAACTCAGGGCTTTCTGGTTAATAGAACCCTTACCCTAGGCGTAACTCAAACCTTAACCCTAGGAAGGAAAATCAACCTATGGTTCGGGATGGTCTCATGGAAATATCAGTGGTGGCAGCCAAGTTGCGTCACTTTTGCGCTCCCCTTGGGATGCCTTTCGCAGCTGCAGTGTGCCTGGGGCCCAGGGCTTCCTGGTTTTAAAAGTCCTAGGCCTAAGCCTAACAGTAACCCTAGGAAGGTAAATCAGCCGGGTATTAGGGTTCTTCCTAAGGGAAAAGCCGTGAAAGCAGCCATGTTGTGGCACTTCTGCACTCCCTTTGGGATGCCTTTGGCAGATGAAGTAAGCCTGGAACTCAGGGCTTCCTGGTAAAAAAAATTCAAGCCCTAGGCTGAACCCTAACCCTAACCCTAGGCAGATAAATCAGCCTAGGTATAGGGATGGTGCCAAGGAAAAAGCTGTGAAAGCTGCCATGTTGTTGCACTTTTGTACTCCCCTTGGGATGCCTTGAACAGCTGCAGTGTGCCTGGAGCTAAGGGCTTCCTAGTTTCAAAAATCCTAGCCCTAGGCCTAAGCCTAACAGTAACCCTGGGAAAGTAAATCAGCCTGATGTTAGGCTTCTTGCCAAGGAAAAAGCCGTGAAAGCAGCCATGTTGTGGCACTTCTGCACTCCCTTTGGGATGCCTTTGGCAGATGAAGTAAGCCTGGAACTCAGGGCTTCCTGGTTAAAGAAATCCAAGCCCTAGGCTGAACCCTAACCCTAACCCTAGGCAGATAAATCAGCCTAGGTATAGGGATGGTGCCAAGGAAAAAGCTGTGAAAGCTGCCATGTTGTTGCACTTTTGTACTCCCCTTGGGATGCCTTGAACAGCTGCAGTGTGCCTGGAGCCCAGGGCTTCCTAGTTTCAAAAATCCTAGCCCTAGGCCTAAGCCTAACAGTAACCCTGGGAAAGTAAATCAGCCTGATGTTAGGCTTCTTGCCAAGGAAAAAGCCGTGAAAGCAGCCATGTTGTGGCACTTTTGCACTCCCTTTTGGATGCCTTTCACAGCTCCAGTGTGCCTGGAACTCAGGGCTTCCTGCTTTTAAAAATCCTAGCCCTAGGCCGAACCCCAACCCTAAGACGAGAAAGGCAAATCAGCCAGGAATTAGGCATGTCCCCAAGGAAAAAGCTGTGGAGGCAGGCATGTTGTGGTACTTTTGCGCTCTTCTTGGCTAGTCCTTCGCAGCTGCTGTGTTCTTGGAATTCAGGGCTTTCTGGTTAATAGAACCCTTACCCTAGGCGTAACTCAAACCTTAACCCTAGGAAGGAAAATCATCCTATGGTTCGGGATGGTCTCATGGAAATATCAGTGGTGGCAGCCAAGTTGCGTCACTTTTGCGCTCCCCTTGGGATGCCTTTTGCAGCTGCAGTGTGCCTGGAGCCCAGGGCTTCCTGGTTTTAAAAGTCCTAGGCCTAAGCCTAACAGTAACCCTAGGAAGGTAAATCAGCCGGGTATTAGGGTTCTTCCTAAGGGAAAAGCCGTGAAAGCAGCCATGTTGTGGCACTTCTGCACTCCCTTTGGGATGCCTTTGGCAGATGAAGTAAGCCTGGAACTCAGGGCTTCCTGGTTAAAGAAATTCAAGCCCTCGGCTGAACCCTAACCCTAACCCTAGGCAGATAAATCAGCCTAGGTATAGGGATGGTGCCAAGGAAAAAGCTGTGAAAGCTGCCATGTTGTTGCACTTTTGTACTCCCCTTGGGATGCCTTGAACAGCTGCAGTGTGCCTGGAGCTAAGGGCTTCCTAGTTTCAAAAATCCTAGCCCTAGGCCTAAGCCTAACAGTAACCCTGGGAAAGTAAATCAGCCTGGTGTTAGGCTTCTTGCCAAGGAAAAAGCCGTGAAAGCAGCCATGTTGTGGCACTTTTGCAATCCCTTTTGGATGCCTTTCACAGCTCCAGTGTGCCTGGAACTCAGGGCTTCCTGCTTTTAAAAATCCTAGCCCTAGGCCGAACCGCAACCCTAAGACGAGAAAGGCAAATCAGCCAGGAATTAGGCATGTCCCCAAGGAAAAAGCTGTGGAGGCAGGCATGTTGTGGTACTTTTGCGCTCTTCTTGGCTAGTCCTTCGCAGCTGCTGTGTTCTTGGAACTCAGGGCTTTCTGGTTAATAGAACCCTTACCCTAGGCGTAACTCAAACCTTAACCCTAGGAAGGAAAATCAACCTATGGTTCGGGATGCTCTCATGGAAATATCAGTGGTGGCAGCCAAGTTGCGTCACTTTTGCGCTCCCCTTGGGATGCCTTTCGCAGCTGCAGTGTGCCTGGGGCCCAGGGCTTCCTGGTTTTAAAAGTCCTAGGCCTAAGCCTAACAGTAACCCTAGGAAGGTAAATCAGCCGGGTATTAGGGTTCTTCCTAAGGGAAAAGCCGTGAAAGCAGCCATGTTGTGGCACTTCTGCACTCCCTTTGGGATGCCTTTGGCAGATGAAGTAAGCCTGGAACTCAGGGCTTCCTGGTAAAAAAAATTCAAGCCCTAGGCTGAACCCTAACCCTAACCCTAGGCAGATAAATCAGCCTAGGTATAGGGATGGTGCCAAGGAAAAAGCTGTGAAAGCTGCCATGTTGTTGCACTTTTGTACTCCCCTTGGGATGCCTTGAACAGCTGCAGTGTGCCTGGAGCTAAGGGCTTCCTAGTTTCAAAAATCCTAGCCCTAGGCCTAAGCCTAACAGTAACCCTGGGAAAGTAAATCAGCCTGATGTTAGGGTTCTTCCTAAGGGAAAAGCCGTGAAAGCAGCCATGTTGTGGCACTTCTGCACTCCCTTTGGGATGCCTTTGGCAGATGAAGTAAGCCTGGAACTCAGGGCTTCCTGGTAAAAAAAATTCAAGCCCTAGGCTGAACCCTAACCCTAACCCTAGGCAGATAAATCAGCCTAGGTATAGGGATGGTGCCAAGGAAAAAGCTGTGAAAGCTGCCATGTTGTTGCACTTTTGTACTCCCCTTGGGATGCCTTGAACAGCTGCAGTGTGCCTGGAGCTAAGGGCTTCCTAGTTTCAAAAATCCTAGCCCTAGGCCTAAGCCTAACAGTAACCCTGGGAAAGTAAATCAGCCTGATGTTAGGCTTCTTGCCAAGGAAAAAGCCGTGAAAGCAGCCATGTTGTGGCACTTTTGCACTCCCTTTTGGATGCCTTTCACAGCTCCAGTGTGCCTGGAACTCAGGGCTTCCTGCTTTTAAAAATCCTAGCCCTAGGCCGAACCCCAACCCTAAGACGAGAAAGGCAAATCAGCCAGGAATTAGGCATGTCCCCAAGGAAAAAGCTGTGGAGGCAGGCATGTTGTGGTACTTTTGCGCTCTTCTTGGCTAGTCCTTCGCAGCTGCTGTGTTCTTGGAATTCAGGGCTTTCTGGTTAATAGAACCCTTACCCTAGGCGTAACTCAAACCTTAACCCTAGGAAGGAAAATCATCCTATGGTTCGGGATGGTCTCATGGAAATATCAGTGGTGGCAGCCAAGTTGCGTCACTTTTGCGCTCCCCTTGGGATGCCTGCCTTTCACAGCTGCAGTGTGCCTGGAGCCCAGGGCTTCCTGGTTTTAAAAGTCCTAGGCCTAAGCCTAACAGTAACCCTAGGAAGGTAAATCAGCCGGGTATTAGGGTTCTTCCTAAGGGAAAAGCCGTGAAAGCAGCCATGTTGTGGCACTTCTGCACTCCCTTTGGGATGCCTTTGGCAGATGAAGTAAGCCTGGAACTCAGGGCTTCCTGGTTAAAAAAAATTCAAGCCCTCGGCTGAACCCTAACCCTAACCCTAGGCAGATAAATCAGCCTAGGTATAGGGATGGTGCCAAGGAAAAAGCTGTGAAAGCTGCCATGTTGTTGCACTTTTGTACTCCCCTTGGGATGCCTTGAACAGCTGCAGTGTGCCTGGAGCTAAGGGCTTCCTAGTTTCAAAAATCCTAGCCCTAGGCCTAAGCCTAACAGTAACCCTGGGAAAGTAAATCAGCCTGGTGTTAGGCTTCTTGCCAAGGAAAAAGCCGTGAAAGCAGCCATGTTGTGGCACTTTTGCAATCCCTTTTGGATGCCTTTCACAGCTCCAGTGTGCCTGGAACTCAGGGCTTCCTGCTTTTAAAAATCCTAGCCCTAGGCCGAACCGCAACCCTAAGACGAGAAAGGCAAATCAGCCAGGAATTAGGCATGTCCCCAAGGAAAAAGCTGTGGAGGCAGGCATGTTGTGGTACTTTTGCGCTCTTCTTGGCTAGTCCTTCGCAGCTGCTGTGTTCTTGGAACTCAGGGCTTTCTGGTTAATAGAACCCTTACCCTAGGCGTAACTCAAACCTTAACCCTAGGAAGGAAAATCAACCTATGGTTCGGGATGCTCTCATGGAAATATCAGTGGTGGCAGCCAAGTTGCGTCACTTTTGCGCTCCCCTTGGGATGCCTTTCGCAGCTGCAGTGTGCCTGGGGCCCAGGGCTTCCTGGTTTTAAAAGTCCTAGGCCTAAGCCTAACAGTAACCCTAGGAAGGTAAATCAGCCGGGTATTAGGGTTCTTCCTAAGGGAAAAGCCGTGAAAGCAGCCATGTTGTGGCACTTCTGCACTCCCTTTGGGATGCCTTTGGCAGATGAAGTAAGCCTGGAACTCAGGGCTTCCTGGTAAAAAAAATTCAAGCCCTAGGCTGAACCCTAACCCTAACCCTAGGCAGATAAATCAGCCTAGGTATAGGGATGGTGCCAAGGAAAAAGCTGTGAAAGCTGCCATGTTGTTGCACTTTTGTACTCCCCTTGGGATGCCTTGAACAGCTGCAGTGTGCCTGGAGCTAAGGGCTTCCTAGTTTCAAAAATCCTAGCCCTAGGCCTAAGCCTAACAGTAACCCTGGGAAAGTAAATCAGCCTGATGTTAGGGTTCTTCCTAAGGGAAAAGCCGTGAAAGCAGCCATGTTGTGGCACTTCTGCACTCCCTTTGGGATGCCTTTGGCAGATGAAGTAAGCCTGGAACTCAGGGCTTCCTGGTAAAAAAAATTCAAGCCCTAGGCTGAACCCTAACCCTAACCCTAGGCAGATAAATCAGCCTAGGTATAGGGATGGTGCCAAGGAAAAAGCTGTGAAAGCTGCCATGTTGTTGCACTTTTGTACTCCCCTTGGGATGCCTTGAACAGCTGCAGTGTGCCTGGAGCTAAGGGCTTCCTAGTTTCAAAAATCCTAGCCCTAGGCCTAAGCCTAACAGTAACCCTGGGAAAGTAAATCAGCCTGATGTTAGGCTTCTTGCCAAGGAAAAAGCCGTGAAAGCAGCCATGTTGTGGCACTTTTGCACTCCCTTTTGGATGCCTTTCACAGCTCCAGTGTGCCTGGAACTCAGGGCTTCCTGCTTTTAAAAATCCTAGCCCTAGGCCGAACCCCAACCCTAAGACGAGAAAGGCAAATCAGCCAGGAATTAGGCATGTCCCCAAGGAAAAAGCTGTGGAGGCAGGCATGTTGTGGTACTTTTGCGCTCTTCTTGGCTAGTCCTTCGCAGCTGCTGTGTTCTTGGAATTCAGGGCTTTCTGGTTAATAGAACCCTTACCCTAGGCGTAACTCAAACCTTAACCCTAGGAAGGAAAATCATCCTATGGTTCGGGATGGTCTCATGGAAATATCAGTGGTGGCAGCCAAGTTGCGTCACTTTTGCGCTCCCCTTGGGATGCCTGCCTTTCACAGCTGCAGTGTGCCTGGAGCCCAGGGCTTCCTGGTTTTAAAAGTCCTAGGCCTAAGCCTAACAGTAACCCTAGGAAGGTAAATCAGCCGGGTATTAGGGTTCTTCCTAAGGGAAAAGCCGTGAAAGCAGCCATGTTGTGGCACTTCTGCACTCCCTTTGGGATGCCTTTGGCAGATGAAGTAAGCCTGGAACTCAGGGCTTCCTGGTTAAAAAAAATTCAAGCCCTCGGCTGAACCCTAACCCTAACCCTAGGCAGATAAATCAGCCTAGGTATAGGGATGGTGCCAAGGAAAAAGCTGTGAAAGCTGCCATGTTGTTGCACTTTTGTACTCCCCTTGGGATGCCTTGAACAGCTGCAGTGTGCCTGGAGCTAAGGGCTTCCTAGTTTTAAAAATCCTAGCCCTAGCCCTAAGCCTAACAGTAACCCTGGGAAGGCAAATCAGCCTGGTGTTAGGCTTCTTGCCAAGGAAAAAGCCGTGAAAGCAGCCATGTTGTGGCACTTTTGCACTCCCTTTTGGATGCCTTTCACAGCTCCAGTGTGCCTGGAACTCAGGGCTTCCTGCTTTTAAAAATCCTAGCCCTAGGCCGAACCCCAACCCTAAGACGAGAAAGGCAAATCAGCCAGGAATTAGGCATGTCCCCAAGGAAAAAGCTGTGGAGGCAGGCATGTTGTGGTACTTTTGCGCTCTTCTTGGCTAGTCCTTCGCAGCTGCTGTGTTCTTGGAACTCAGGGCTTTCTGGTTAATAGAGCCCTTACCCTAGGCGTAACTCAAGCCTTAACCCTAGGAAGGAAAATCAACCTATGGTTCGGGATGGTCTCATGGAAATATCAGTGGTGGCAGCCAAGTTGCGTCACTTTTGCGCTCCCCTTGGGACGCCTTTCGCAGCTGCAGTGTGCCTGGAGCCCAGGGCTTCCTGGTTTTAAAAGTCCTAGGCCTAAGCATAACAGTAACCCTAGGAAGGTAAATCAGCCGGGTATTAGGGTTCTTCCTAAGGGAAAAGCCGTGAAAGCAGCCATGTTGTTGCACTTTTGTAGTCCCCTTGGGATGCCTTGAACAGCTGCAGTTGCCTGGAGCTAAGGGCTTCCTAGTTTCAAAAATCCTAGCCCTAGGCCTAAGCCGAACAGTAACCCTAGGAAGGTAAATCAGCCTGATGTTAGGCTTCATGCCAAGGAAAAAGCCATGAAAGCAGCCATGTTGTGGCACTTCTGCACTCCCTTTGGGATGCCTTTGGCAGATGAAGTAAGCCTGGAACTCAGGGCTTCCTGGTTAAAGAAATCCAAGCCCTAGGCTGAACCCTAACCCTAACCCTAGGCAGATAAATCAGCCTAGGTATAGGGATGGTGCCAAGGAAAAAGCTGTGAAAGCTGCCATGTTGTTGCACTTTTGTACTCCCCTTGGGATGCCTTGAACAGCTGCAGTGTGCCTGGAGCCCAGGGCTTCCTAGTTTCAAAAATCCTAGCCCTAGGCCTAAGCCTAACAGTAACCCTGGGAAAGTAAATCAGCCTGGTGTTAGGCTTCTTGCCAAGGAAAAAGCTGTGAAAGCTGCCATGTTGTTGCACTTTTGTACTCCCTTTTGGATGCCTTTCACAGCTCCAGTGTGCCTGGAACTCAGGGCTTCCTGATTTTAAAAATCCTAGCCCTAGGCCGAACCCAAACCCTAAGACGAGAAAGGCAAATCAGCCAGGAATTAGGCATGTCCCCAAGGAAAAAGCTGTGGAGGCAGGCATGTTGTGGTACTTTTGCGCTCTTCTTGGCTAGTCCTTCGCAGCTGCTGTGTTCTTGGAACTCAGGGCTTTCTGGTTAATAGAGCCCTTACCCTAGGCGTAACTCAAACCTTAACCCTAGGAAGGAAAATCAACCTATGGTTCGGGATGGTCTCATGGAAATATCAGTGGTGGCAGCCAAGTTGCGTCACTTTTGCGCTCCCCTTGGGATGCCTTTCGCAGCTGCAGTGTGCCTGGAGCCCAGGGCTTCCTGGTTTTAAAAGTCCTAGGCCTAAGCCTAACAGTAACCCTAGGAAGGTAAATCAGCCGGGTATTAGGGTTCTTCCTAAGGGAAAAGCCGTGAAAGCAGCCATGTTGTGGCACTTCTGCACTCCCTTTGGGATGCCTTTGGCAGATGAAGTAAGCCTGGAACTCAGGGCTTCCTGGTTAAAGAAATCCAAGCCCTAGGCTGAACCCTAACCCTAACCCTAGGCAGATAAATCAGCCTAGGTATAGGGATGGTGCCAAGGAAAAAGCTGTGAAAGCTGCCATGTTGTTGCACTTTTGTACTCCCCTTGGGATGCCTTGAACAGCTGCAGTGTGCCTGGAGCTAAGGGCTTCCTAGTTTCAAAAATCCTAGCCCTAGGCCTAAGCCTAACAGTAACCCTGGGAAGGCAAATCAGCCTGATGTTAGGCTTCTTGCCAAGGAAAAAGCCGTGAAAGCAGCCATGTTGTGGCACTTTTGCACTCCCTTTTGGATGCCTTTCACAGCTCCAGTGTGCCTGGAACTCAGGGCTTCCTGATTTTAAAAATCCTAGCCCTAGGCCGAACCCCAACCCTAAGACGAGAAAGGCAAATCAGCCAGGAATTAGGCATGTCCCCAAGGAAAAAGCTGTGGAGGCAGGCATGTTGTGGTACTTTTGCGCTCTTCTTGGCTAGTCCTTCGCAGCTGCTGTGTTCTTGGAACTCAGGGCTTTCTGGTTAATAGAACCCTTACCCTAGGCGTAACTCAAACCTTAACCCTAGGAAGGAAAATCAGCCTATGGTTCGGGATGGTCTCATGGAAATATCAGTGGTGGCAGCCAAGTTGCGTCACTTTTGCGCTCCCCTTGGGATGCCTTTTGCAGCTGCAGTGTGCCTGGAGCCCAGGGCTTCCTGGTTTTAAAAGTCCTAGGCCTAAGCCTAACAGTAACCCTAGGAAGGTAAATCAGCCGGGTATTAGGGTTCTTCCTAAGGGAAAAGCCGTGAAAGCAGCCATGTTGTGGCACTTCTGCACTCCCTTTGGGATGCCTTTGGCAGATGAAGTAAGCCTGGAACTCAGGGCTTCCTGGTTAAAGAAATTCAAGCCCTAGGCTGAACCCTAACCCTAACCCTAGGCAGATAAATCAGCCTAGGTATAGGGATGGTGCCAAGGAAAAAGCCGTGAAAGCTGCCATGTTGTTGCACTTTTGTACTCCCCTTGGGATGCCTTGAACAGCTGCAGTGTGCCTGGAGCTAAGGGCTTCCTAGTTTTAAAAATCGTAGCCCTAGGCTTAAGCCTAATAGTAACCCTGGGAAGGTAAGTCAGCCTGGTGTTAGGCGTCTTGCCAAGGAAAAAGCCGTGAAAGCAGCCATGTTGTGGCACTTTTGCAATCCCTTTTGGATGCCTTTCACAGCTCCAGTGTGCCTGGAACTCAGGGCTTCCTGATTTTAAAAATCCTAGCCCTAGGCCGAACCCCAACCCTATGACGAGAAAGGCAAATCAGCCAGGAATTAGGCATGTCCCCAAGGAAAAAGCTGTGGAGGCAGGCATGTTGTGGTACTTTTGCGCTCTTCTTGGCTAGTCCTTCGCAGCTGCTGTGTTCTTGGAACTCAGGGCTTTCTGGTTAATAGAACCCTTACCCTAGGCGTAACTCAAACCTTAACCCTAGGAAGGAAAATCAGCCTATGGTTCGGGATGGTCTCATGGAAATATCAGTGGTGGCAGCCAAGTTGCGTCACTTTTGCGCTCCCCTTGGGATGCCTTTCGCAGCTGCAGTGTGCCTGGGGCCCAGGGCTTCCTGGTTTTAAAAGTCCTAGGCCTAAGCCTAACAGTAACCCTAGGAAGGTAAATCAGCCGGGTATTAGGGTTCTTCCTAAGGGAAAAGCCGTGAAAGCAGCCATGTTGTGGCACTTCTGCACTCCCTTTGGGATGCCTTTGGCAGATGAAGTAAGCCTGGAACTCAGGGCTTCCTGGTAAAAAAAATTCAAGCCCTAGGCTGAACCCTAACCCTAACCCTAGGCAGATAAATCAGCCCAGGTATAGGGATGGTGCCAAGGAAAAAGCTGTGAAAGCTGCCATGTTGTTGCACTTTTGTAGTGCCCTTGGGATGCCTTGAACAGCTGCAGTGTGCCTGGAGCTAAGGGCTTCCTAGTTTCAAAAATCCTAGCCCTAGGCTGAAGCCTAACAGTAACCCTTGGAAGGTAAATCAGCCTGATGTTAGGCTTCTTGCCAAGGAAAAAGCCGTGAAAGCAGCCATGTTGTGGCACTTCTGCACTCCCTTTGGGATGCCTTTGGCAGATGAAGTAAGCCTGGAACTCAGGGCTTCCTGGTTAAAGAAATCCAAGCCCTAGGCTGAACCCTAACCCTAACCCTAGGCAGATAAATCAGCCTAGGTATAGGGATGGTGCCAAGGAAAAAGCTGTGAAAGCTGCCATGTTGTTGCACTTTTGTACTCCCCTTGGGATGCCTTGAACAGCTGCAGTGTGCCTGGAGCTAAGGGCCTCCTAGTTTCAAAAATCCTAGCCCTAGGCCTAAGCCTAGCAGTAACCCTGGGAAAGTAAATCAGCCTGGTGTTAGGCTTCTTGCCAAGGAAAAAGCCGTGAAAGCAGCCATGTTGTGGCACTTTTGCACTCCCTTTTGGATGCCTTTCACAGCTCCAGTGTGCCTGGAACTCAGGGCTTCCTGCTTTTAAAAATCCTAGCCCTAGGCCGAACCGCAACCCTAAGACGAGAAAGGCAAATCAGCCAGGAATTAGGCATGTCCCCAAGGAAAAAGCTGTGGAGGCAGGCATGTTGTGGTACTTTTGCGCTCTTCTTGGCTAGTCCTTCGCAGCTGCTGTGTTCTTGGAACTCAGGGCTTTCTGGTTAATAGAACCCTTACCCTAGGCGTAACTCAAACCTTAACCCTAGGAAGGAAAATCAGCCTATGGTTCCGGATGGTCTCATGGAAATATCAGCGGTGGCAGCCAAGTTGCGTCACTTTTGCGCTCCCCTTGGGATGCCTTTCGCAGCTGCAGTGTGCCTGGAGCCCAGGGCTTCCTGGTTTTAAAAGTCCTAGGCCTAAGCCTAACAGTAACCCTAGGAAGGTAAATCAGCCGGGTATTAGGGTTCTTCCTAAGGGAAAAGCCGTGAAAGCAGCCATGTTGTGGCACTTCTGCACTCCCTTTGGGATGCCTTTGGCAGATGAAGTAAGCCTGGAACTCAGGGCTTCCTGGTTAAAAAAATTCAAGCCCTAGGCTGAACCCTAACCCTAACCCTAGGCAGATAAATCAGCCCAGGTATAGGGATGGTGCCAAGGAAAAAGCTGTGAAAGCTGCCATGTTGTTGCACTATTGTACTCCCCTTGGGATGCCTTGAACAGCTGCAGTGTGCCTGGAGCTAAGGGCTTCCTAGTTTCAAAAATCCTAGCCCTAGGCCTAAGCCTAACAGTAACCCTGGGAAAGTAAATCAGCCTGATGTTAGGCTTCTTGCCAAGGAAAAAGCCGTGAAAGCAGCCATGTTGTGGCACTTCTGCACTCCCTTTGGGATGCCTTTGGCAGATGAAGTAAGCCTGGAACTCCGGGCTTCCTGGTTAAAGAAATCCAAGCCCTAGGCTGAACCCTAACCCTAACCCTAGGCAGATAAATCAGCCTAGGTATAGGGATGGTGCCAAGGAAAAAGCTGTGAAAGCTGCCATGTTGTTGCACTTTTGTACTCCCCTTGGGATGCCTTGAACAGCTGCAGTGTGCCTGGAGCCCAGGGCTTCCTAGTTTTAAAAATCCTAGCCCTAGGCCTAAGCCTAACAGTAACCCTGGGAAGGCAAATCAGCCTGGTGTTAGGCTTCTTGCCAAGGAAAAAGCCGTGAAAGCAGCCATGTTGTGGCACTTTTGCACTCCCTTTTGGATGCCTTTCACAGCTCCAGTGTGCCTGGAACTCAGGGCTTCCTGCTTTTAAAAATCCTAGCCCTAGGCCGAACCCCAACCCTAAGACGAGAAAGGCAAATCAGCCAGGAATTAGGCATGTCCACAAGGAAAAAGCTGTGGAGGCAGGCATGTTGTGGTACTTTTGCGCTCTTCTTGGCTAGTCCTTCGCAGCTGCTGTGTTCTTGGAACTCAGGGCTTTCTGGTTAATAGAACCCTTACCCTAGGCGTAACTCAAACCTTAACCCTAGGAAGGAAAATCAGCCTATGGTTCGGGATGGTCTCATGGAAATATCAGTGGTGGCAGCCAAGTTGCGTCACTTTTGCGCTCCCCTTGGGATGCCTTTCACAGCTGCAGTGTGCCTGGAGCCCAGGGCTTCCTGGTTTTAAAAGTCCTAGGCCTAAGCCTAACAGTAACCCTAGGAAGGTAAATCAGCCGGGTATTAGGGTTCTTCCTAAGGGAAAAGCCGTGAAAGCAGCCATGTTGTGGCACTTCTGCACTCCCTTTGGGATGCCTTTGGCAGATGAAGTAAGCCTGGAACTCAGGGCTTCCTGGTTAAAAAAAATTCAAGCCCTCGGCTGAACCCTAACCCTAACCCTAGGCAGATAAATCAGCCTAGGTATAGGGATGGTGCCAAGGAAAAAGCTGTGAAAGCTGCCATGTTGTTGCACTTTTGTACTCCCCTTGGGATGCCTTGAACAGCTGCAGTGTGCCTGGAGCTAAGGGCTTCCTAGTTTTAAAAATCCTAGCCCTAGGCCTAAGCCTAACAGTAACCCTGGGAAGGCAAATCAGCCTGGTGTTAGGCTTCTTGCCAAGGAAAAAGCCGTGAAAGCAGCCATGTTGTGGCACTTTTGCACTCCCTTTTGGATGCCTTTCACAGCTCCAGTGTGCCTGGAACTCAGGGCTTCCTGCTTTTAAAAATCCTAGCCCTAGGCCGAACCCCAACCCTAAGACGAGAAAGGCAAATCAGCCAGGAATTAGGCATGTCCCCAAGGAAAAAGCTGTGGAGGCAGGCATGTTGTGGTACTTTTGCGCTCTTCTTGGCTAGTCCTTCGCAGCTGCTGTGTTCTTGGAACTCAGGGCTTTCTGGTTAATAGAGCCCTTACCCTAGGCGTAACTCAAGCCTTAACCCTAGGAAGGAAAATCAACCTATGGTTCGGGATGGTCTCATGGAAATATCAGTGGTGGCAGCCAAGTTGCGTCACTTTTGCGCTCCCCTTGGGACGCCTTTCGCAGCTGCAGTGTGCCTGGAGCCCAGGGCTTCCTGGTTTTAAAAGTCCTAGGCCTAAGCATAACAGTAACCCTAGGAAGGTAAATCAGCCGGGTATTAGGGTTCTTCCTAAGGGAAAAGCCGTGAAAGCAGCCATGTTGTTGCACTTTTGTAGTCCCCTTGGGATGCCTTGAACAGCTGCAGTGTGCCTGGAGCTAAGGGCTTCCTAGTTTCAAAAATCCTAAGCCCTAGGCCTAAGCCGAACAGTAACCCTAGGAAGGTAAATCAGCCTGATGTTAGGCTTCATGCCAAGGAAAAAGCCATGAAAGCAGCCATGTTGTGGCACTTCTGCACTCCCTTTGGGATGCCTTTGGCAGATGAAGTAAGCCTGGAACTCAGGGCTTCCTGGTTAAAGAAATCCAAGCCCTAGGCTGAACCCTAACCCTAACCCTAGGCAGATAAATCAGCCTAGGTATAGGGATGGTGCCAAGGAAAAAGCTGTGAAAGCTGCCATGTTGTTGCACTTTTGTACTCCCCTTGGGATGCCTTGAACAGCTGCAGTGTGCCTGGAGCCCAGGGCTTCCTAGTTTCAAAAATCCTAGCCCTAGGCCTAAGCCTAACAGTAACCCTGGGAAAGTAAATCAGCCTGGTGTTAGGCTTCTTGCCAAGGAAAAAGCTGTGAAAGCTGCCATGTTGTTGCACTTTTGTACTCCCCTTGGGATGCCTTTCACAGCTCCAGTGTGCCTGGAACTCAGGGCTTCCTGATTTTAAAAATCCTAGCCCTAGGCCGAACCCCAACCCTAAGACGAGAAAGGCAAATCAGCCAGGAATTAGGCATGTCCCCAAGGAAAAAGCTGTGGAGGCAGGCATGTTGTGGTACTTTTGCGCTCTTCTTGGCTAGTCCTTCGCAGCTGCTGTGTTCTTGGAACTCAGGGCTTTCTGGTTAATAGAGCCCTTACCCTAGGCGTAACTCAAACCTTAACCCTAGGAAGGAAAATCAACCTATGGTTCGGGATGGTCTCATGGAAATATCAGTGGTGGCAGCCAAGTTGCGTCACTTTTGCGCTCCCCTTGGGATGCCTTTCGCAGCTGCAGTGTGCCTGGAGCCCAGGGCTTCCTGGTTTTAAAAGTCCTAGGCCTAAGCCTAACAGTAACCCTAGGAAGGTAAATCAGCCGGGTATTAGGGTTCTTCCTAAGGGAAAAGCCGTGAAAGCAGCCATGTTGTGGCACTTCTGCACTCCCTTTGGGATGCCTTTGGCAGATGAAGTAAGCCTGGAACTCAGGGCTTCCTGGTTAAAGAAATCCAAGCCCTAGGCTGAACCCTAACCCTAACCCTAGGCAGATAAATCAGCCTAGGTATAGGGATGGTGCCAAGGAAAAAGCTGTGAAAGCTGCCATGTTGTTGCACTTTTGTACTCCCCTTGGGATGCCTTGAACAGCTGCAGTGTGCCTGGAGCTAAGGGCTTCCTAGTTTCAAAAATCCTAGCCCTAGGCCTAAGCCTAACAGTAACCCTGGGAAGGCAAATCAGCCTGATGTTAGGCTTCTTGCCAAGGAAAAAGCCGTGAAAGCAGCCATGTTGTGGCACTTTTGCACTCCCTTTTGGATGCCTTTCACAGCTCCAGTGTGCCTGGAACTCAGGGCTTCCTGATTTTAAAAATCCTAGCCCTAGGCCGAACCCCAACCCTAAGACGAGAAAGGCAAATCAGCCAGGAATTAGGCATGTCCCCAAGGAAAAAGCTGTGGAGGCAGGCATGTTGTGGTACTTTTGCGCTCTTCTTGGCTAGTCCTTCGCAGCTGCTGTGTTCTTGGAACTCAGGGCTTTCTGGTTAATAGAACCCTTACCCTAGGCGTAACTCAAACCTTAACCCTAGGAAGGAAAATCAGCCTATGGTTCGGGATGGTCTCATGGAAATATCAGTGGTGGCAGCCAAGTTGCGTCACTTTTGCGCTCCCCTTGGGATGCCTTTTGCAGCTGCAGTGTGCCTGGAGCCCAGGGCTTCCTGGTTTTAAAAGTCCTAGGCCTAAGCCTAACAGTAACCCTAGGAAGGTAAATCAGCCGGGTATTAGGGTTCTTCCTAAGGGAAAAGCCGTGAAAGCAGCCATGTTGTGGCACTTCTGCACTCCCTTTGGGATGCCTTTGGCAGATGAAGTAAGCCTGGAACTCAGGGCTTCCTGGTTAAAGAAATTCAAGCCCTAGGCTGAACCCTAACCCTAACCCTAGGCAGATAAATCAGCCTAGGTATAGGGATGGTGCCAAGGAAAAAGCCGTGAAAGCTGCCATGTTGTTGCACTTTTGTACTCCCCTTGGGATGCCTTGAACAGCTGCAGTGTGCCTGGAGCTAAGGGCTTCCTAGTTTTAAAAATCGTAGCCCTAGGCTTAAGCCTAATAGTAACCCTGGGAAGGTAAGTCAGCCTGGTGTTAGGCGTCTTGCCAAGGAAAAAGCCGTGAAAGCAGCCATGTTGTGGCACTTTTGCAATCCCTTTTGGATGCCTTTCACAGCTCCAGTGTGCCTGGAACTCAGGGCTTCCTGATTTTAAAAATCCTAGCCCTAGGCCGAACCCCAACCCTATGACGAGAAAGGCAAATCAGCCAGGAATTAGGCATGTCCCCAAGGAAAAAGCTGTGGAGGCAGGCATGTTGTGGTACTTTTGCGCTCTTCTTGGCTAGTCCTTCGCAGCTGCTGTGTTCTTGGAACTCAGGGCTTTCTGGTTAATAGAACCCTTACCCTAGGCGTAACTCAAACCTTAACCCTAGGAAGGAAAATCAGCCTATGGTTCGGGATGGTCTCATGGAAATATCAGTGGTGGCAGCCAAGTTGCGTCACTTTTGCGCTCCCCTTGGGATGCCTTTCGCAGCTGCAGTGTGCCTGGGGCCCAGGGCTTCCTGGTTTTAAAAGTCCTAGGCCTAAGCCTAACAGTAACCCTAGGAAGGTAAATCAGCCGGGTATTAGGGTTCTTCCTAAGGGAAAAGCCGTGAAAGCAGCCATGTTGTGGCACTTCTGCACTCCCTTTGGGATGCCTTTGGCAGATGAAGTAAGCCTGGAACTCAGGGCTTCCTGGTAAAAAAAATTCAAGCCCTAGGCTGAACCCTAACCCTAACCCTAGGCAGATAAATCAGCCCAGGTATAGGGATGGTGCCAAGGAAAAAGCTGTGAAAGCTGCCATGTTGTTGCACTTTTGTAGTCCCCTTGGGATGCCTTGAACAGCTGCAGTGTGCCTGGAGCTAAGGGCTTCCTAGTTTCAAAAATCCTAGCCCTAGGCTGAAGCCTAACAGTAACCCTTGGAAGGTAAATCAGCCTGATGTTAGGCTTCTTGCCAAGGAAAAAGCCGTGAAAGCAGCCATGTTGTGGCACTTCTGCACTCCCTTTGGGATGCCTTTGGCAGATGAAGTAAGCCTGGAACTCAGGGCTTCCTGGTTAAAGAAATCCAAGCCCTAGGCTGAACCCTAACCCTAACCCTAGGCAGATAAATCAGCCTAGGTATAGGGATGGTGCCAAGGAAAAAGCTGTGAAAGCTGCCATGTTGTTGCACTTTTGTACTCCCCTTGGGATGCCTTGAACAGCTGCAGTGTGCCTGGAGCTAAGGGCCTCCTAGTTTCAAAAATCCTAGCCCTAGGCCTAAGCCTAGCAGTAACCCTGGGAAAGTAAATCAGCCTGGTGTTAGGCTTCTTGCCAAGGAAAAAGCCGTGAAAGCAGCCATGTTGTGGCACTTTTGCACTCCCTTTTGGATGCCTTTCACAGCTCCAGTGTGCCTGGAACTCAGGGCTTCCTGCTTTTAAAAATCCTAGCCCTAGGCCGAACCGCAACCCTAAGACGAGAAAGGCAAATCAGCCAGGAATTAGGCATGTCCCCAAGGAAAAAGCTGTGGAGGCAGGCATGTTGTGGTACTTTTGCGCTCTTCTTGGCTAGTCCTTCGCAGCTGCTGTGTTCTTGGAACTCAGGGCTTTCTGGTTAATAGAACCCTTACCCTAGGCGTAACTCAAACCTTAACCCTAGGAAGGAAAATCAGCCTATGGTTCCGGATGGTCTCATGGAAATATCAGCGGTGGCAGCCAAGTTGCGTCACTTTTGCGCTCCCCTTGGGATGCCTTTCGCAGCTGCAGTGTGCCTGGAGCCCAGGGCTTCCTGGTTTTAAAAGTCCTAGGCCTAAGCCTAACAGTAACCCTAGGAAGGTAAATCAGCCGGGTATTAGGGTTCTTCCTAAGGGAAAAGCCGTGAAAGCAGCCATGTTGTGGCACTTCTGCACTCCCTTTGGGATGCCTTTGGCAGATGAAGTAAGCCTGGAACTCAGGGCTTCCTGGTTAAAAAAATTCAAGCCCTAGGCTGAACCCTAACCCTAACCCTAGGCAGATAAATCAGCCCAGGTATAGGGATGGTGCCAAGGAAAAAGCTGTGAAAGCTGCCATGTTGTTGCACTATTGTACTCCCCTTGGGATGCCTTGAACAGCTGCAGTGTGCCTGGAGCTAAGGGCTTCCTAGTTTCAAAAATCCTAGCCCTAGGCCTAAGCCTAACAGTAACCCTGGGAAAGTAAATCAGCCTGATGTTAGGCTTCTTGCCAAGGAAAAAGCCGTGAAAGCAGCCATGTTGTGGCACTTCTGCACTCCCTTTGGGATGCCTTTGGCAGATGAAGTAAGCCTGGAACTCAGGGCTTCCTGGTTAAAGAAATCCAAGCCCTAGGCTGAACCCTAACCCTAACCCTAGGCAGATAAATCAGCCTAGGTATAGGGATGGTGCCAAGGAAAAAGCTGTGAAAGCTGCCATGTTGTTGCACTTTTGTACTCCCCTTGGGATGCCTTGAACAGCTGCAGTGTGCCTGGAGCCCAGGGCTTCCTAGTTTTAAAAATCCTAGCCCTAGGCCTAAGCCTAACAGTAACCCTGGGAAGGCAAATCAGCCTGGTGTTAGGCTTCTTGCCAAGGAAAAAGCCGTGAAAGCAGCCATGTTGTGGCACTTTTGCACTCCCTTTTGGATGCCTTTCACAGCTCCAGTGTGCCTGGAACTCAGGGCTTCCTGCTTTTAAAAATCCTAGCCCTAGGCCGAACCCCAACCCTAAGACGAGAAAGGCAAATCAGCCAGGAATTAGGCATGTCCCCAAGGAAAAAGCTGTGGAGGCAGGCATGTTGTGGTACTTTTGCGCTCTTCTTGGCTAGTCCTTCGCAGCTGCTGTGTTCTTGGAACTCAGGGCTTTCTGGTTAATAGAACCCTTACCCTAGGCGTAACTCAAACCTTAACCCTAGGAAGGAAAATCAGCCTATGGTTCGGGATGGTCTCATGGAAATATCAGTGGTGGCAGCCAAGTTGCGTCACTTTTGCGCTCCCCTTGGGATGCCTTTCTCAGCTGCAGTGTGCCTGGAGCCCAGGGCTTCCTGGTTTTAAAAGTCCTAGGCCTAAGCCTAACAGTAACCCTAGGAAGGTAAATCAGCCGGGTATTAGGGTTCTTCCTAAGGGAAAAGCCGTGAAAGCAGCCATGTTGTGGCACTTCTGCACTCCCTTTGGGATGCCTTTGGCAGATGAAGTAAGCCTGGAACTCAGGGCTTCCTGGTTAAAGAAATCCAAGCCCTAGGCTGAACCCTAACCCTAACCCTAGGCAGATAAATCAGCCTAGGTATAGGGATGGTGCCAAGGAAAAAGCTGTGAAAGCTGCCATGTTGTTGCACTTTTGTACTCCCCTTGGGATGCCTTGAACAGCTGCAGTGTGCCTGGAGCCCAGGGCTTCCTAGTTTCAAAAATCCTAGCCCTAGGCCTAAGCCTAACAGTAACCCTGGGAAAGTATGTCAGCCTGGTGTTAGGCTTCTTGCCAAGGAAAAAGCCGTGAAAGCAGCCATGTTGTGGCACTTTTGCACTCCCTTTTGGATGCCTTTCACAGCTCCAGTGTGCCTGGAACTCAGGGCTTCCTGCTTTTAAAAATCCTAGCCCTAGGCCGAACCCCAACCCTAAGACGAGAAAGGCAAATCAGCCAGGAATTAGGCATGTCCCCAAGGAAAAAGCTGTGGAGGCAGGCATGTTGTGGTACTTTTGCGCTCTTCTTGGCTAGTCCTTCGCAGCTGCTGTGTTCTTGGAACTCAGGGCTTTCTGGTTAATAGAACCCTTACCCTAGGCGTAACTCAAACCTTAACCCTAGGAAGGAAAATCAACCTATGGTTCGGGATGGTCTCATGGAAATATCAGTGGTGGCAGCCAAGTTGCGTCACTTTTGCGCTCCCCTTGGGATGCCTTTTGCAGCTGCAGTGTGCCTGGAGCCCAGGGCTTCCTGGTTTTAAAAGTCCTAGGCCTAAGCCTAACAGTAACCCTAGGAAGGTAAATCAGCCGGGTATTAGGGTTCTTCCTAAGGGAAAAGCCGTGAAAGCAGCCATGTTGTGGCACTTCTGCACTCCCTTTGGGATGCCTTTGGCAGATGAAGTAAGCCTGGAACTCAGGGCTTCCTGGTTAAAGAAATCCAAGCCCTAGGCTGAACCCTAACCCTAACCCTAGGCAGATAAATCAGCCTAGGTATAGGGATGGTGCCAAGGAAAAAGCTGTGAAAGCTGCCATGTTGTTGCACTTTTGTACTCCCCTTGGGATGCCTTGAACAGCTGCAGTGTGCCTGGAGCTAAGGGCTTCCTAGTTTTAAAATCGTAGCCCTAGGCTTAAGCCTAATAGTAACCCTGGGAAGGTAAGTCAGCCTGGTGTTAGGCGTCTTGCCAAGGAAAAAGCCGTGAAAGCAGCCATGTTGTGGCACTTTTGCAATCCCTTTTGGATGCCTTTCACAGCTCCAGTGTGCCTGGAACTCAGGGCTTCCTGCTTTTAAAAATCCTAGCCCTAGGCCGAACCCCAACCCTATGACGAGAAAGGCAAATCAGCCAGGAATTAGGCATGTCCCCAAGGAAAAAGCTGTGGAGGCAGGCATGTTGTGGTACTTTTGCGCTCTTCTTGGCTAGTCCTTCGCAGCTGCTGTGTTCTTGGAACTCAGGGCTTTCTGGTTAATAGAACCCTTACCCTAGGCGTAACTCAAACCTTAACCCTAGGAAGGAAAATCAACCTATGGTTCGGGATGGTCTCATGGAAATATCAGTGGTGGCAGCCAAGTTGCGTCACTTTTGCGCTCCCCTTGGGATGCCTTTCGCAGCTGCAGTGTGCCTGGGGCCCAGGGCTTCCTGGTTTTAAAAGTCCTAGGCCTAAGCCTAACAGTAACCCTAGGAAGGTAAATCAGCCGCGTATTAGGGTTCTTCCTAAGGGAAAAGCCGTGAAAGCAGCCATGTTGTGGCACTTCTGCACTCCCTTTGGGATGCCTTTGGCAGATGAAGTAAGCCTGGAACTCAGGGCTTCCTGGTAAAAAAAATTCAAGCCCTAGGCTGAACCCTAACCCTAACCCTAGGCAGATAAATCAGCCCAGGTATAGGGATGGTGCCAAGGAAAAAGCTGTGAAAGCTGCCATGTTGTTGCACTTTTGTACTCCCCTTGGGATGCCTTGAACAGCTGCAGTGTGCCTGGAGCTAAGGGCTTCCTAGTTTCAAAAATCCTAGCCCTAGGCCTAAGCCTAACAGTAACCCTGGGAAAGTAAATCAGCCTGATGTTAGGCTTCTTGCCAAGGAAAAAGCCGTGAAAGCAGCCATGTTGTGGCACTTCTGCACTCCCTTTGGGATGCCTTTGGCAGATGAAGTAAGCCTGGAACTCAGGGCTTCCTGGTTAAAGAAATCCAAGCCCTAGGCTGAACCCTAACCCTAACCCTAGGCAGATAAATCAGCCTAGGTATAGGGATGGTGCCAAGGAAAAAGCTGTGAAAGCTGCCATGTTGTTGCACTTTTGTACTCCCCTTGGGATGCCTTGAACAGCTGCAGTGTGCCTGGAGCTAAGGGCTTCCTAGTTTCAAAAATCCTAGCCCTAGGCCTAAGCCTAACAGTAACCCTGGGAAAGTAAATCAGCCTGATGTTAGGCTTCTTGCCAAGGAAAAAGCCGTGAAACAGCCATGTTGTGGCACTTTTGCACTCCCTTTTGGATGCCTTTCACAGCTCCAGTGTGCCTGGAACTCAGGGCTTCCTGATTTTAAAAATCCTAGCCCTAGGCCGAACCCCAACCCTAAGACGAGAAAGGCAAATCAGCCAGGAATTAGGCATGTCCCCAAGGAAAAAGCTGTGGAGGCAGGCATGTTGTGGTACTTTTGCGCTCTTCTTGGCTAGTCCTTCGCAGCTGCTGTGTTCTTGGAACTCAGGGCTTTCTGGTTAATAGAACCCTTACCCTAGGCGTAACTCAAACCTTAACCCTAGGAAGGAAAATCAGCCTATGGTTCGGGATGGTCTCATGGAAATATCAGTGGTGGCAGCCAAGTTGCGTCACTTTTGCGCTCCCCTTAAGATGCCTTTCGCAGCTGCAGTGTGCCTGGAGCCCAGGGCTTCCTGGTTTTAAAAGTCCTAGGCCTAAGCCTAACAGTAACCCTAGGAAGGTAAATCAGCCGGGTATTAGGGTTCTTCCTAAGGGAAAAGCCGTGAAAGCAGCCATGTTGTGGCACTTCTGCACTCCCTTTGGGATGCCTTTGGCAGATGAAGTAAGCCTGGAACTCAGGGCTTCCTGGTTAAAGAAATCCAAGCCCTAGGCTGAACCCTAACCCTAACCCTAGGCAGATAAATCAGCCTAGGTATAGGGATGGTGCCAAGGAAAAAGCTGTGAAAGCTGCCATGTTGTTGCACTTTTGTACTCCCCTTGGGATGCCTTGAACAGCTGCAGTGTGCCTGGAGCCCAGGGCTTCCTAGTTTCAAAAATCCTAGCCCTAGGCCTAAGCCTAACAGTAACCCTGGGAAAGTATGTCAGCCTGGTGTTAGGCTTCTTGCCAAGGAAAAAGCCGTGAAAGCAGCCATGTTGTGGCACTTTTGCACTCCCTTTTGGATGCCTTTCACAGCTCCAGTGTGCCTGGAACTCAGGGCTTCCTGCTTTTAAAAATCCTAGCCCTAGGCCGAACCCCAACCCTAAGACGAGAAAGGCAAATCAGCCAGGAATTAGGCATGTCCCCAAGGAAAAAGCTGTGGAGGCAGGCATGTTGTGGTACTTTTGCGCTCTTCTTGGCTAGTCCTTCGCAGCTGCTGTGTTCTTGGAACTCAGGGCTTTCTGGTTAATAGACCCTTACCCTAGGCGTAACTCAAACCTTAACCCTAGGAAGGAAAATCAACCTATGGTTCGGGATGGTCTCATGGAAATATCAGTGGTGGCAGCCAAGTTGCGTCACTTTTGCGCTCCCCTTGGGATGCCTTTTGCAGCTGCAGTGTGCCTGGAGCCCAGGGCTTCCTGGTTTTAAAAGTCCTAGGCCTAAGCCTAACAGTAACCCTAGGAAGGTAAATCAGCCGGGTATTAGGGTTCTTCCTAAGGGAAAAGCCGTGAAAGCAGCCATGTTGTGGCACTTCTGCACTCCCTTTGGGATGCCTTTGGCAGATGAAGTAAGCCTGGAACTCAGGGCTTCCTGGTTAAAGAAATTCAAGCCCTAGGCTGAACCCTAACCCTAACCCTAGGCAGATAAATCAGCCTAGGTATAGGGATGGTGCCAAGGAAAAAGCTGTGAAAGCTGCCATGTTGTTGCACTTTTGTACTCCCCTTGGGATGCCTTGAACAGCTGCAGTGTGCCTGGAGCTAAGGGCTTCCTAGTTTTAAAAATCGTAGCCCTAGGCTTAAGCCTAATAGTAACCCTGGGAAGGTAAGTCAGCCTGGTGTTAGGCGTCTTGCCAAGGAAAAAGCCGTGAAAGCAGCCATGTTGTGGCACTTTTGCAATCCCTTTTGGATGCCTTTCACAGCTCCAGTGTGCCTGGAACTCAGGGCTTCCTGCTTTTAAAAATCCTAGCCCTAGGCCGAACCGCAACCCTAAGACGAGAAAGGCAAATCAGCCAGGAATTAGGCATGTCCCCAAGGAAAAAGCTGTGGAGGCAGGCATGTTGTGGTACTTTTGCGCTCTTCTTGGCTAGTCCTTCGCAGCTGCTGTGTTCTTGGAACTCAGGGCTTTCTGGTTAATAGAACCCTTACCCTAGGCGTAACTCAAACCTTAACCCTAGGAAGGAAAATCAACCTATGGTTCGGGATGGTCTCATGGAAATATCAGTGGTGGCAGCCAAGTTGCGTCACTTTTGCGCTCCCCTTGGGATGCCTTTCGCAGCTGCAGTGTGCCTGGAGCCCAGGGCTTCCTGGTTTTAAAAGTCCTAGGCCTAAGCCTAACAGTAACCCTAGGAAGGTAAATCAGCCGGGTATTAGGGTTCTTCCTAAGGGAAAAGCCGTGAAAGCAGCCATGTTGTGGCACTTCTGCACTCCCTTTGGGATGCCTTTGGCAGATGAAGTAAGCCTGGAACTCAGGGCTTCCTGGTAAAAAAAATTAGAGCCCTAGGCTGAACCCTAACCCTAACCCTAGGCAGATAAATCAGCCCAGGTATAGGGATGGTGCCAAGGAAAAAGCTGTGAAAGCTGCCATGTTGTTGCACTTTTGTAGTCCCCTTGGGATGCCTTGAACAGCTGCAGTGTGCCTGGAGCTAAGGGCTTCCTAGTTTCAAAAATCCTAGCCCTAGGCCTAAGCCTAACAGTAACCCTAGGAAGGTAAATCAGCCGGGTATTAGGGTTCTTCCTAAGGGAAAAGCCGTGAAAGCAGCCATGTTGTGGCACTTCTGCACTCCCTTTGGGATGCCTTTGGCAGATGAAGTAAGCCTGGAACTCAGGGCTTCCTGGTTAAAGAAATCCAAGCCCTAGGCTGAACCCTAACCCTAACCCTAGGCAGATAAATCAGCCTAGGTATAGGGATGGTGCCAAGGAAAAAGCTGTGAAAGCTGCCATGTTGTTGCACTTTTGTACTCCCCTTGGGATGCCTTGAACAGCTGCAGTGTGCCTGGAGCTAAGGGCCTCCTAGTTTCAAAAATCCTAGCCCTAGGCCTAAGCCTAGCAGTAACCCTGGGAAAGTAAATCAGCCTGGTGTTAGGCTTCTTGCCAAGGAAAAAGCCGTGAAAGCAGCCATGTTGTGGCACTTTTGCACTCCCTTTTGGATGCCTTTCACAGCTCCAGTGTGCCTGGAACTCAGGGCTTCCTGCTTTTAAAAATCCTAGCCCTAGGCCGAACCGCAACCCTAAGACGAGAAAGGCAAATCAGCCAGGAATTAGGCATGTCCCCAAGGAAAAAGCTGTGGAGGCAGGCATGTTGTGGTACTTTTGCGCTCTTCTTGGCTAGTCCTTCGCAGCTGCTGTGTTCTTGGAACTCAGGGCTTTCTGGTTAATAGAACCCTTACCCTAGGCGTAACTCAAACCTTAACCCTAGGAAGGAAAATCAGCCTATGGTTCCGGATGGTCTCATGGAAATATCAGTGGTGGCAGCCAAGTTGCGTCACTTTTGCGCTCCCCTTGGGATGCCTTTCGCAGCTGCAGTGTGCCTGGAGCCCAGGGCTTCCTGGTTTTAAAAGTCCTAGGCCTAAGCCTAACAGTAACCCTAGGAAGGTAAATCAGCCGGGTATTAGGGTTCTTCCTAAGGGAAAAGCCGTGAAAGCAGCCATGTTGTGGCACTTCTGCACTCCCTTTGGGATGCCTTTGGCAGATGAAGTAAGCCTGGAACTCAGGGCTTCCTGGTTAAAAAAATTCAAGCCCTAGGCTGAACCCTAACCCTAACCCTAGGCAGATAAATCAGCCCAGGTATAGGGATGGTGCCAAGGAAAAAGCTGTGAAAGCTGCCATGTTGTTGCACTATTGTACTCCCCTTGGGATGCCTTGAACAGCTGCAGTGTGCCTGGAGCTAAGGGCTTCCTAGTTTCAAAAATCCTAGCCCTAGGCCTAAGCCTAACAGTAACCCTGGGAAAGTAAATCAGCCTGATGTTAGGCTTCTTGCCAAGGAAAAAGCCGTGAAAGCAGCCATGTTGTGGCACTTCTGCACTCCCTTTGGGATGCCTTTGGCAGATGAAGTAAGCCTGGAACTCAGGGCTTCCTGGTTAAAGAAATCCAAGCCCTAGGCTGAACCCTAACCCTAACCCTAGGCAGATAAATCAGCCTAGGTATAGGGATGGTGCCAAGGAAAAAGCTGTGAAAGCTGCCATGTTGTTGCACTTTTGTACTCCCCTTGGGATGCCTTGAACAGCTGCAGTGTGCCTGGAGCCCAGGGCTTCCTAGTTTTAAAAATCCTAGCCCTAGGCCTAAGCCTAACAGTAACCCTGGGAAGGCAAATCAGCCTGGTGTTAGGCTTCTTGCCAAGGAAAAAGCCGTGAAAGCAGCCATGTTGTGGCACTTTTGCACTCCCTTTTGGATGCCTTTCACAGCTCCAGTGTGCCTGGAACTCAGGGCTTCCTGCTTTTAAAAATCCTAGCCCTAGGCCGAACCCCAACCCTAAGACGAGAAAGGCAAATCAGCCAGGAATTAGGCATGTCCACAAGGAAAAAGCTGTGGAGGCAGGCATGTTGTGGTACTTTTGCGCTCTTCTTGGCTAGTCCTTCGCAGCTGCTGTGTTCTTGGAACTCAGGGCTTTCTGGTTAATAGAACCCTTACCCTAGGCGTAACTCAAACCTTAACCGTAGGAAGGAAAATCAGCCTATGGTTCGGGATGGTCTCATGGAAATATCAGTGGTGGCAGCCAAGTTGCGTCACTTTTGCGCTCCCCTTGGGATGCCTTTCTCAGCTGCAGTGTGCCTGGAGCCCAGGGCTTCCTGGTTTTAAAAGTCCTAGGCCTAAGCCTAACAGTAACCCTAGGAAGGTAAATCAGCCGGGTATTAGGGTTCTTCCTAAGGGAAAAGCCGTGAAAGCAGCCATGTTGTGGCACTTCTGCACTCCCTTTGGGATGCCTTTGGCAGATGAAGTAAGCCTGGAACTCAGGGCTTCCTGGTTAAAGAAATCCAAGCCCTAGGCTGAACCCTAACCCTAACCCTAGGCAGATAAATCAGCCTAGGTATAGGGATGGTGCCAAGGAAAAAGCTGTGAAAGCTGCCATGTTGTTGCACTTTTGTACTCCCCTTGGGATGCCTTGAACAGCTGCAGTGTGCCTGGAGCCCAGGGCTTCCTAGTTTCAAAAATCCTAGCCCTAGGCCTAAGCCTAACAGTAACCCTGGGAAAGTATGTCAGCCTGGTGTTAGGCTTCTTGCCAAGGAAAAAGCCGTGAAAGCAGCCATGTTGTGGCACTTTTGCACTCCCTTTTGGATGCCTTTCACAGCTCCAGTGTGCCTGGAACTCAGGGCTTCCTGCTTTTAAAAATCCTAGCCCTAGGCCGAACCCCAACCCTAAGACGAGAAAGGCAAATCAGCCAGGAATTAGGCATGTCCCCAAGGAAAAAGCTGTGGAGGCAGGCATGTTGTGGTACTTTTGCGCTCTTCTTGGCTAGTCCTTCGCAGCTGCTGTGTTCTTGGAACTCAGGGCTTTCTGGTTAATAGACCCTTACCCTAGGCGTAACTCAAACCTTAACCCTAGGAAGGAAAATCAACCTATGGTTCGGGATGGTCTCATGGAAATATCAGTGGTGGCAGCCAAGTTGCGTCACTTTTGCGCTCCCCTTTGGATGCCTTTTGCAGCTGCAGTGTGCCTGGAGCCCAGGGCTTCCTGGTTTTAAAAGTCCTAGGCCTAAGCCTAACAGTAACCCTAGGAAGGTAAATCAGCCGGGTATTAGGGTTCTTCCTAAGGGAAAAGCCGTGAAAGCAGCCATGTTGTGGCACTTCTGCACTCCCTTTGGGATGCCTTTGGCAGATGAAGTAAGCCTGGAACTCAGGGCTTCCTGGTTAAAGAAATCCAAGCCCTAGGCTGAACCCTAACCCTAACCCTAGGCAGATAAATCAGCCTAGGTATAGGGATGGTGCCAAGGAAAAAGCTGTGAAAGCTGCCATGTTGTTGCACTTTTGTACTCCCCTTGGGATGCCTTGAACAGCTGCAGTGTGCCTGGAGCCCAGGGCTTCCTAGTTTCAAAAATCCTAGCCCTAGGCCTAAGCCTAACAGTAACCCTGGGAAAGTATGTCAGCCTGGTGTTAGGCTTCTTGCCAAGGAAAAAGCCGTGAAAGCAGCCATGTTGTGGCACTTTTGCACTCCCTTTTGGATGCCTTTCACAGCTCCAGTGTGCCTGGAACTCAGGGCTTCCTGCTTTTAAAAATCCTAGCCCTAGGCCGAACCCCAACCCTAAGACGAGAAAGGCAAATCAGCCAGGAATTAGGCATGTCCCCAAGGAAAAAGCTGTGGAGGCAGGCATGTTGTGGTACTTTTGCGCTCTTCTTGGCTAGTCCTTCGCAGCTGCTGTGTTCTTGGAACTCAGGGCTTTCTGGTTAATAGACCCTTACCCTAGGCGTAACTCAAACCTTAACCCTAGGAAGGAAAATCAACCTATGGTTCGGGATGGTCTCATGGAAATATCAGTGGTGGCAGCCAAGTTGCGTCACTTTTGCGCTCCCCTTGGGATGCCTTTTGCAGCTGCAGTGTGCCTGGAGCCCAGGGCTTCCTGGTTTTAAAAGTCCTAGGCCTAAGCCTAACAGTAACCCTAGGAAGGTAAATCAGCCGGGTATTAGGGTTCTTCCTAAGGGAAAAGCCGTGAAAGCAGCCATGTTGTGGCACTTCTGCACTCCCTTTGGGATGCCTTTGGCAGATGAAGTAAGCCTGGAACTCAGGGCTTCCTGGTTAAAGAAATCCAAGCCCTAGGCTGAACCCTAACCCTAACCCTAGGCAGATAAATCAGCCTAGGTATAGGGATGGTGCCAAGGAAAAAGCTGTGAAAGCTGCCATGTTGTTGCACTTTTGTACTCCCCTTGGGATGCCTTGAACAGCTGCAGTGTGCCTGGAGCTAAGGGCTTCCTAGTTTTAAAAATCGTAGCCCTAGGCTTAAGCCTAATAGTAACCCTGGGAAGGTAAGTCAGCCTGGTGTTAGGCGTCTTGCCAAGGAAAAAGCCGTGAAAGCAGCCATGTTGTGGCACTTTTGCAATCCCTTTTGGATGCCTTTCACAGCTCCAGTGTGCCTGGAACTCAGGGCTTCCTGCTTTTAAAAATCCTAGCCCTAGGCCGAACCCCAACCCTATGACGAGAAAGGCAAATCAGCCAGGAATTAGGCATGTCCCCAAGGAAAAAGCTGTGGAGGCAGGCATGTTGTGGTACTTTTGCGCTCTTCTTGGCTAGTCCTTCGCAGCTGCTGTGTTCTTGGAACTCAGGGCTTTCTGGTTAATAGAACCCTTACCCTAGGCGTAACTCAAACCTTAACCCTAGGAAGGAAAATCAACCTATGGTTCGGGATGGTCTCATGGAAATATCAGTGGTGGCAGCCAAGTTGCGTCACTTTTGCGCTCCCCTTGGGATGCCTTTCGCAGCTGCAGTGTGCCTGGGGCCCAGGGCTTCCTGGTTTTAAAAGTCCTAGGCCTAAGCCTAACAGTAACCCTAGGAAGGTAAATCAGCCGGGTATTAGGGTTCTTCCTAAGGGAAAAGCCGTGAAAGCAGCCATGTTGTGGCACTTCTGCACTCCCTTTGGGATGCCTTTGGCAGATGAAGTAAGCCTGGAACTCAGGGCTTCCTGGTAAAAAAAATTCAAGCCCTAGGCTGAACCCTAACCCTAACCCTAGGCAGATAAATCAGCCCAGGTATAGGGATGGTGCCAAGGAAAAAGCTGTGAAAGCTGCCATGTTGTTGCACTTTTGTACTCCCCTTGGGATGCCTTGAACAGCTGCAGTGTGCCTGGAGCTAAGGGCTTCCTAGTTTCAAAAATCCTAGCCCTAGGCCTAAGCCTAACAGTAACCCTGGGAAAGTAAATCAGCCTGATGTTAGGCTTCTTGCCAAGGAAAAAGCCGTGAAAGCAGCCATGTTGTGGCACTTCTGCACTCCCTTTGGGATGCCTTTGGCAGATGAAGTAAGCCTGGAACTCAGGGCTTCCTGGTTAAAGAAATCCAAGCCCTAGGCTGAACCCTAACCCTAACCCTAGGCAGATAAATCAGCCTAGGTATAGGGATGGTGCCAAGGAAAAAGCTGTGAAAGCTGCCATGTTGTTGCACTTTTGTACTCCCCTTGGGATGCCTTGAACAGCTGCAGTGTGCCTGGAGCTAAGGGCTTCCTAGTTTCAAAAATCCTAGCCCTAGGCCTAAGCCTAACAGTAACCCTGGGAAAGTAAATCAGCCTGATGTTAGGCTTCTTGCCAAGGAAAAAGCCGTGAAACAGCCATGTTGTGGCACTTTTGCACTCCCTTTTGGATGCCTTTCACAGCTCCAGTGTGCCTGGAACTCAGGGCTTCCTGATTTTAAAAATCCTAGCCCTAGGCCGAACCCCAACCCTAAGACGAGAAAGGCAAATCAGCCAGGAATTAGGCATGTCCCCAAGGAAAAAGCTGTGGAGGCAGGCATGTTGTGGTACTTTTGCGCTCTTCTTGGCTAGTCCTTCGCAGCTGCTGTGTTCTTGGAACTCAGGGCTTTCTGGTTAATAGAACCCTTACCCTAGGCGTAACTCAAACCTTAACCCTAGGAAGGAAAATCAGCCTATGGTTCGGGATGGTCTCATGGAAATATCAGTGGTGGCAGCCAAGTTGCGTCACTTTTGCGCTCCCCTTGGGATGCCTTTCGCAGCTGCAGTGTGCCTGGAGCCCAGGGCTTCCTGGTTTTAAAAGTCCTAGGCCTAAGCCTAACAGTAACCCTAGGAAGGTAAATCAGCCGGGTATTAGGGTTCTTCCTAAGGGAAAAGCCGTGAAAGCAGCCATGTTGTGGCACTTCTGCACTCCCTTTGGGATGCCTTTGGCAGATGAAGTAAGCCTGGAACTCAGGGCTTCCTGGTTAAAGAAATCCAAGCCCTAGGCTGAACCCTAACCCTAACCCTAGGCAGATAAATCAGCCTAGGTATAGGGATGGTGCCAAGGAAAAAGCTGTGAAAGCTGCCATGTTGTTGCACTTTTGTACTCCCCTTGGGATGCCTTGAACAGCTGCAGTGTGCCTGGAGCCCAGGGCTTCCTAGTTTCAAAAATCCTAGCCCTAGGCCTAAGCCTAACAGTAACCCTGGGAAAGTATGTCAGCCTGGTGTTAGGCTTCTTGCCAAGGAAAAAGCCGTGAAAGCAGCCATGTTGTGGCACTTTTGCACTCCCTTTTGGATGCCTTTCACAGCTCCAGTGTGCCTGGAACTCAGGGCTTCCTGATTTTAAAAATCCTAGCCCTAGGCCGAACCCCAACCCTAAGACGAGAAAGGCAAATCAGCCAGGAATTAGGCATGTCCCCAAGGAAAAAGCTGTGGAGGCAGGCATGTTGTGGTACTTTTGCGCTCTTCTTGGCTAGTCCTTCGCAGCTGCTGTGTTCTTGGAACTCAGGGCTTTCTGGTTAATAGACCCTTACCCTAGGCGTAACTCAAACCTTAACCCTAGGAAGGAAAATCAACCTATGGTTCGGGATGGTCTCATGGAAATATCAGTGGTGGCAGCCAAGTTGCGTCACTTTTGCGCTCCCCTTGGGATGCCTTTTGCAGCTGCAGTGTGCCTGGAGCCCAGGGCTTCCTGGTTTTAAAAGTCCTAGGCCTAAGCCTAACAGTAACCCTAGGAAGGTAAATCAGCCGGGTATTAGGGTTCTTCCTAAGGGAAAAGCCGTGAAAGCAGCCATGTTGTGGCACTTCTGCACTCCCTTTGGGATGCCTTTGGCAGATGAAGTAAGCCTGGAACTCAGGGCTTCCTGGTTAAAGAAATCCAAGCCCTAGGCTGAACCCTAACCCTAACCCTAGGCAGATAAATCAGCCTAGGTATAGGGATGGTGCCAAGGAAAAAGCTGTGAAAGCTGCCATGTTGTTGCACTTTTGTACTCCCCTTGGGATGCCTTGAACAGCTGCAGTGTGCCTGGAGCTAAGGGCTTCCTAGTTTTAAAAATCGTAGCCCTAGGCTTAAGCCTAATAGTAACCCTGGGAAGGTAAGTCAGCCTGGTGTTAGGCGTCTTGCCAAGGAAAAAGCCGTGAAAGCAGCCATGTTGTGGCACTTTTGCAATCCCTTTTGGATGCCTTTCACAGCTCCAGTGTGCCTGGAACTCAGGGCTTCCTGCTTTTAAAAATCCTAGCCCTAGGCCGAACCCCAACCCTATGACGAGAAAGGCAAATCAGCCAGGAATTAGGCATGTCCCCAAGGAAAAAGCTGTGGAGGCAGGCATGTTGTGGTACTTTTGCGCTCTTCTTGGCTAGTCCTTCGCAGCTGCTGTGTTCTTGGAACTCAGGGCTTTCTGGTTAATAGAACCCTTACCCTAGGCGTAACTCAAACCTTAACCCTAGGAAGGAAAATCAACCTATGGTTCGGGATGGTCTCATGGAAATATCAGTGGTGGCAGCCAAGTTGCGTCACTTTTGCGCTCCCCTTGGGATGCCTTTCGCAGCTGCAGTGTGCCTGGGGCCCAGGGCTTCCTGGTTTTAAAAGTCCTAGGCCTAAGCCTAACAGTAACCCTAGGAAGGTAAATCAGCCGGGTATTAGGGTTCTTCCTAAGGGAAAAGCCGTGAAAGCAGCCATGTTGTGGCACTTCTGCACTCCCTTTGGGATGCCTTTGGCAGATGAAGTAAGCCTGGAACTCAGGGCTTCCTGGTAAAAAAAATTCAAGCCCTAGGCTGAACCCTAACCCTAACCCTAGGCAGATAAATCAGCCCAGGTATAGGGATGGTGCCAAGGAAAAAGCTGTGAAAGCTGCCATGTTGTTGCACTTTTGTACTCCCCTTGGGATGCCTTGAACAGCTGCAGTGTGCCTGGAGCTAAGGGCTTCCTAGTTTCAAAAATCCTAGCCCTAGGCCTAAGCCTAACAGTAACCCTGGGAAAGTAAATCAGCCTGATGTTAGGCTTCTTGCCAAGGAAAAAGCCGTGAAAGCAGCCATGTTGTGGCACTTCTGCACTCCCTTTGGGATGCCTTTGGCAGATGAAGTAAGCCTGGAACTCAGGGCTTCCTGGTTAAAGAAATCCAAGCCCTAGGCTGAACCCTAACCCTAACCCTAGGCAGATAAATCAGCCTAGGTATAGGGATGGTGCCAAGGAAAAAGCTGTGAAAGCTGCCATGTTGTTGCACTTTTGTACTCCCCTTGGGATGCCTTGAACAGCTGCAGTGTGCCTGGAGCTAAGGGCTTCCTAGTTTCAAAAATCCTAGCCCTAGGCCTAAGCCTAACAGTAACCCTGGGAAAGTAAATCAGCCTGATGTTAGGCTTCTTGCCAAGGAAAAAGCCGTGAAACAGCCATGTTGTGGCACTTTTGCACTCCCTTTTGGATGCCTTTCACAGCTCCAGTGTGCCTGGAACTCAGGGCTTCCTGATTTTAAAAATCCTAGCCCTAGGCCGAACCCCAACCCTAAGACGAGAAAGGCAAATCAGCCAGGAATTAGGCATGTCCCCAAGGAAAAAGCTGTGGAGGCAGGCATGTTGTGGTACTTTTGCGCTCTTCTTGGCTAGTCCTTCGCAGCTGCTGTGTTCTTGGAACTCAGGGCTTTCTGGTTAATAGAACCCTTACCCTAGGCGTAACTCAAACCTTAACCCTAGGAAGGAAAATCAGCCTATGGTTCGGGATGGTCTCATGGAAATATCAGTGGTGGCAGCCAAGTTGCGTCACTTTTGCGCTCCCCTTGGGATGCCTTTCGCAGCTGCAGTGTGCCTGGAGCCCAGGGCTTCCTGGTTTTAAAAGTCCTAGGCCTAAGCCTAACAGTAACCCTAGGAAGGTAAATCAGCCGGGTATTAGGGTTCTTCCTAAGGGAAAAGCCGTGAAAGCAGCCATGTTGTGGCACTTCTGCACTCCCTTTGGGATGCCTTTGGCAGATGAAGTAAGCCTGGAACTCAGGGCTTCCTGGTTAAAGAAATCCAAGCCCTAGGCTGAACCCTAACCCTAACCCTAGGCAGATAAATCAGCCTAGGTATAGGGATGGTGCCAAGGAAAAAGCTGTGAAAGCTGCCATGTTGTTGCACTTTTGTACTCCCCTTGGGATGCCTTGAACAGCTGCAGTGTGCCTGGAGCTAAGGGCCTCCTAGTTTCAAAAATCCTAGCCCTAGGCCTAAGCCTTGCAGTAACCCTGGGAAAGTAAATCAGCCTGGTGTTAGGCTTCTTGCCAAGGAAAAAGCCGTGAAAGCAGCCATGTTGTGGCACTTTTGCACTCCCTTTTGGATGCCTTTCACAGCTCCAGTGTGCCTGGAACTCAGGGCTTCCTGCTTTTAAAAATCCTAGCCCTAGGCCGAACCCCAACCCTAAGACGAGAAAGGCAAATCAGCCAGGAATTAGGCATGTCCCCAAGGAAAAAGCTGTGGAGGCAGGCATGTTGTGGTACTTTTGCGCTCTTCTTGGCTAGTCCTTCGCAGCTGCTGTGTTCTTGGAACTCAGGGCTTTCTGGTTAATAGAACCCTTACCCTAGGCGTAACTCAAACCTTAACCCTAGGAAGGAAAATCAGCCTATGGTTCCGGATGGTCTCATGGAAATATCAGCGGTGGCAGCCAAGTTGCGTCACTTTTGCGCTCCCCTTGGGATGCCTTTCGCAGCTGCAGTGTGCCTGGAGCCCAGGGCTTCCTGGTTTTAAAAGTCCTAGGCCTAAGCCTAACAGTAACCCTAGGAAGGTAAATCAGCCGGGTATTAGGGTTCTTCCTAAGGGAAAAGCCGTGAAAGCAGCCATGTTGTGGCACTTCTGCACTCCCTTTGGGATGCCTTTGGCAGATGAAGTAAGCCTGGAACTCAGGGCTTCCTGGTTAAAAAAATTCAAGCCCTAGGCTGAACCCTAACCCTAACCCTAGGCAGATAAATCAGCCCAGGTATAGGGATGGTGCCAAGGAAAAAGCTGTGAAAGCTGCCATGTTGTTGCACTATTGTACTCCCCTTGGGATGCCTTGAACAGCTGCAGTGTGCCTGGAGCTAAGGGCTTCCTAGTTTCAAAAATCCTAGCCCTAGGCCTAAGCCTAACAGTAACCCTGGGAAAGTAAATCAGCCTGATGTTAGGCTTCTTGCCAAGGAAAAAGCCGTGAAAGCAGCCATGTTGTGGCACTTCTGCACTCCCTTTGGGATGCCTTTGGCAGATGAAGTAAGCCTGGAACTCAGGGCTTCCTGGTTAAAGAAATCCAAGCCCTAGGCTGAACCCTAACCCTAACCCTAGGCAGATAAATCAGCCTAGGTATAGGGATGGTGCCAAGGAAAAAGCTGTGAAAGCTGCCATGTTGTTGCACTTTTGTACTCCCCTTGGGATGCCTTGAACAGCTGCAGTGTGCCTGGAGCCCAGGGCTTCCTAGTTTTAAAAATCCTAGCCCTAGGCCTAAGCCTAACAGTAACCCTGGGAAGGCAAATCAGCCTGGTGTTAGGCTTCTTGCCAAGGAAAAAGCCGTGAAAGCAGCCATGTTGTGGCACTTTTGCACTCCCTTTTGGATGCCTTTCACAGCTCCAGTGTGCCTGGAACTCAGGGCTTCCTGCTTTTAAAAATCCTAGCCCTAGGCCGAACCCCAACCCTAAGACGAGAAAGGCAAATCAGCCAGGAATTAGGCATGTCCACAAGGAAAAAGCTGTGGAGGCAGGCATGTTGTGGTACTTTTGCGCTCTTCTTGGCTAGTCCTTCGCAGCTGCTGTGTTCTTGGAACTCAGGGCTTTCTGGTTAATAGAACCCTTACCCTAGGCGTAACTCAAACCTTAACCGTAGGAAGGAAAATCAGCCTATGGTTCGGGATGGTCTCATGGAAATATCAGCGGTGGCAGCCAAGTTGCGTCACTTTTGCGCTCTCCTTGGGATGCCTTTCTCAGCTGCAGTGTGCCTGGAGCCCAGGGCTTCCTGGTTTTAAAAGTCCTAGGCCTAAGCCTAACAGTAACCCTAGGAAGGTAAATCAGCCGGGTATTAGGGTTCTTCCTAAGGGAAAAGCCGTGAAAGCAGCCATGTTGTGGCACTTCTGCACTCCCTTTGGGATGCCTTTGGCAGATGAAGTAAGCCTGGAACTCAGGGCTTCCTGGTTAAAGAAATCCAAGCCCTAGGCTGAACCCTAACCCTAACCCTAGGCAGATAAATCAGCCTAGGTATAGGGATGGTGCCAAGGAAAAAGCTGTGAAAGCTGCCATGTTGTTGCACTATTGTACTCCCCTTGGGATGCCTTGAACAGCTGCAGTGTGCCTGGAGCTAAGGGCTTCCTAGTTTCAAAAATCCTAGCCCTAGGCCTAAGCCTAACAGTAACCCTGGGAAAGTAAATCAGCCTGATGTTAGGCTTCTTGCCAAGGAAAAAGCCGTGAAAGCAGCCATGTTGTGGCACTTCTGCACTCCCTTTGGGATGCCTTTGGCAGATGAAGTAAGCCTGGAACTCAGGGCTTCCTGGTTAAAGAAATCCAAGCCCTAGGCTGAACCCTAACCCTAACCCTAGGCAGATAAATCAGCCTAGGTATAGGGATGGTGCCAAGGAAAAAGCTGTGAAAGCTGCCATGTTGTTGCACTTTTGTACTCCCCTTGGGATGCCTTGAACAGCTGCAGTGTGCCTGGAGCCCAGGGCTTCCTAGTTTTAAAAATCCTAGCCCTAGGCCTAAGCCTAACAGTAACCCTGGGAAGGCAAATCAGCCTGGTGTTAGGCTTCTTGCCAAGGAAAAAGCCGTGAAAGCAGCCATGTTGTGGCACTTTTGCACTCCCTTTTGGATGCCTTTCACAGCTCCAGTGTGCCTGGAACTCAGGGCTTCCTGCTTTTAAAAATCCTAGCCCTAGGCCGAACCCCAACCCTAAGACGAGAAAGGCAAATCAGCCAGGAATTAGGCATGTCCACAAGGAAAAAGCTGTGGAGGCAGGCATGTTGTGGTACTTTTGCGCTCTTCTTGGCTAGTCCTTCGCAGCTGCTGTGTTCTTGGAACTCAGGGCTTTCTGGTTAATAGAACCCTTACCCTAGGCGTAACTCAAACCTTAACCGTAGGAAGGAAAATCAGCCTATGGTTCGGGATGGTCTCATGGAAATATCAGTGGTGGCAGCCAAGTTGCGTCACTTTTGCGCTCCCCTTGGGATGCCTTTCTCAGCTGCAGTGTGCCTGGAGCCCAGGGCTTCCTGGTTTTAAAAGTCCTAGGCCTAAGCCTAACAGTAACCCTAGGAAGGTAAATCAGCCGGGTATTAGGGTTCTTCCTAAGGGAAAAGCCGTGAAAGCAGCCATGTTGTGGCACTTCTGCACTCCCTTTGGGATGCCTTTGGCAGATGAAGTAAGCCTGGAACTCAGGGCTTCCTGGTTAAAGAAATCCAAGCCCTAGGCTGAACCCTAACCCTAACCCTAGGCAGATAAATCAGCCTAGGTATAGGGATGGTGCCAAGGAAAAAGCTGTGAAAGCTGCCATGTTGTTGCACTTTTGTACTCCCCTTGGGATGCCTTGAACAGCTGCAGTGTGCCTGGAGCCCAGGGCTTCCTAGTTTCAAAAATCCTAGCCCTAGGCCTAAGCCTAACAGTAACCCTGGGAAAGTATGTCAGCCTGGTGTTAGGCTTCTTGCCAAGGAAAAAGCCGTGAAAGCAGCCATGTTGTGGCACTTTTGCACTCCCTTTTGGATGCCTTTCACAGCTCCAGTGTGCCTGGAACTCAGGGCTTCCTGCTTTTAAAAATCCTAGCCCTAGGCCGAACCCCAACCCTAAGACGAGAAAGGCAAATCAGCCAGGAATTAGGCATGTCCCCAAGGAAAAAGCTGTGGAGGCAGGCATGTTGTGGTACTTTTGCGCTCTTCTTGGCTAGTCCTTCGCAGCTGCTGTGTTCTTGGAACTCAGGGCTTTCTGGTTAATAGACCCTTACCCTAGGCGTAACTCAAACCTTAACCCTAGGAAGGAAAATCAACCTATGGTTCGGGATGGTCTCATGGAAATATCAGTGGTGGCAGCCAAGTTGCGTCACTTTTGCGCTCCCCTTGGGATGCCTTTTGCAGCTGCAGTGTGCCTGGAGCCCAGGGCTTCCTGGTTTTAAAAGTCCTAGGCCTAAGCCTAACAGTAACCCTAGGAAGGTAAATCAGCCGGGTATTAGGGTTCTTCCTAAGGGAAAAGCCGTGAAAGCAGCCATGTTGTGGCACTTCTGCACTCCCTTTGGGATGCCTTTGGCAGATGAAGTAAGCCTGGAACTCAGGGCTTCCTGGTTAAAGAAATCCAAGCCCTAGGCTGAACCCTAACCCTAACCCTAGGCAGATAAATCAGCCTAGGTATAGGGATGGTGCCAAGGAAAAAGCTGTGAAAGCTGCCATGTTGTTGCACTTTTGTACTCCCCTTGGGATGCCTTGAACAGCTGCAGTGTGCCTGGAGCTAAGGGCTTCCTAGTTTTAAAAATCGTAGCCCTAGGCTTAAGCCTAATAGTAACCCTGGGAAGGTAAGTCAGCCTGGTGTTAGGCGTCTTGCCAAGGAAAAAGCCGTGAAAGCAGCCATGTTGTGGCACTTTTGCAATCCCTTTTGGATGCCTTTCACAGCTCCAGTGTGCCTGGAACTCAGGGCT
Source organism: Ammospiza nelsoni (assembly GCF_027579445.1). Lineage (NCBI taxonomy): Eukaryota > Metazoa > Chordata > Aves > Passeriformes > Passerellidae > Ammospiza > Ammospiza nelsoni. The sequence goes on along the minus strand of NW_026683197.1, from coordinate 210,887 downwards.
TCCTGCTTTTAAAAATCCTAGCCCTAGGCCGAACCCCAACCCTATGACGAGAAAGGCAAATCAGCCAGGAATTAGGCATGTCCCCAAGGAAAAAGCTGTGGAGGCAGGCATGTTGTGGTACTTTTGCGCTCTTCTTGGCTAGTCCTTCGCAGCTGCTGTGTTCTTGGAACTCAGGGCTTTCTGGTTAATAGAACCCTTACCCTAGGCGTAACTCAAACCTTAACCCTAGGAAGGAAAATCAACCTATGGTTCGGGATGGTCTCATGGAAATATCAGTGGTGGCAGCCAAGTTGCGTCACTTTTGCGCTCCCCTTGGGATGCCTTTCGCAGCTGCAGTGTGCCTGGGGCCCAGGGCTTCCTGGTTTTAAAAGTCCTAGGCCTAAGCCTAACAGTAACCCTAGGAAGGTAAATCAGCCGGGTATTAGGGTTCTTCCTAAGGGAAAAGCCGTGAAAGCAGCCATGTTGTGGCACTTCTGCACTCCCTTTGGGATGCCTTTGGCAGATGAAGTAAGCCTGGAACTCAGGGCTTCCTGGTAAAAAAAATTCAAACCCTAGGCTGAACCCTAACCCTAACCCTAGGCAGATAAATCAGCCCAGGTATAGGGATGGTGCCAAGGAAAAAGCTGTGAAAGCTGCCATGTTGTTGCACTTTTGTACTCCCCTTGGGATGCCTTGAACAGCTGCAGTGTGCCTGGAGCTAAGGGCTTCCTAGTTTCAAAAATCCTAGCCCTAGGCCTAAGCCTAACAGTAACCCTGGGAAAGTAAATCAGCCTGATGTTAGGCTTCTTGCCAAGGAAAAAGCCGTGAAAGCAGCCATGTTGTGGCACTTCTGCACTCCCTTTGGGATGCCTTTGGCAGATGAAGTAAGCCTGGAACTCAGGGCTTCCTGGTTAAAGAAATCCAAGCCCTAGGCTGAACCCTAACCCTAACCCTAGGCAGATAAATCAGCCTAGGTATAGGGATGGTGCCAAGGAAAAAGCTGTGAAAGCTGCCATGTTGTTGCACTTTTGTACTCCCCTTGGGATGCCTTGAACAGCTGCAGTGTGCCTGGAGCTAAGGGCTTCCTAGTTTCAAAAATCCTAGCCCTAGGCCTAAGCCTAACAGTAACCCTGGGAAAGTAAATCAGCCTGATGTTAGGCTTCTTGCCAAGGAAAAAGCCGTGAAAGCAGCCATGTTGTGGCACTTCTGCACTCCCTTTGGGATGCCTTTGGCAGATGAAGTAAGCCTGGAACTCAGGGCTTCCTGGTTAAAGAAATCCAAGCCCTAGGCTGAACCCTAACCCTAACCCTAGGCAGATAAATCAGCCTAGGTATAGGGATGGTGCCAAGGAAAAAGCTGTGAAAGCTGCCATGTTGTTGCACTTTTGTACTCCCCTTGGGATGCCTTGAACAGCTGCAGTGTGCCTGGAGCTAAGGGCTTCCTAGTTTCAAAAATCCTAGCCCTAGGCCTAAGCCTAACAGTAACCCTGGGAAAGTAAATCAGCCTGATGTTAGGCTTCTTGCCAAGGAAAAAGCCGTGAAAGCAGCCATGTTGTGGCACTTCTGCACTCCCTTTGGGATGCCTTTGGCAGATGAAGTAAGCCTGGAACTCAGGGCTTCCTGGTTAAAGAAATCCAAGCCCTAGGCTGAACCCTAACCCTAACCCTAGGCAGATAAATCAGCCTAGGTATAGGGATGGTGCCAAGGAAAAAGCTCTGAAAGCTGCCATGTTGTTGCACTTTTGTACTCCCCTTGGGATGCCTTGAACAGCTGCAGTGTGCCTGGAGCCCAGGGCTTCCTAGTTTTAAAAATCCTAGCCCTAGGCCTAAGCCTAACAGTAACCCTGGGAAGGCAAATCAGCCTGGTGTTAGGCTTCTTGCCAAGGAAAAAGCCGTGAAAGCAGCCATGTTGTGGCACTTTTGCACTCCCTTTTGGATGCCTTTCACAGCTCCAGTGTGCCTGGAACTCAGGGCTTCCTGCTTTTAAAAATCCTAGCCCTAGGCCGAACCCCAACCCTAAGACGAGAAAGGCAAATCAGCCAGGAATTAGGCATGTCCACAAGGAAAAAGCTGTGGAGGCAGGCATGTTGTGGTACTTTTGCGCTCTTCTTGGCTAGTCCTTCGCAGCTGCTGTGTTCTTGGAACTCAGGGCTTTCTGGTTAATAGAACCCTTACCCTAGGCGTAACTCAAACCTTAACCCTAGGAAGGAAAATCAGCCTATGGTTCGGGATGGTCTCATGGAAATATCAGTGGTGGCAGCCAAGTTGCGTCACTTTTGCGCTCCCCTTGGGATGCCTTTCTCAGCTGCAGTGTGCCTGGAGCCCAGGGCTTCCTGGTTTTAAAAGTCCTAGGCCTAAGCCTAACAGTAACCCTAGGAAGGTAAATCAGCCGGGTATTAGGGTTCTTCCTAAGGGAAAAGCCGTGAAAGCAGCCATGTTGTGGCACTTCTGCACTCCCTTTGGGATGCCTTTGGCAGATGAAGTAAGCCTGGAACTCAGGGCTTCCTGGTTAAAGAAATCCAAGCCCTAGGCTGAACCCTAACCCTAACCCTAGGCAGATAAATCAGCCTAGGTATAGGGATGGTGCCAAGGAAAAAGCTGTGAAAGCTGCCATGTTGTTGCACTTTTGTACTCCCCTTGGGATGCCTTGAACAGCTGCAGTGTGCCTGGAGCCCAGGGCTTCCTAGTTTCAAAAATCCTAGCCCTAGGCCTAAGCCTAACAGTAACCCTGGGAAAGTATGTCAGCCTGGTGTTAGGCTTCTTGCCAAGGAAAAAGCCGTGAAAGCAGCCATGTTGTGGCACTTTTGCACTCCCTTTTGGATGCCTTTCACAGCTCCAGTGTGCCTGGAACTCAGGGCTTCCTGCTTTTAAAAATCCTAGCCCTAGGCCGAACCCCAACCCTAAGACGAGAAAGGCAAATCAGCCAGGAATTAGGCATGTCCCCAAGGAAAAAGCTGTGGAGGCAGGCATGTTGTGGTACTTTTGCGCTCTTCTTGGCTAGTCCTTCGCAGCTGCTGTGTTCTTGGAACTCAGGGCTTTCTGGTTAATAGACCCTTACCCTAGGCGTAACTCAAACCTTAACCCTAGGAAGGAAAATCAACCTATGGTTCGGGATGGTCTCATGGAAATATCAGTGGTGGCAGCCAAGTTGCGTCACTTTTGCGCTCCCCTTGGGATGCCTTTTGCAGCTGCAGTGTGCCTGGAGCCCAGGGCTTCCTGGTTTTAAAAGTCCTAGGCCTAAGCCTAACAGTAACCCTAGGAAGGTAAATCAGCCGGGTATTAGGGTTCTTCCTAAGGGAAAAGCCGTGAAAGCAGCCATGTTGTGGCACTTCTGCACTCCCTTTGGGATGCCTTTGGCAGATGAAGTAAGCCTGGAACTCAGGGCTTCCTGGTTAAAGAAATCCAAGCCCTAGGCTGAACCCTAACCCTAACCCTAGGCAGATAAATCAGCCTAGGTATAGGGATGGTGCCAAGGAAAAAGCTGTGAAAGCTGCCATGTTGTTGCACTTTTGTACTCCCCTTGGGATGCCTTGAACAGCTGCAGTGTGCCTGGAGCTAAGGGCTTCCTAGTTTTAAAAATCGTAGCCCTAGGCTTAAGCCTAATAGTAACCCTGGGAAGGTAAGTCAGCCTGGTGTTAGGCGTCTTGCCAAGGAAAAAGCCGTGAAAGCAGCCATGTTGTGGCACTTTTGCAATCCCTTTTGGATGCCTTTCACAGCTCCAGTGTGCCTGGAACTCAGGGCTTCCTGCTTTTAAAAATCCTAGCCCTAGGCCGAACCCCAACCCTATGACGAGAAAGGCAAATCAGCCAGGAATTAGGCATGTCCCCAAGGAAAAAGCTGTGGAGGCAGGCATGTTGTGGTACTTTTGCGCTCTTCTTGGCTAGTCCTTCGCAGCTGCTGTGTTCTTGGAACTCAGGGCTTTCTGGTTAATAGAACCCTTACCCTAGGCGTAACTCAAACCTTAACCCTAGGAAGGAAAATCAACCTATGGTTCGGGATGGTCTCATGGAAATATCAGTGGTGGCAGCCAAGTTGCGTCACTTTTGCGCTCCCCTTGGGATGCCTTTCGCAGCTGCAGTGTGCCTGGGGCCCAGGGCTTCCTGGTTTTAAAAGTCCTAGGCCTAAGCCTAACAGTAACCCTAGGAAGGTAAATCAGCCGGGTATTAGGGTTCTTCCTAAGGGAAAAGCCGTGAAAGCAGCCATGTTGTGGCACTTCTGCACTCCCTTTGGGATGCCTTTGGCAGATGAAGTAAGCCTGGAACTCAGGGCTTCCTGGTAAAAAAAATTCAAGCCCTAGGCTGAACCCTAACCCTAACCCTAGGCAGATAAATCAGCCCAGGTATAGGGATGGTGCCAAGGAAAAAGCTGTGAAAGCTGCCATGTTGTTGCACTTTTGTACTCCCCTTGGGATGCCTTGAACAGCTGCAGTGTGCCTGGAGCTAAGGGCTTCCTAGTTTCAAAAATCCTAGCCCTAGGCCTAAGCCTAACAGTAACCCTGGGAAAGTAAATCAGCCTGATGTTAGGCTTCTTGCCAAGGAAAAAGCCGTGAAAGCAGCCATGTTGTGGCACTTCTGCACTCCCTTTGGGATGCCTTTGGCAGATGAAGTAAGCCTGGAACTCAGGGCTTCCTGGTTAAAGAAATCCAAGCCCTAGGCTGAACCCTAACCCTAACCCTAGGCAGATAAATCAGCCTAGGTATAGGGATGGTGCCAAGGAAAAAGCTGTGAAAGCTGCCATGTTGTTGCACTTTTGTACTCCCCTTGGGATGCCTTGAACAGCTGCAGTGTGCCTGGAGCTAAGGGCTTCCTAGTTTCAAAAATCCTAGCCCTAGGCCTAAGCCTAACAGTAACCCTGGGAAAGTAAATCAGCCTGATGTTAGGCTTCTTGCCAAGGAAAAAGCCGTGAAACAGCCATGTTGTGGCACTTTTGCACTCCCTTTTGGATGCCTTTCACAGCTCCAGTGTGCCTGGAACTCAGGGCTTCCTGATTTTAAAAATCCTAGCCCTAGGCCGAACCCCAACCCTAAGACGAGAAAGGCAAATCAGCCAGGAATTAGGCATGTCCCCAAGGAAAAAGCTGTGGAGGCAGGCATGTTGTGGTACTTTTGCGCTCTTCTTGGCTAGTCCTTCGCAGCTGCTGTGTTCTTGGAACTCAGGGCTTTCTGGTTAATAGAACCCTTACCCTAGGCGTAACTCAAACCTTAACCCTAGGAAGGAAAATCAGCCTATGGTTCGGGATGGTCTCATGGAAATATCAGTGGTGGCAGCCAAGTTGCGTCACTTTTGCGCTCCCCTTGGGATGCCTTTCGCAGCTGCAGTGTGCCTGGAGCCCAGGGCTTCCTGGTTTTAAAAGTCCTAGGCCTAAGCCTAACAGTAACCCTAGGAAGGTAAATCAGCCGGGTATTAGGGTTCTTCCTAAGGGAAAAGCCGTGAAAGCAGCCATGTTGTGGCACTTCTGCACTCCCTTTGGGATGCCTTTGGCAGATGAAGTAAGCCTGGAACTCAGGGCTTCCTGGTTAAAGAAATCCAAGCCCTAGGCTGAACCCTAACCCTAACCCTAGGCAGATAAATCAGCCTAGGTATAGGGATGGTGCCAAGGAAAAAGCTGTGAAAGCTGCCATGTTGTTGCACTTTTGTACTCCCCTTGGGATGCCTTGAACAGCTGCAGTGTGCCTGGAGCTAAGGGCCTCCTAGTTTCAAAAATCCTAGCCCTAGGCCTAAGCCTAGCAGTAACCCTGGGAAAGTAAATCAGCCTGGTGTTAGGCTTCTTGCCAAGGAAAAAGCCGTGAAAGCAGCCATGTTGTGGCACTTTTGCACTCCCTTTTGGATGCCTTTCACAGCTCCAGTGTGCCTGGAACTCAGGGCTTCCTGCTTTTAAAAATCCTAGCCCTAGGCCGAACCGCAACCCTAAGACGAGAAAGGCAAATCAGCCAGGAATTAGGCATGTCCCCAAGGAAAAAGCTGTGGAGGCAGGCATGTTGTGGTACTTTTGCGCTCTTCTTGGCTAGTCCTTCGCAGCTGCTGTGTTCTTGGAACTCAGGGCTTTCTGGTTAATAGAACCCTTACCCTAGGCGTAACTCAAACCTTAACCCTAGGAAGGAAAATCAGCCTATGGTTCCGGATGGTCTCATGGAAATATCAGCGGTGGCAGCCAAGTTGCGTCACTTTTGCGCTCCCCTTGGGATGCCTTTCGCAGCTGCAGTGTGCCTGGAGCCCAGGGCTTCCTGGTTTTAAAAGTCCTAGGCCTAAGCCTAACAGTAACCCTAGGAAGGTAAATCAGCCGGGTATTAGGGTTCTTCCTAAGGGAAAAGCCGTGAAAGCAGCCATGTTGTGGCACTTCTGCACTCCCTTTGGGATGCCTTTGGCAGATGAAGTAAGCCTGGAACTCAGGGCTTCCTGGTTAAAAAAATTCAAGCCCTAGGCTGAACCCTAACCCTAACCCTAGGCAGATAAATCAGCCCAGGTATAGGGATGGTGCCAAGGAAAAAGCTGTGAAAGCTGCCATGTTGTTGCACTATTGTACTCCCCTTGGGATGCCTTGAACAGCTGCAGTGTGCCTGGAGCTAAGGGCTTCCTAGTTTCAAAAATCCTAGCCCTAGGCCTAAGCCTAACAGTAACCCTGGGAAAGTAAATCAGCCTGATGTTAGGCTTCTTGCCAAGGAAAAAGCCGTGAAAGCAGCCATGTTGTGGCACTTCTGCACTCCCTTTGGGATGCCTTTGGCAGATGAAGTAAGCCTGGAACTCAGGGCTTCCTGGTTAAAGAAATCCAAGCCCTAGGCTGAACCCTAACCCTAACCCTAGGCAGATAAATCAGCCTAGGTATAGGGATGGTGCCAAGGAAAAAGCTGTGAAAGCTGCCATGTTGTTGCACTTTTGTACTCCACTTGGGATGCCTTGAACAGCTGCAGTGTGCCTGGAGCCCAGGGCTTCCTAGTTTTAAAAATCCTAGCCCTAGGCCTAAGCCTAACAGTAACCCTGGGAAGGCAAATCAGCCTGGTGTTAGGCTTCTTGCCAAGGAAAAAGCCGTGAAAGCAGCCATGTTGTGGCACTTTTGCACTCCCTTTTGGATGCCTTTCACAGCTCCAGTGTGCCTGGAACTCAGGGCTTCCTGCTTTTAAAAATCCTAGCCCTAGGCCGAACCCCAACCCTAAGACGAGAAAGGCAAATCAGCCAGGAATTAGGCATGTCCACAAGGAAAAAGCTGTGGAGGCAGGCATGTTGTGGTACTTTTGCGCTCTTCTTGGCTAGTCCTTCGCAGCTGCTGTGTTCTTGGAACTCAGGGCTTTCTGGTTAATAGAACCCTTACCCTAGGCGTAACTCAAACCTTAACCGTAGGAAGGAAAATCAGCCTATGGTTCGGGATGGTCTCATGGAAATATCAGTGGTGGCAGCCAAGTTGCGTCACTTTTGCGCTCCCCTTGGGATGCCTTTCTCAGCTGCAGTGTGCCTGGAGCCCAGGGCTTCCTGGTTTTAAAAGTCCTAGGCCTAAGCCTAACAGTAACCCTAGGAAGGTAAATCAGCCGGGTATTAGGGTTCTTCCTAAGGGAAAAGCCGTGAAAGCAGCCATGTTGTGGCACTTCTGCACTCCCTTTGGGATGCCTTTGGCAGATGAAGTAAGCCTGGAACTCAGGGCTTCCTGGTTAAAGAAATCCAAGCCCTAGGCTGAACCCTAACCCTAACCCTAGGCAGATAAATCAGCCTAGGTATAGGGATGGTGCCAAGGAAAAAGCTGTGAAAGCTGCCATGTTGTTGCACTTTTGTACTCCCCTTGGGATGCCTTGAACAGCTGCAGTGTGCCTGGAGCCCAGGGCTTCCTAGTTTCAAAAATCCTAGCCCTAGGCCTAAGCCTAACAGTAACCCTGGGAAAGTATGTCAGCCTGGTGTTAGGCTTCTTGCCAAGGAAAAAGCCGTGAAAGCAGCCATGTTGTGGCACTTTTGCACTCCCTTTTGGATGCCTTTCACAGCTCCAGTGTGCCTGGAACTCAGGGCTTCCTGCTTTTAAAAATCCTAGCCCTAGGCCGAACCCCAACCCTAAGACGAGAAAGGCAAATCAGCCAGGAATTAGGCATGTCCCCAAGGAAAAAGCTGTGGAGGCAGGCATGTTGTGGTACTTTTGCGCTCTTCTTGGCTAGTCCTTCGCAGCTGCTGTGTTCTTGGAACTCAGGGCTTTCTGGTTAATAGACCCTTACCCTAGGCGTAACTCAAACCTTAACCCTAGGAAGGAAAATCAACCTATGGTTCGGGATGGTCTCATGGAAATATCAGTGGTGGCAGCCAAGTTGCGTCACTTTTGCGCTCCCCTTGGGATGCCTTTTGCAGCTGCAGTGTGCCTGGAGCCCAGGGCTTCCTGGTTTTAAAAGTCCTAGGCCTAAGCCTAACAGTAACCCTAGGAAGGTAAATCAGCCGGGTATTAGGGTTCTTCCTAAGGGAAAAGCCGTGAAAGCAGCCATGTTGTGGCACTTCTGCACTCCCTTTGGGATGCCTTTGGCAGATGAAGTAAGCCTGGAACTCAGGGCTTCCTGGTTAAAGAAATCCAAGCCCTAGGCTGAACCCTAACCCTAACCCTAGGCAGATAAATCAGCCTAGGTATAGGGATGGTGCCAAGGAAAAAGCTGTGAAAGCTGCCATGTTGTTGCACTTTTGTACTCCCCTTGGGATGCCTTGAACAGCTGCAGTGTGCCTGGAGCTAAGGGCTTCCTAGTTTTAAAAATCGTAGCCCTAGGCTTAAGCCTAATAGTAACCCTGGGAAGGTAAGTCAGCCTGGTGTTAGGCGTCTTGCCAAGGAAAAAGCCGTGAAAGCAGCCATGTTGTGGCACTTTTGCAATCCCTTTTGGATGCCTTTCACAGCTCCAGTGTGCCTGGAACTCAGGGCTTCCTGCTTTTAAAAATCCTAGCCCTAGGCCGAACCCCAACCCTATGACGAGAAAGGCAAATCAGCCAGGAATTAGGCATGTCCCCAAGGAAAAAGCTGTGGAGGCAGGCATGTTGTGGTACTTTTGCGCTCTTCTTGGCTAGTCCTTCGCAGCTGCTGTGTTCTTGGAACTCAGGGCTTTCTGGTTAATAGAACCCTTACCCTAGGCGTAACTCAAACCTTAACCCTAGGAAGGAAAATCAACCTATGGTTCGGGATGGTCTCATGGAAATATCAGTGGTGGCAGCCAAGTTGCGTCACTTTTGCGCTCCCCTTGGGATGCCTTTCGCAGCTGCAGTGTGCCTGGAGCCCAGGGCTTCCTGGTTTTAAAAGTCCTAGGCCTAAGCCTAACAGTAACCCTAGGAAGGTAAATCAGCCGGGTATTAGGGTTCTTCCTAAGGGAAAAGCCGTGAAAGCAGCCATGTTGTGGCACTTCTGCACTCCCTTTGGGATGCCTTTGGCAGATGAAGTAAGCCTGGAACTCAGGGCTTCCTGGTAAAAAAAATTCAAGCCCTAGGCTGAACCCTAACCCTAACCCTAGGCAGATAAATCAGCCCAGGTATAGGGATGGTGCCAAGGAAAAAGCTGTGAAAGCTGCCATGTTGTTGCACTTTTGTACTCCCCTTGGGATGCCTTGAACAGCTGCAGTGTGCCTGGAGCTAAGGGCTTCCTAGTTTCAAAAATCCTAGCCCTAGGCCTAAGCCTAACAGTAACCCTGGGAAAGTAAATCAGCCTGATGTTAGGCTTCTTGCCAAGGAAAAAGCCGTGAAAGCAGCCATGTTGTGGCACTTCTGCACTCCCTTTGGGATGCCTTTGGCAGATGAAGTAAGCCTGGAACTCAGGGCTTCCTGGTTAAAGAAATCCAAGCCCTAGGCTGAACCCTAACCCTAACTCTAGGCAGATAAATCAGCCTAGGTATAGGGATGGTGCCAAGGAAAAAGCTGTGAAAGCTGCCATGTTGTTGCACTTTTGTACTCCCCTTGGGATGCCTTGAACAGCTGCAGTGTGCCTGGAGCTAAGGGCTTCCTAGTTTCAAAAATCCTAGCCCTAGGCCTAAGCCTAACAGTAACCCTGGGAAAGTAAATCAGCCTGATGTTAGGCTTCTTGCCAAGGAAAAAGCCGTGAAACAGCCATGTTGTGGCACTTTTGCACTCCCTTTTGGATGCCTTTCACAGCTCCAGTGTGCCTGGAACTCAGGGCTTCCTGATTTTAAAAATCCTAGCCCTAGGCCGAACCCCAACCCTAAGACGAGAAAGGCAAATCAGCCAGGAATTAGGCATGTCCCCAAGGAAAAAGCTGTGGAGGCAGGCATGTTGTGGTACTTTTGCGCTCTTCTTGGCTAGTCCTTCGCAGCTGCTGTGTTCTTGGAACTCAGGGCTTTCTGGTTAATAGAACCCTTACCCTAGGCGTAACTCAAACCTTAACCCTAGGAAGGAAAATCAGCCTATGGTTCGGGATGGTCTCATGGAAATATCAGTGGTGGCAGCCAAGTTGCGTCACTTTTGCGCTCCCCTTGGGATGCCTTTCGCAGCTGCAGTGTGCCTGGAGCCCAGGGCTTCCTGGTTTTAAAAGTCCTAGGCCTAAGCCTAACAGTAACCCTAGGAAGGTAAATCAGCCGGGTATTAGGGTTCTTCCTAAGGGAAAAGCCGTGAAAGCAGCCATGTTGTGGCACTTCTGCACTCCCTTTGGGATGCCTTTGGCAGATGAAGTAAGCCTGGAACTCAGGGCTTCCTGGTTAAAGAAATCCAAGCCCTAGGCTGAACCCTAACCCTAACCCTAGGCAGATAAATCAGCCTAGGTATAGGGATGGTGCCAAGGAAAAAGCTGTGAAAGCTGCCATGTTGTTGCACTTTTGTACTCCCCTTGGGATGCCTTGAACAGCTGCAGTGTGCCTGGAGCCCAGGGCTTCCTAGTTTCAAAAATCCTAGCCCTAGGCCTAAGCCTAACAGTAACCCTGGGAAAGTATGTCAGCCTGGTGTTAGGCTTCTTGCCAAGGAAAAAGCCGTGAAAGCAGCCATGTTGTGGCACTTTTGCACTCCCTTTTGGATGCCTTTCACAGCTCCAGTGTGCCTGGAACTCAGGGCTTCCTGCTTTTAAAAATCCTAGCCCTAGGCCGAACCCCAACCCTAAGACGAGAAAGGCAAATCAGCCAGGAATTAGGCATGTCCCCAAGGAAAAAGCTGTGGAGGCAGGCATGTTGTGGTACTTTTGCGCTCTTCTTGGCTAGTCCTTCGCAGCTGCTGTGTTCTTGGAACTCAGGGCTTTCTGGTTAATAGACCCTTACCCTAGGCGTAACTCAAACCTTAACCCTAGGAAGGAAAATCAACCTATGGTTCGGGATGGTCTCATGGAAATATCAGTGGTGGCAGCCAAGTTGCGTCACTTTTGCGCTCCCCTTGGGATGCCTTTTGCAGCTGCAGTGTGCCTGGAGCCCAGGGCTTCCTGGTTTTAAAAGTCCTAGGCCTAAGCCTAACAGTAACCCTAGGAAGGTAAATCAGCCGGGTATTAGGGTTCTTCCTAAGGGAAAAGCCGTGAAAGCAGCCATGTTGTGGCACTTCTGCACTCCCTTTGGGATGCCTTTGGCAGATGAAGTAAGCCTGGAACTCAGGGCTTCCTGGTTAAAGAAATTCAAGCCCTAGGCTGAACCCTAACCCTAACCCTAGGCAGATAAATCAGCCTAGGTATAGGGATGGTGCCAAGGAAAAAGCTGTGAAAGCTGCCATGTTGTTGCACTTTTGTACTCCCCTTGGGATGCCTTGAACAGCTGCAGTGTGCCTGGAGCTAAGGGCTTCCTGCTTTTAAAAATCCTAGCCCTAGGCCTAAGCCTAATAGTAACCCTGGGAAGGTAAGTCAGCCTGGTGTTAGGCGTCTTGCCAAGGAACAAGCCGTGAAAGCAGCCATGTTGTGGCACTTCTGCACTCCCTTTGGGATGCCTTTCACAGCTCCAGTGTGCCTGGAACTCAGGGCTTCCTGCTTTTAAAAATCCTAGCCCTAGGCCGAACCGCAACCCTAAGACGAGAAAGGCAAATCAGCCAGGAATTAGGCATGTCCCCAAGGAAAAAGCTGTGGAGGCAGGCATGTTGTGGTACTTTTGCGCTCTTCTTGGGTAGTCCTTCGCAGCTGCTGTGTTCTTGGAACTCAGGGCTTTCTGGTTAATAGAACCCTTACCCTAGGCGTAACTCAAACCTTAACCCTAGGAAGGAAAATCAACCTATGGTTCGGGATGGTCTCATGGAAATATCAGTGGTGGCAGCCAAGTTGCGTCACTTTTGCGCTCCCCTTGGGATGCCTTTTGCAGCTGCAGTGTGCCTGGAGCCCAGGGCTTCCTGGTTTTAAAAGTCCTAGGCCTAAGCCTAACAGTAACCCTAGGAAGGTAAATCAGCCGGGTATTAGGGTTCTTCCTAAGGGAAAAGCCGTGAAAGCAGCCATGTTGTGGCACTTCTGCACTCCCTTTGGGATGCCTTTGGCAGATGAAGTAAGCCTGGAACTCAGGGCTTCCTGGTAAAAAAAATTCAAGCCCTAGGCTGAACCCTAACCCTAACCCTAGGCAGATAAATCAGCCCAGGTATAGGGATGGTGCCAAGGAAAAAGCTGTGAAAGCTGCCATGTTGTTGCACTTTTGTACTCCCCTTGGGATGCCTTGAACAGCTGCAGTGTGCCTGGAGCTAAGGGCTTCCTAGTTTCAAAAATCCTAGCCCTAGGCCTAAGCCTAACAGTAACCCTGGGAAAGTAAATCAGCCTGATGTTAGGCTTCTTGCCAAGGAAAAAGCCGTGAAAGCAGCCATGTTGTGGCACTTCTGCACTCCCTTTGGGATGCCTTTGGCAGATGAAGTAAGCCTGGAACTCAGGGCTTCCTGGTTAAAGAAATCCAAGCCCTAGGCTGAACCCTAACCCTAACCCTAGGCAGATAAATCAGCCTAGGTATAGGGATGGTGCCAAGGAAAAAGCTGTGAAAGCTGCCATGTTGTTGCACTTTTGTACTCCCCTTGGGATGCCTTGAACAGCTGCAGTGTGCCTGGAGCTAAGGGCTTCCTAGTTTCAAAAATCCTAGCCCTAGGCCTAAGCCTAACAGTAACCCTGGGAAAGTAAATCAGCCTGATGTTAGGCTACTTGCCAAGGAAAAAGCCGTGAAAGCAGCCATGTTGTGGCACTTTTGCACTCCCTTTTGGATGCCTTTCACAGCTCCAGTGTGCCTGGAACTCAGGGCTTCCTGCTTTTAAAAATCCTAGCCCTAGGCCGAACCCCAACCCTAAGACGAGAAAGGCAAATCAGCCAGGAATTAGGCATGTCCCCAAGGAAAAAGCTGTGGAGGCAGGCATGTTGTGGTACTTTTGCGCTCTTCTTGGCTAGTCCTTCGCAGCTGCTGTGTTCTTGGAACTCAGGGCTTTCTGGTTAATAGAACCCTTACCCTAGGCGTAACTCAAACCTTAACCCTAGGAAGGAAAATCATCCTATGGTTCGGGATGTTCTCATGGAAATATCAGTGGTGGAAGCCAAGTTGCGTCACTTTTGCGCTCCCCTTGGGATGCCTGCCTTTCACAGCTGCAGTGTGCCTGGAGCCCAGGGCTTCCTGGTTTTAAAAGTCCTAGGCCTAAGCCTAACAGTAACCCTAGGAAGGTAAATCAGCCGGGTATTAGGGTTCTTCCTAAGGGAAAAGCCGTGAAAGCAGCCATGTTGTGGCACTTCTGCACTCCCTTTGGGATGCCTTTGGCAGATGAAGTAAGCCTGGAACTCAGGGCTTCCTGGTTAAAAAAAATTCAAGCCCTAGGCTGAACCCTAACCCTAACCCTAGGCAGATAAATCAGCCTAGGTATAGGGATGGTGCCAAGGAAAAAGCTGTGAAAGCTGCCATGTTGTTGCACTTTTGTACTCCCCTTGGGATGCCTTGAACAGCTGCAGTGTGCCTGGAGCCCAGGGCTTCCTAGTTTCAAAAATCCTAGCCCTAGGCCTAAGCCTAACAGTAACCCTGGGAAGGCAAATCAGCCTGGTGTTAGGCTTCTTGCCAAGGAAAAAGCCGTGAAAGCAGCCATGTTGTGGCACTTTTGCACTCCCTTTTGGATGCCTTTCACAGCTCCAGTGTGCCTGGAACTCAGGGCTTCCTGCTTTTAAAAATCCTAGCCCTAGGCCGAACCCCAACCCTATGATGAGAAAGGCAAATCAGCCAGGAATTAGGCATGTCCCCAAGGAAAAAGCTGTGGAGGCAGGCATGTTGTGGTACTTTTGCGCTCTTCTTGGCTAGTCCTTCGCAGCTGCTGTGTTCTTGGAACTCAGGGCTTTCTGGTTAATAGAACCCTTACCCTAGGCGTAACTCAAACCTTAACCCTAGGAAGGAAAATCAACCTATGGTTCGGGATGGTCTCATGGAAATATCAGTGGTGGCAGCCAAGTTGCGTCACTTTTGCGCTCCCCTTGGGATGCCTTTCGCAGCTGCAGTGTGCCTGGAGCCCAGGGCTTCCTGGTTTTAAAAGTCCTAGGCCTAAGCCTAACAGTAACCCTAGGAAGGTAAATCAGCCGGGTATTAGGGTTCTTCCTAAGGGAAAAGCCGTGAAAGCAGCCATGTTGTTGCACTTTTGTAGTCCCCTTGGGATTCCTTGAACAGCTGCAGTGTGCCTGGAGCTAAGGGCTTCCTAGTTTCAAAAATCCTAGCCCTAGGCCTAAGCCTAACAGTAACCCTGGGAAGGTAAATCAGCCTTATGTTAGGCTTCTTGCCAAGGAAAAAGCCATGAAAGCCTCCATGTTGTGGCACTTCTGCACTCCCTTTGGGATGCCTTTGGCAGATGAAGTAAGCCTGGAACTCAGGGCTTCCTGGTTAAAGAAATCCAAGCCCTAGGCTGAACCCTAACCCTAACCCTAGGCAGATAAATCAGCCTAGGTATAGGGATGGTGCCAAGGAAAAAGCTGTGAAAGCTGCCATGTTGTTGCACTTTTGTACTCCCCTTGGGATGCCTTGAACAGCTGCAGTGTGCCTGGAGCTAAGGGCTTCCTAGTTTCAAAAATCCTAGCCCTAGGCCTAAGCCTAACAGTAACCCTGGGAAAGTAAATCAGCCTGGTGTTAGGCTTCTTGCCAAGGAAAAAGCTGTGAAAGCAGCCATGTTGTTGCACTTTTGTACTCCCCTTGGGATGCCTTGAACAGCTGCAGTGTGCCTGGAGCTAAGGGCCTCCTAGTTTCAAAAATCCTAGCCCTAGGCCTAAGCCTAACAGTAACCCTGGGAAAGTAAATCAGCCTGGTGTTAAGATTCTTGCCAAGGAAAAAGCCGTGAAAGCAGCCATGTTGTGGCACTTTTGCAATCCCTTTTGGATGCCTTTCACAGCTGCAGTGTGCCTGGAACTCAGGGCTTCCTGCTTTTAAAAATCCTGGCCCTAGGCCGAACCGCAACCCTAAGACGAGAAAGGCAAATCAGCCAGGAATTAGGCATGTCCCCAAGGAAAAAGCTGTGGAGGCAGGCATGTTGTGGTACTTTTGCGCTCTTCTTGGGTAGTCCTTCGCAGCTGCTGTGTTCTTGGAACTCAGGGCTTTCTGGTTAATAGACCCTTACCCTAGGCGTAACTCAAACCTTAACCCTAGGAAGGAAAATCAACCTATGGTTCGGGATGGTCTCATGGAAATATCAGTGGTGGCAGCCAAGTTGCGTCACTTTTGCGCTCCCCTTGGGATGCCTTTTGCAGCTGCAGTGTGCCTGGAGCCCAGGGCTTCCTGGTTTTAAAAGTCCTAGGCCTAAGCCTAACAGTAACCCTAGGAAGGTAAATCAGCCGGGTATTAGGGTTCTTCCTAAGGGAAAAGCCGTGAAAGCAGCCATGTTGTGGCACTTCTGCACTCCCTTTGGGATGCCTTTGGCAGATGAAGTAAGCCTGGAACTCAGGGCTTCCTGGTTAAAGAAATTCAAGCCCTAGGCTGAACCCTAACCCTAACCCTAGGCAGATAAATCAGCCTAGGTATAGGGATGGTGCCAAGGAAAAAGCTGTGAAAGCTGCCATGTTGTTGCACTTTTGTACTCCCCTTGGGATGCCTTGAACAGCTGCAGTGTGCCTGGAGCTAAGGGCTTCCTAGTTTTAAAAATCCTAGCCCTAGGCCTAAGCCTAATAGTAACCCTGGGAAGGTAAGTCAGCCTGGTGTTAGGCGTCTTGCCAAGGAACAAGCCGTGAAAGCAGCCATGTTGTGGCACTTTTGCAATCCCTTTTGGATGCCTTTCACAGCTCCAGTGTGCCTGGAACTCAGGGCTTCCTGCTTTTAAAAATCCTAGCCCTAGGCCGAACCCCAACCCTATGACGAGAAAGGCAAATCAGCCAGGAATTAGGCATGTCCCCAAGGAAAAAGCTGTGGAGGCAGGCATGTTGTGGTACTTTTGCGCTCTTCTTGGCTAGTCCTTCGCAGCTGCTGTGTTCTTGGAACTCAGGGCTTTCTGGTTAATAGAACCCTTACCCTAGGCGTAACTCAAACCTTAACCCTAGGAAGGAAAATCAGCCTATGGTTAGGAATGGTCTCATGGAAATATCAGTGGTGGCAGCCAAGTTGCGTCACTTTTGCGCTCCCCTTTGGATGCCTTTCGCAGCTGCAGTGTGCCTGGAGCCCAGGGCTTCCTGGTTTTAAAAGTCCTAGGCCTAAGCCTAACAGTAACCCTAGGAAGGTAAATCAGCCAGGTATTAGGGTTCTTCCTAAGGGAAAAGCCGTGAAAGCAGCCATGTTGTGGCACTTCTGCACTCCCTTTGGGATGCCTTTGGCAGATGAAGTAAGCCTGGAACTCAGGGCTTCCTGGTTAAAAAAATTCAAGCCCTAGGCTGAACCCTAACCCTAACCCTAGGCAGATAAATCAGCCCAGGTATAGGGATGGTGCCAAGGAAAAAGCTGTGAAAGCTGCCATGTTGTTGCACTATTGTACTCCCCTTGGGATGCCTTGAACAGCTGCAGTGTGCCTGGAGCTAAGGGCTTCCTAGTTTCAAAAATCCTAGCCCTAGGCCTAAGCCTAACAGTAACCCTGGGAAAGTAAATCAGCCTGATGTTAGGCTTCTTGCCAAGGAAAAAGCCGTGAAAGCAGTCATGTTGTGGCACTTCTGCACTCCCTTTGGGATGCCTTTGGCAGATGAAGTAAGCCTGGAACTCAGGGCTTCCTGGTTAAAGAAATCCAAGCCCTAGGCTGAACCCTAACCCTAACCCTAGGCAGATAAATCAGCCTAGGTATAGGGATGGTGCCAAGGAAAAAGCTGTGAAAGCTGCCATGTTGTTGCACTTTTGTACTCCCCTTGGGATGCCTTGAACAGCTGCAGTGTGCCTGGAGCTAAGGGCTTCCTAGTTTCAAAAATCCTAGCCCTAGGCCTAAGCCTAACAGTAACCCTGGGAAAGTAAATCAGCCTGGTGTTAGGCTTCTTGCCAAGGAAAAAGCCGTGAAAGCAGCCATGTTGTGGCACTTTTGCACTCCCTTTTGGATGCCTTTCACAGCTCCAGTGTGCCTGGAACTCAGGGCTTCCTGCTTTTAAAAATCCTAGCCCTAGGCCGAACCCCAACCCTAAGACGAGAAAGGCAAATCAGCCAGGAATTAGGCATGTCCCCAAGGAAAAAGCTGTGGAGGCAGGCATGTTGTGGTACTTTTGCGCTCTTCTTGGCTAGTCCTTCGCAGCTGCTGTGTTCTTGGAACTCAGGGCTTTCTGGTTAATAGAACCCTTACCCTAGGCGTAACTCAAACCTTAACCCTAGGAAGGAAAATCAGCCTATGGTTCGGGATGGTCTCATGGAAATATCAGTGGTGGCAGCCAAGTTGCGTCACTTTTGCGCTCTCCTTGGGATGCCTTTTGCAGCTGCAGTGTGCCTGGAGCCCAGGGCTTCCTGGTTTTAAAAGTCCTAGGCCTAAGCCTAACAGTAACCCTAGGAAGGTAAATCAGCCGGGTATTAGGGTTCTTCCTAAGGGAAAAGCCGTGAAAGCAGCCATGTTGTGGCACTTCTGCACTCCCTTTGGGATGCCTTTGGCAGATGAAGTAAGCCTGGAACTCAGGGCTTCCTGGTTAAAGAAATCCAAGCCCTAGGCTGAACCCTAACCCTAACCCTAGGCAGATAAATCAGCCCAGGTATAGGGATGGTGCCAAGGAAAAAGCTGTGAAAGCTGCCATGTTGTTGCACTTTTGTACTCCCCTTGGGATGCCTTGAACAGCTGCAGTGTGCCTGGAGCCCAGGGCTTCCTAGTTTCAAAAATCCTAGCCCTAGGCCTAAGCCTAACAGTAACCCTGGGAAAGTAAATCAGCCTGATGTTAGGTTTCTTGCCAAGGAAAAAGCCGTGAAAGCAGCCATGTTGTGGCACTTTTGCACTCCCTTTTGGATGCCTTTCACAGCTCCAGTGTGCCTGGAACTCAGGGCTTCCTGCTTTTAAAAATCCTAGCCCTAGGCCGAACCGCAACCCTAAGACGAGAAAGGCAAATCAGCCAGGAATTAGGCATGTCCCCAAGGAAAAAGCTGTGGAGGCAGGCATGTTGTGGTACTTTTGCGCTCTTCTTGGCTAGTCCTTCGCAGCTGCTGTGTTCTTGGAACTCAGGGCTTTCTGGTTAATAGAACCCTTACCCTAGGCGTAACTCAAACCTTAACCCTAGGAAGGAAAATCAACCTATGGTTCGGGATGGTCTCATGGAAATATCAGTGGTGGCAGCCAAGTTGCGTCACTTTTGCGCTCCCCTTGGGATGCCTTTCGCAGCTGCAGTGTGCCTGGAGCCCAGGGCTTCCTGGTTTTAAAAGTCCTAGGCCTAAGCCTAACAGTAACCCTAGGAAGGTAAATCAGCCGGGTATTAGGGTTCTTCCTAAGGGAAAAGCCGTGAAAGCAGCCATGTTGTTGCACTTTTGTAGTCCCCTTGGGATGCCTTGAACAGCTGCAGTGTGCCTGGAGCTAAGGGCTTCCTAGTTTCAAAAATCCTAGCCCTAGGCCTAAGCCTAACAGTAACCCTGGGAAGGTAAATCAGCCTGATGTTAGGCTTCTTGCCAAGGAAAAAGCCGTGAAAGCAGCCATGTTGTGGCACTTCTGCACCCCCTTTGGGATGCCTTTGGCAGATGAAGTAAGCCTGGAACTCAGGGCTTCCTGGTTAAAGAAATCCAAGCCCTAGGCTGAACCCTAACCCTAACCCTAGGCAGATAAATCAGCCCAGGTATAGGGATGGTGCCAAGGAAAAAGCTGTGAAAGCTGCCATGTTGTTGCACTTTTGTACTCCCCTTGGGATGCCTTGAACAGCTGCAGTGTGCCTGGAGCTAAGGGCTTCCTAGTTTCAAAAATCCTAGCCCTAGGCCTAAGCCTAACAGTAACCCTGGGAAAGTAAATCAGCCTGGTGTTAGGCTTCTTGCCAAGGAAAAAGCTGTGAAAGCTGCCATGTTGTTGCACTTTTGTACTCCCCTTGGGATGCCTTGAACAGCTGCAGTGTGCCTGGAGCTAAGGGCTTCCTAGTTTCAAAAATCCTAGCCCTAGGCCTAAGCCTAACAGTAACCCTGGGAAAGTAAATCAGCCTGGTGTTAGGCTTCTTGCCAAGGAAAAAGCCGTGAAAGCAGCCATGTTGTGGCACTTTTGCACTCCCTTTTGGATGCCTTTCACAGCTGCAGTGTGCCTGGAACTCAGGGCTTCCTGCTTTTAAAAATCCTGGCCCTAGGCCGAACCGCAACCCTAAGACGAGAAAGGCAAATCAGCCAGGAATTAGGCATGTCCCCAAGGAAAAAGCTGTGGAGGCAGGCATGTTGTGGTACTTTTGCGCTCTTCTTGGCTAGTCCTTCGCAGCTGCTGTGTTCTTGGAACTCAGGGCTTTCTGGTTAATAGACCCTTACCCTAGGCGTAACTCAAACCTTAACCCTAGGAAGGAAAATCAACCTATGGTTCGGGATGGTCTCATGGAAATATCAGTGGTGGCAGCCAAGTTGCGTCACTTTTGCGCTCCCCTTGGGATGCCTTTTGCAGCTGCAGTGTGCCTGGAGCCCAGGGCTTCCTGGTTTTAAAAGTCCTAGGCCTAAGCCTAACAGTAACCCTAGGAAGGTAAATCAGCCGGGTATTAGGGTTCTTCCTAAGGGAAAAGCCGTGAAAGCAGCCATGTTGTGGCACTTCTGCACTCCCTTTGGGATGCCTTTGGCAGATGAAGTAAGCCTGGAACTCAGGGCTTCCTGGTTAAAGAAATTCAAGCCCTAGGCTGAACCCTAACCCTAACCCTAGGCAGATAAATCAGCCTAGGTATAGGGATGGTGCCAAGGAAAAAGCTGTGAAAGCTGCCATGTTGTTGCACTTTTGTACTCCCCTTGGGATGCCTTGAACAGCTGCAGTGTGCCTGGAGCTAAGGGCTTCCTAGTTTTAAAAATCCTAGCCCTAGGCCTAAGCCTAATAGTAACCCTGGGAAGGTAAGTCAGCCTGGTGTTAGGCGTCTTGCCAAGGAACAAGCCGTGAAAGCAGCCATGTTGTGGCACTTCTGCACTCCCTTTGGGATGCCTTTGGCAGATGAAGTAAGCCTGGAACTCAGGGCTTCCTGGTTAAAGAAATCCAAGCCCTAGGCTGAACCCTAACCCTAACCCTAGGCAGATAAATCAGCCTAGGTATAGGGATGGTGCCAAGGAAAAAGCTGTGAAAGCTGCCATGTTGTTGCACTTTTGTACTCCCCTTGGGATGCCTTGAACAGCTGCAGTGTGCCTGGAGCTAAGGGCTTCCTAGTTTCAAAAATCCTAGCCCTAGGCCTAAGCCTAACAGTAACCCTGGGAAAGTAAATCAGCCTGGTGTTAGGCTTCTTGCCAAGGAAAAAGCCGTGAAAGCAGCCATGTTGTGGCACTTTTGCACTCCCTTTTGGATGCCTTTCACAGCTCCAGTGTGCCTGGAACTCAGGGCTTCCTGCTTTTAAAAATCCTAGCCCTAGGCCGAACCCCAACCCTAAGACGAGAAAGGCAAATCAGCCAGGAATTAGGCATGTCCACAAGGAAAAAGCTGTGGAGGCAGGCATGTTGTGGTACTTTTGCGCTCTTCTTGGCTAGTCCTTCGCAGCTGCTGTGTTCTTGGAACTCAGGGCTTTCTGGTTAATAGAACCCTTACCCTAGGCGTAACTCAAACCTTAACCCTAGGAAGGAAAATCAGCCTATGGTTCGGGATGGTCTCATGGAAATATCAGTGGTGGCAGCCAAGTTGCGTCACTTTTGCGCTCTCCTTGGGATGCCTTTTGCAGCTGCAGTGTGCCTGGAGCCCAGGGCTTCCTGGTTTTAAAAGTCCTAGGCCTAAGCCTAACAGTAACCCTAGGAAGGTAAATCAGCCGGGTATTAGGGTTCTTCCTAAGGGAAAAGCCGTGAAAGCAGCCATGTTGTGGCACTTCTGCACTCCCTTTGGGATGCCTTTGGCAGATGAAGTAAGCCTGGAACTCAGGGCTTCCTGGTTAAAGAAATCCAAGCCCTAGGCTGAACCCTAACCCTAACCCTAGGCAGATAAATCAGCCCAGGTATAGGGATGGTGCCAAGGAAAAAGCTGTGAAAGCTGCCATGTTGTTGCACTTTTGTACTCCCCTTGGGATGCCTTGAACAGCTGCAGTGTGCCTGGAGCCCAGGGCTTCCTAGTTTCAAAAATCCTAGCCCTAGGCCTAAGCCTAACAGTAACCCTGGGAAAGTAAATCAGCCTGATGTTAGGTTTCTTGCCAAGGAAAAAGCCGTGAAAGCAGCCATGTTGTGGCACTTTTGCACTCCCTTTTGGATGCCTTTCACAGCTCCAGTGTGCCTGGAACTCAGGGCTTCCTGCTTTTAAAAATCCTAGCCCTAGGCCGAACCCCAACCCTAAGACGAGAAAGGCAAATCAGCCAGGAATTAGGCATGTCCCCAAGGAAAAAGCTGTGGAGGCAGGCATGTTGTGGTACTTTTGCGCTCTTCTTGGCTAGTCCTTCGCAGCTGCTGTGTTCTTGGAACTCAGGGCTTTCTGGTTAATAGAACCCTTACCCTAGGCGTAACTCAAACCTTAACCCTAGGAAGGAAAATCAACCTATGGTTCGGGATGGTCTCATGGAAATATCAGTGGTGGCAGCCAAGTTGCGTCACTTTTGCGCTCCCCTTGGGATGCCTTTTGCAGCTGCAGTGTGCCTGGAGCCCAGGGCTTCCTGGTTTTAAAAGTCCTAGGCCTAAGCCTAACAGTAACCCTAGGAAGGTGAATCAGCCGGGTATTAGGGTTCTTCCTAAGGGAAAAGCCGTGAAAGCAGCCATGTTGTTGCACTTTTGTAGTCCCCTTGGGATGCCTTGAACAGCTGCAGTGTGCCTGGAGCTAAGGGCTTCCTAGTTTCAAAAATCCTAGCCCTAGGCCTAAGCCTAACAGTAACCTTGGGAAGGTAAATCAGCCTGATGTTAGGCTTCTTGCCAAGGAAAAAGCCGTGAAAGCAGCCATGTTGTGGCACTTCTGCACCCCCTTTGGGATGCCTTTGGCAGATGAAGTAAGCCTGGAACTCAGGGCTTCCTGGTTAAAGAAATCCAAGCCCTAGGCTGAACCCTAACCCTAACCCTAGGCAGATAAATCAGCCTAGGTATAGGGATGGTGCCAAGGAAAAAGCTGTGAAAGCTGCCATGTTGTTGCACTTTTGTACTCCCCTTGGGATGCCTTGAACAGCTGCAGTGTGCCTGGAGCTAAGGGCTTCCTAGTTTCAAAAATCCTAGCCCTAGGCCTAAGCCTAACAGTAACCCTGGGAAAGTAAATCAGCCTGGTGTTAGGCTTCTTGCCAAGGAAAAAGCCGTGAAAGCAGCCATGTTGTGGCACTTTTGCACTCCCTTTTGGATGCCTTTCACAGCTCCAGTGTGCCTGGAACTCAGGGCTTCCTGCTTTTAAAAATCCTAGCCCTAGGCCGAACCCCAACCCTAAGACGAGAAAGGCAAATCAGCCAGGAATTAGGCATGTCCCCAAGGAAAAAGCTGTGGAGGCAGGCATGTTGTGGTACTTTTGCGCTCTTCTTGGCTAGTCCTTCGCAGCTGCTGTGTTCTTGGAACTCAGGGCTTTCTGGTTAATAGAACCCTTACCCTAGGCGTAACTCAAACCTTAACCCTAGGAAGGAAAATCAGCCTATGGTTCGGGATGGTCTCATGGAAATATCAGTGGTGGCAGCCAAGTTGCGTCACTTTTGCGCTCTCCTTGGGATGCCTTTTGCAGCTGCAGTGTGCCTGGAGCCCAGGGCTTCCTGGTTTTAAAAGTCCTAGGCCTAAGCCTAACAGTAACCCTAGGAAGGTAAATCAGCCGGGTATTAGGGTTCTTCCTAAGGGAAAAGCCGTGAAAGCAGCCATGTTGTGGCACTTCTGCACTCCCTTTGGGATGCCTTTGGCAGATGAAGTAAGCCTGGAACTCAGGGCTTCCTGGTTAAAGAAATCCAAGCCCTAGGCTGAACCCTAACCCTAACCCTAGGCAGATAAATCAGCCCAGGTATAGGGATGGTGCCAAGGAAAAAGCTGTGAAAGCTGCCATGTTGTTGCACTTTTGTACTCCCCTTGGGATGCCTTGAACAGCTGCAGTGTGCCTGGAGCCCAGGGCTTCCTAGTTTCAAAAATCCTAGCCCTAGGCCTAAGCCTAACAGTAACCCTGGGAAAGTAAATCAGCCTGATGTTAGGTTTCTTGCCAAGGAAAAAGCCGTGAAAGCAGCCATGTTGTGGCACTTTTGCACTCCCTTTTGGATGCCTTTCACAGCTCCAGTGTGCCTGGAACTCAGGGCTTCCTGCTTTTAAAAATCCTAGCCCTAGGCCGAACCCCAACCCTAAGACGAGAAAGGCAAATCAGCCAGGAATTAGGCATGTCCCCAAGGAAAAAGCTGTGGAGGCAGGCATGTTGTGGTACTTTTGCGCTCTTCTTGGCTAGTCCTTCGCAGCTGCTGTGTTCTTGGAACTCAGGGCTTTCTGGTTAATAGAACCCTTACCCTAGGCGTAACTCAAACCTTAACCCTAGGAAGGAAAATCAACCTATGGTTCGGGATGGTCTCATGGAAATATCAGTGGTGGCAGCCAAGTTGCGTCACTTTTGCGCTCCCCTTGGGATGCCTTTCGCAGCTGCAGTGTGCCTGGAGCCCAGGGCTTCCTGGTTTTAAAAGTCCTAGGCCTAAGCCTAACAGTAACCCTAGGAAGGTAAATCAGCCGGGTATTAGGGTTCTTCCTAAGGGAAAAGCCGTGAAAGCAGCCATGTTGTTGCACTTTTGTAGTCCCCTTGGGATGCCTTGAACAGCTGCAGTGTGCCTGGAGCTAAGGGCTTCCTAGTTTCAAAAATCCTAGCCCTAGGCCTAAGCCTAACAGTAACCCTGGGAAGGTAAATCAGCCTGATGTTAGGCTTCTTGCCAAGGAAAAAGCCGTGAAAGCAGCCATGTTGTGGCACTTCTGCACCCCCTTTGGGATGCCTTTGGCAGATGAAGTAAGCCTGGAACTCAGGGCTTCCTGGTTAAAGAAATCCAAGCCCTAGGCTGAACCCTAACCCTAACCCTAGGCAGATAAATCAGCCCAGGTATAGGGATGGTGCCAAGGAAAAAGCTGTGAAAGCTGCCATGTTGTTGCACTTTTGTACTCCCCTTGGGATGCCTTGAACAGCTGCAGTGTGCCTGGAGCTAAGGGCTTCCTAGTTTCAAAAATCCTAGCCCTAGGCCTAAGCCTAACAGTAACCCTGGGAAAGTAAATCAGCCTGGTGTTAGGCTTCTTGCCAAGGAAAAAGCTGTGAAAGCTGCCATGTTGTTGCACTTTTGTACTCCCCTTGGGATGCCTTGAACAGCTGCAGTGTGCCTGGAGCTAAGGGCTTCCTAGTTTCAAAAATCCTAGCCCTAGGCCTAAGCCTAACAGTAACCCTGGGAAAGTAAATCAGCCTGGTGTTAGGCTTCTTGCCAAGGAAAAAGCCGTGAAAGCAGCCATGTTGTGGCACTTTTGCACTCCCTTTTGGATGCCTTTCACAGCTGCAGTGTGCCTGGAACTCAGGGCTTCCTGCTTTTAAAAATCCTGGCCCTAGGCCGAACCGCAACCCTAAGACGAGAAAGGCAAATCAGCCAGGAATTAGGCATGTCCCCAAGGAAAAAGCTGTGGAGGCAGGCATGTTGTGGTACTTTTGCGCTCTTCTTGGCTAGTCCTTCGCAGCTGCTGTGTTCTTGGAACTCAGGGCTTTCTGGTTAATAGACCCTTACCCTAGGCGTAACTCAAACCTTAACCCTAGGAAGGAAAATCAACCTATGGTTCGGGATGGTCTCATGGAAATATCAGTGGTGGCAGCCAAGTTGCGTCACTTTTGCGCTCCCCTTGGGATGCCTTTTGCAGCTGCAGTGTGCCTGGAGCCCAGGGCTTCCTGGTTTTAAAAGTCCTAGGCCTAAGCCTAACAGTAACCCTAGGAAGGTAAATCAGCCGGGTATTAGGGTTCTTCCTAAGGGAAAAGCCGTGAAAGCAGCCATGTTGTGGCACTTCTGCACTCCCTTTGGGATGCCTTTGGCAGATGAAGTAAGCCTGGAACTCAGGGCTTCCTGGTTAAAGAAATTCAAGCCCTAGGCTGAACCCTAACCCTAACCCTAGGCAGATAAATCAGCCTAGGTATAGGGATGGTGCCAAGGAAAAAGCTGTGAAAGCTGCCATGTTGTTGCACTTTTGTACTCCCCTTGGGATGCCTTGAACAGCTGCAGTGTGCCTGGAGCTAAGGGCTTCCTAGTTTTAAAAATCCTAGCCCTAGGCCTAAGCCTAATAGTAACCCTGGGAAGGTAAGTCAGCCTGGTGTTAGGCGTCTTGCCAAGGAACAAGCCGTGAAAGCAGCCATGTTGTGGCACTTCTGCACTCCCTTTGGGATGCCTTTGGCAGATGAAGTAAGCCTGGAACTCAGGGCTTCCTGGTTAAAGAAATCCAAGCCCTAGGCTGAACCCTAACCCTAACCCTAGGCAGATAAATCAGCCTAGGTATAGGGATGGTGCCAAGGAAAAAGCTGTGAAAGCTGCCATGTTGTTGCACTTTTGTACTCCCCTTGGGATGCCTTGAACAGCTGCAGTGTGCCTGGAGCTAAGGGCTTCCTAGTTTCAAAAATCCTAGCCCTAGGCCTAAGCCTAACAGTAACCCTGGGAAAGTAAATCAGCCTGGTGTTAGGCTTCTTGCCAAGGAAAAAGCCGTGAAAGCAGCCATGTTGTGGCACTTTTGCACTCCCTTTTGGATGCCTTTCACAGCTCCAGTGTGCCTGGAACTCAGGGCTTCCTGCTTTTAAAAATCCTAGCCCTAGGCCGAACCCCAACCCTAAGACGAGAAAGGCAAATCAGCCAGGAATTAGGCATGTCCACAAGGAAAAAGCTGTGGAGGCAGGCATGTTGTGGTACTTTTGCGCTCTTCTTGGCTAGTCCTTCGCAGCTGCTGTGTTCTTGGAACTCAGGGCTTTCTGGTTAATAGAACCCTTACCCTAGGCGTAACTCAAACCTTAACCCTAGGAAGGAAAATCAGCCTATGGTTCGGGATGGTCTCATGGAAATATCAGTGGTGGCAGCCAAGTTGCGTCACTTTTGCGCTCTCCTTGGGATGCCTTTTGCAGCTGCAGTGTGCCTGGAGCCCAGGGCTTCCTGGTTTTAAAAGTCCTAGGCCTAAGCCTAACAGTAACCCTAGGAAGGTAAATCAGCCGGGTATTAGGGTTCTTCCTAAGGGAAAAGCCGTGAAAGCAGCCATGTTGTGGCACTTCTGCACTCCCTTTGGGATGCCTTTGGCAGATGAAGTAAGCCTGGAACTCAGGGCTTCCTGGTTAAAGAAATCCAAGCCCTAGGCTGAACCCTAACCCTAACCCTAGGCAGATAAATCAGCCCAGGTATAGGGATGGTGCCAAGGAAAAAGCTGTGAAAGCTGCCATGTTGTTGCACTTTTGTACTCCCCTTGGGATGCCTTGAACAGCTGCAGTGTGCCTGGAGCCCAGGGCTTCCTAGTTTCAAAAATCCTAGCCCTAGGCCTAAGCCTAACAGTAACCCTGGGAAAGTAAATCAGCCTGATGTTAGGTTTCTTGCCAAGGAAAAAGCCGTGAAAGCAGCCATGTTGTGGCACTTTTGCACTCCCTTTTGGATGCCTTTCACAGCTCCAGTGTGCCTGGAACTCAGGGCTTCCTGCTTTTAAAAATCCTAGCCCTAGGCCGAACCCCAACCCTAAGACGAGAAAGGCAAATCAGCCAGGAATTAGGCATGTCCCCAAGGAAAAAGCTGTGGAGGCAGGCATGTTGTGGTACTTTTGCGCTCTTCTTGGCTAGTCCTTCGCAGCTGCTGTGTTCTTGGAACTCAGGGCTTTCTGGTTAATAGAACCCTTACCCTAGGCGTAACTCAAACCTTAACCCTAGGAAGGAAAATCAACCTATGGTTCGGGATGGTCTCATGGAAATATCAGTGGTGGCAGCCAAGTTGCGTCACTTTTGCGCTCCCCTTGGGATGCCTTTTGCAGCTGCAGTGTGCCTGGAGCCCAGGGCTTCCTGGTTTTAAAAGTCCTAGGCCTAAGCCTAACAGTAACCCTAGGAAGGTGAATCAGCCGGGTATTAGGGTTCTTCCTAAGGGAAAAGCCGTGAAAGCAGCCATGTTGTTGCACTTTTGTAGTCCCCTTGGGATGCCTTGAACAGCTGCAGTGTGCCTGGAGCTAAGGGCTTCCTAGTTTCAAAAATCCTAGCCCTAGGCCTAAGCCTAACAGTAACCTTGGGAAGGTAAATCAGCCTGATGTTAGGCTTCTTGCCAAGGAAAAAGCCGTGAAAGCAGCCATGTTGTGGCACTTCTGCACCCCCTTTGGGATGCCTTTGGCAGATGAAGTAAGCCTGGAACTCAGGGCTTCCTGGTTAAAGAAATCCAAGCCCTAGGCTGAACCCTAACCCTAACCCTAGGCAGATAAATCAGCCTAGGTATAGGGATGGTGCCAAGGAAAAAGCTGTGAAAGCTGCCATGTTGTTGCACTTTTGTACTCCCCTTGGGATGCCTTGAACAGCTGCAGTGTGCCTGGAGCTAAGGGCTTCCTAGTTTCAAAAATCCTAGCCCTAGGCCTAAGCCTAACAGTAACCCTGGGAAAGTAAATCAGCCTGGTGTTAGGCTTCTTGCCAAGGAAAAAGCTGTGAAAGCTGCCATGTTGTTGCACTTTTGTACTCCCCTTGGGATGCCTTGAACAGCTGCAGTGTGCCTGGAGCTAAGGGCCTCCTAGTTTCAAAAATCCTAGCCCTAGGCCTAAGCCTAACAGTAACCCTGGGAAAGTAAATCAGCCTGGTGTTAGGCTTCTTGCCAAGGAAAAAGCCGTGAAAGCAGCCATGTTGTGGCACTTTTGCACTCCCTTTTGGATGCCTTTCACAGCTCCAGTGTGCCTGGAACTCAGGGCTTCCTGCTTTTAAAAATCCTGGCCCTAGGCCGAACCGCAACCCTAAGACGAGAAAGGCAAATCAGCCAGGAATTAGGCATGTCCCCAAGGAAAAAGCTGTGGAGGCAGGCATGTTGTGGTACTTTTGCGCTCTTCTTGGCTAGTCCTTCGCAGCTGCTGTGTTCTTGGAACTCAGGGCTTTCTGGTTAATAGAACCCTTACCCTAGGCGTAACTCAAACCTTAACCCTAGGAAGGAAAATCAACCTATGGTTCGGGATGGTCTCATGGAAATATCAGTGGTGGCAGCCAAGTTGCGTCACTTTTGCGCTCCCCTTGGGATGCCTTTCGCAGCTGCAGTGTGCCTGGAGCCCAGGGCTTCCTGGTTTTAAAAGTCCTAGGCCTAAGCCTAACAGTAACCCTAGGAAGGTAAATCAGCCGGGTATTAGGGTTCTTCCTAAGGGAAAAGCCGTGAAAGCAGCCATGTTGTTGCACTTTTGTACTCCCCTTGGGATGCCTTGAACAGCTGCAGTGTGCCTGGAGCTAAGGGCTTCCTAGTTTCAAAAATCCTAGCCCTAGGCCTAAGCCTAACAGTAACCCTGGGAAGGTAAATCAGCCTGATGTTAGGCTTCTTGCCAAGGAAAAAGCCGTGAAAGCTGCCATGTTGTGGCACTTCTGCACCCCCTTTGGGATGCCTTTGGCAGATGAAGTAAGCCTGGAACTCAGGGCTTCCTGGTTAAAGAAATCCAAGCCCTAGGCTGAACCCTAACCCTAACCCTAGGCAGATAAATCAGCCTAGGTATAGGGATGGTGCCAAGGAAAAAGCTGTGAAAGCTGCCATGTTGTTGCACTTTTGTACTCCCCTTGGGATGCCTTGAACAGCTGCAGTGTGCCTGGAGCTAAGGGCTTCCTAGTTTCAAAAATCCTAGCCCTAGGCCTAAGCCTAACAGTAACCCTGGGAAAGTAAATCAGCCTGGTGTTAGGCTTCTTGCCAAGGAAAAAGCTGTGAAAGCTGCCATGTTGTTGCACTTTTGTACTCCCCTTGGGATGCCTTGAACAGCTGCAGTGTGCCTGGAGCTAAGGGCCTCCTAGTTTCAAAAATCCTAGCCCTAGGCCTAAGCCTAACAGTAACCCTGGGAAAGTAAATCAGCCTGGTGTTAGGCTTCTTGCCAAGGAAAAAGCCGTGAAAGCAGCCATGTTGTGGCACTTTTGCACTCCCTTTTGGATGCCTTTCACAGCTCCAGTGTGCCTGGAACTCAGGGCTTCCTGCTTTTAAAAATCCTGGCCCTAGGCCGAACCGCAACCCTAAGACGAGAAAGGCAAATCAGCCAGGAATTAGGCATGTCCCCAAGGAAAAAGCTGTGGAGGCAGGCATGTTGTGGTACTTTTGCGCTCTTCTTGGCTAGTCCTTCGCAGCTGCTGTGTTCTTGGAACTCAGGGCTTTCTGGTTAATAGACCCTTACCCTAGGCGTAACTCAAACCTTAACCCTAGGAAGGAAAATCAACCTATGGTTCGGGATGGTCTCATGGAAATATCAGTGGTGGCAGCCAAGTTGCGTCACTTTTGCGCTCCCCTTGGGATGCCTTTTGCAGCTGCAGTGTGCCTGGAGCCCAGGGCTTCCTGGTTTTAAAAGTCCTAGGCCTAAGCCTAACAGTAACCCTAGGAAGGTGAATCAGCCGGGTATTAGGGTTCTTCCTAAGGGAAAAGCCGTGAAAGCAGCCATGTTGTGGCACTTCTGCACTCCCTTTGGGATGCCTTTGGCAGATGAAGTAAGCCTGGAACTCAGGGCTTCCTGGTTAAAGAAATTCAAGCCCTAGGCTGAACCCTAACCCTAACCCTAGGCAGATAAATCAGCCTAGGTATAGGGATGGTGCCAAGGAAAAAGCTGTGAAAGCTGCCATGTTGTTGCACTTTTGTACTCCCCTTGGGATGCCTTGAACAGCTGCAGTGTGCCTGGAGCTAAGGGCTTCCTGCTTTTAAAAATCCTAGCCCTAGGCCTAAGCCTAATAGTAACCCTGGGAAGGTAAGTCAGCCTGGTGTTAGGCGTCTTGCCAAGGAACAAGCCGTGAAAGCAGCCATGTTGTGGCACTTCTGCACTCCCTTTGGGATGCCTTTGGCAGCTGAAGTAAGCC
Organism: Ammospiza nelsoni; assembly: GCF_027579445.1. Classification (NCBI taxonomy): domain Eukaryota; kingdom Metazoa; phylum Chordata; class Aves; order Passeriformes; family Passerellidae; genus Ammospiza; species Ammospiza nelsoni. The sequence continues at coordinate 180,635 of NW_026683197.1, read as the reverse complement.
TGGAACTCAGGGCTTCCTGGTTAAAGAAATCCAAGCCCTAGGCTGAACCCTAACCCTAACCCTAGGCAGATAAATCAGCCTAGGTATAGGGATGGTGCCAAGGAAAAAGCTGTGAAAGCTGCCATGTTGTTGCACTTTTGTACTCCCCTTGGGATGCCTTGAACAGCTGCAGTGTGCCTGGAGCTAAGGGCTTCCTAGTTTCAAAAATCCTAGCCCTAGGCCTAAGCCTAACAGTAACCCTGGGAAAGTATGTCAGCCTGATATTAGGCTTCTTGCCAAGGAAAAAGCCGTGAAAGCAGCCATGTTGTGGCACTTTTGCACTCCCTTTTGGATGCCTTTCACAGCTGCAGTGTGCCTGGAACTCAGGGCTTCCTGATTTTAAAAATCCTAGCCCTTGGCCGAACCGCAACCCTAAGACGAGAAAGGCAAATCAGCCAGGAATTAGGCATGTCCCCAAGGAAAAAGCTGTGGAGGCAGGCATGTTGTGGTACTTTTGCGCTCTTCTTGGCTAGTCCTTCGCAGCTGCTGTGTTCTTGGAACTCAGGGCTTTCTGGTTAATAGAACCCTTACCCTAGGCGTAACTCAAACCTTAACCCTAGGAAGGAAAATCAGCCTATGGTTCGGGATGGTCTCATGGAAATATCAGTGGTGGCAGCCAAGTTGCGTCACTTTTGCGCTGCCCTTGGGATGCCTTTTGCAGCTGCAGTGTGCCTGGAGCCCAGGGCTTCCTGGTTTTAAAAGTCCTAGGCCTAAGCCTAACAGTAACCCTAGGAAGGTAAATCAGCCGGGTATTAGGGTTCTTCCTAAGGGAAAAGCCGTGAAAGCAGCCATGTTGTGGCACTTCTGCACTCCCTTTGGGATGCCTTTGGCAGATGAAGTAAGCCTGGAACTCAGGGCTTCCTGGTTAAAAAAAATTCAAGCCCTAGGCTGAACCCTAACCCTAACCCTAGGCAGATAAATCAGCCTAGGTATAGGGATGGTGCCAAGGAAAAAGCTGTGAAATCTGCCATGTTGTTGCACTTTTGTACTCCCCTTGGGATGCCTTGAACAGCTGCAGTGTGCCTGGAGCTAAGGGCTTCCTAGTTTCAAAAATCCTAGCCCTAGGCCTAAGCCTAACAGTAACCCTGGGAAAGTAAATCAGCCTGGTGTTAGGCTTCTTGCCAAGGAAAAAGCCGTGAAAGCAGCCATGTTGTGGCACTTTTGCACTCCCTTTTGGATGCCTTTCACAGCTGCAGTGTGCCTGGAACTCAGGGCTTCCTGCTTTTAAAAATCCTGGCCCTAGGCCGAACCGCAACCCTAAGACGAGAAAGGCAAATCAGCCAGGAATTAGGCATGTCCCCAAGGAAAAAGCTGTGGAGGCAGGCATGTTGTGGTACTTTTGCGCTCTTCTTGGCTAGTCCTTCGCAGCTGCTGTGTTCTTGGAACTCAGGGCTTTCTGGTTAATAGACCCTTACCCTAGGCGTAACTCAAACCTTAACCCTAGGAAGGAAAATCAACCTATGGTTCGGGATGGTCTCATGGAAATATCAGTGGTGGCAGCCAAGTTGCGTCACTTTTGCGCTCCCCTTGGGATGCCTTTTGCAGCTGCAGTGTGCCTGGAGCCCAGGGCTTCCTGGTTTTAAAAGTCCTAGGCCTAAGCCTAACAGTAACCCTAGGAAGGTAAATCAGCCGGGTATTAGGGTTCTTCCTAAGGGAAAAGCCGTGAAAGCAGCCATGTTGTGGCACTTCTGCACTCCCTTTGGGATGCCTTTGGCAGATGAAGTAAGCCTGGAACTCAGGGCTTCCTGGTTAAAGAAATTCAAGCCCTAGGCTGAACCCTAACCCTAACCCTAGGCAGATAAATCAGCCTAGGTATAGGGATGGTGCCAAGGAAAAAGCTGTGAAAGCTGCCATGTTGTTGCACTTTTGTACTCCCCTTGGGATGCCTTGAACAGCTGCAGTGTGCCTGGAGCTAAGGGCTTCCTAGTTTTAAAAATCCTAGCCCTAGGCCTAAGCCTAATAGTAACCCTGGGAAGGTAAGTCAGCCTGGTGTTAGGCGTCTTGCCAAGGAACAAGCCGTGAAAGCAGCCATGTTGTGGCACTTCTGCACTCCCTTTGGGATGCCTTTGGCAGATGAAGTAAGCCTGGAACTCAGGGCTTCCTGGTTAAAGAAATCCAAGCCCTAGGCTGAACCCTAACCCTAACCCTAGGCAGATAAATCAGCCTAGGTATAGGGATGGTGCCAAGGAAAAAGCTGTGAAAGCTGCCATGTTGTTGCACTTTTGTACTCCCCTTGGGATGCCTTGAACAGCTGCAGTGTGCCTGGAGCTAAGGGCTTCCTAGTTTCAAAAATCCTAGCCCTAGGCCTAAGCCTAACAGTAACCCTGGGAAAGTAAATCAGCCTGGTGTTAGGCTTCTTGCCAAGGAAAAAGCCGTGAAAGCAGCCATGTTGTGGCACTTTTGCACTCCCTTTTGGATGCCTTTCACAGCTCCAGTGTGCCTGGAACTCAGGGCTTCCTGCTTTTAAAAATCCTAGCCCTAGGCCGAACCCCAACCCTAAGACGAGAAAGGCAAATCAGCCAGGAATTAGGCATGTCCACAAGGAAAAAGCTGTGGAGGCAGGCATGTTGTGGTACTTTTGCGCTCTTCTTGGCTAGTCCTTCGCAGCTGCTGTGTTCTTGGAACTCAGGGCTTTCTGGTTAATAGAACCCTTACCCTAGGCGTAACTCAAACCTTAACCCTAGGAAGGAAAATCAGCCTATGGTTCGGGATGGTCTCATGGAAATATCAGTGGTGGCAGCCAAGTTGCGTCACTTTTGCGCTCTCCTTGGGATGCCTTTTGCAGCTGCAGTGTGCCTGGAGCCCAGGGCTTCCTGGTTTTAAAAGTCCTAGGCCTAAGCCTAACAGTAACCCTAGGAAGGTAAATCAGCCGGGTATTAGGGTTCTTCCTAAGGGAAAAGCCGTGAAAGCAGCCATGTTGTGGCACTTCTGCACTCCCTTTGGGATGCCTTTGGCAGATGAAGTAAGCCTGGAACTCAGGGCTTCCTGGTTAAAGAAATCCAAGCCCTAGGCTGAACCCTAACCCTAACCCTAGGCAGATAAATCAGCCCAGGTATAGGGATGGTGCCAAGGAAAAAGCTGTGAAAGCTGCCATGTTGTTGCACTTTTGTACTCCCCTTGGGATGCCTTGAACAGCTGCAGTGTGCCTGGAGCCCAGGGCTTCCTAGTTTCAAAAATCCTAGCCCTAGGCCTAAGCCTAACAGTAACCCTGGGAAAGTAAATCAGCCTGATGTTAGGTTTCTTGCCAAGGAAAAAGCCGTGAAAGCAGCCATGTTGTGGCACTTTTGCACTCCCTTTTGGATGCCTTTCACAGCTCCAGTGTGCCTGGAACTCAGGGCTTCCTGCTTTTAAAAATCCTAGCCCTAGGCCGAACCCCAACCCTAAGACGAGAAAGGCAAATCAGCCAGGAATTAGGCATGTCCCCAAGGAAAAAACTGTGGAGGCAGGCATGTTGTGGTACTTTTGCGCTCTTCTTGGCTAGTCCTTCGCAGCTGCTGTGTTCTTGGAACTCAGGGCTTTCTGGTTAATAGAACCCTTACCCTAGGCGTAACTCAAACCTTAACCCTAGGAAGGAAAATCAACCTATGGTTCGGGATGGTCTCATGGAAATATCAGTGGTGGCAGCCAAGTTGCGTCACTTTTGCGCTCCCCTTGGGATGCCTTTTGCAGCTGCAGTGTGCCTGGAGCCCAGGGCTTCCTGGTTTTAAAAGTCCTAGGCCTAAGCCTAACAGTAACCCTAGGAAGGTGAATCAGCCGGGTATTAGGGTTCTTCCTAAGGGAAAAGCCGTGAAAGCAGCCATGTTGTTGCACTTTTGTAGTCCCCTTGGGATGCCTTGAACAGCTGCAGTGTGCCTGGAGCTAAGGGCTTCCTAGTTTCAAAAATCCTAGCCCTAGGCCTAAGCCTAACAGTAACCTTGGGAAGGTAAATCAGCCTGATGTTAGGCTTCTTGCCAAGGAAAAAGCCGTGAAAGCAGCCATGTTGTGGCACTTCTGCACCCCCTTTGGGATGCCTTTGGCAGATGAAGTAAGCCTGGAACTCAGGGCTTCCTGGTTAAAGAAATCCAAGCCCTAGGCTGAACCCTAACCCTAACCCTAGGCAGATAAATCAGCCTAGGTATAGGGATGGTGCCAAGGAAAAAGCTGTGAAAGCTGCCATGTTGTTGCACTTTTGTACTCCCCTTGGGATGCCTTGAACAGCTGCAGTGTGCCTGGAGCTAAGGGCTTCCTAGTTTCAAAAATCCTAGCCCTAGGCCTAAGCCTAACAGTAACCCTGGGAAAGTAAATCAGCCTGGTGTTAGGCTTCTTGCCAAGGAAAAAGCTGTGAAAGCTGCCATGTTGTTGCACTTTTGTACTCCCCTTGGGATGCCTTGAACAGCTGCAGTGTGCCTGGAGCTAAGGGCCTCCTAGTTTCAAAAATCCTAGCCCTAGGCCTAAGCCTAACAGTAACCCTGGGAAAGTAAATCAGCCTGGTGTTAGGCTTCTTGCCAAGGAAAAAGCCGTGAAAGCAGCCATGTTGTGGCACTTTTGCACTCCCTTTTGGATGCCTTTCACAGCTCCAGTGTGCCTGGAACTCAGGGCTTCCTGCTTTTAAAAATCCTGGCCCTAGGCCGAACCGCAACCCTAAGACGAGAAAGGCAAATCAGCCAGGAATTAGGCATGTCCCCAAGGAAAAAGCTGTGGAGGCAGGCATGTTGTGGTACTTTTGCGCTCTTCTTGGCTAGTCCTTCGCAGCTGCTGTGTTCTTGGAACTCAGGGCTTTCTGGTTAATAGAACCCTTACCCTAGGCGTAACTCAAACCTTAACCCTAGGAAGGAAAATCAACCTATGGTTCGGGATGGTCTCATGGAAATATCAGTGGTGGCAGCCAAGTTGCGTCACTTTTGCGCTCCCCTTGGGATGCCTTTCGCAGCTGCAGTGTGCCTGGAGCCCAGGGCTTCCTGGTTTTAAAAGTCCTAGGCCTAAGCCTAACAGTAACCCTAGGAAGGTAAATCAGCCGGGTATTAGGGTTCTTCCTAAGGGAAAAGCCGTGAAAGCAGCCATGTTGTTGCACTTTTGTACTCCCCTTGGGATGCCTTGAACAGCTGCAGTGTGCCTGGAGCTAAGGGCTTCCTAGTTTCAAAAATCCTAGCCCTAGGCCTAAGCCTAACAGTAACCCTGGGAAGGTAAATCAGCCTGATGTTAGGCTTCTTGCCAAGGAAAAAGCCGTGAAAGCTGCCATGTTGTGGCACTTCTGCACCCCCTTTGGGATGCCTTTGGCAGATGAAGTAAGCCTGGAACTCAGGGCTTCCTGGTTAAAGAAATCCAAGCCCTAGGCTGAACCCTAACCCTAACCCTAGGCAGATAAATCAGCCTAGGTATAGGGATGGTGCCAAGGAAAAAGCTGTGAAAGCTGCCATGTTGTTGCACTTTTGTACTCCCCTTGGGATGCCTTGAACAGCTGCAGTGTGCCTGGAGCTAAGGGCTTCCTAGTTTCAAAAATCCTAGCCCTAGGCCTAAGCCTAACAGTAACCCTGGGAAAGTAAATCAGCCTGGTGTTAGGCTTCTTGCCAAGGAAAAAGCTGTGAAAGCTGCCATGTTGTTGCACTTTTGTACTCCCCTTGGGATGCCTTGAACAGCTGCAGTGTGCCTGGAGCTAAGGGCCTCCTAGTTTCAAAAATCCTAGCCCTAGGCCTAAGCCTAACAGTAACCCTGGGAAAGTAAATCAGCCTGGTGTTAGGCTTCTTGCCAAGGAAAAAGCCGTGAAAGCAGCCATGTTGTGGCACTTTTGCACTCCCTTTTGGATGCCTTTCACAGCTCCAGTGTGCCTGGAACTCAGGGCTTCCTGCTTTTAAAAATCCTGGCCCTAGGCCGAACCGCAACCCTAAGACGAGAAAGGCAAATCAGCCAGGAATTAGGCATGTCCCCAAGGAAAAAGCTGTGGAGGCAGGCATGTTGTGGTACTTTTGCGCTCTTCTTGGCTAGTCCTTCGCAGCTGCTGTGTTCTTGGAACTCAGGGCTTTCTGGTTAATAGACCCTTACCCTAGGCGTAACTCAAACCTTAACCCTAGGAAGGAAAATCAACCTATGGTTCGGGATGGTCTCATGGAAATATCAGTGGTGGCAGCCAAGTTGCGTCACTTTTGCGCTCCCCTTGGGATGCCTTTTGCAGCTGCAGTGTGCCTGGAGCCCAGGGCTTCCTGGTTTTAAAAGTCCTAGGCCTAAGCCTAACAGTAACCCTAGGAAGGTGAATCAGCCGGGTATTAGGGTTCTTCCTAAGGGAAAAGCCGTGAAAGCAGCCATGTTGTGGCACTTCTGCACTCCCTTTGGGATGCCTTTGGCAGATGAAGTAAGCCTGGAACTCAGGGCTTCCTGGTTAAAGAAATTCAAGCCCTAGGCTGAACCCTAACCCTAACCCTAGGCAGATAAATCAGCCTAGGTATAGGGATGGTGCCAAGGAAAAAGCTGTGAAAGCTGCCATGTTGTTGCACTTTTGTACTCCCCTTGGGATGCCTTGAACAGCTGCAGTGTGCCTGGAGCTAAGGGCTTCCTGCTTTTAAAAATCCTAGCCCTAGGCCTAAGCCTAATAGTAACCCTGGGAAGGTAAGTCAGCCTGGTGTTAGGCGTCTTGCCAAGGAACAAGCCGTGAAAGCAGCCATGTTGTGGCACTTCTGCACTCCCTTTGGGATGCCTTTGGCAGCTGAAGTAAGCCTGGAACTCAGGGCTTCCTGGTTAAAGAAATCCAAGCCCTAGGCTGAACCCTAACCCTAACCCTAGGCAGATAAATCAGCCTAGGTATAGGGATGGTGCCAAGGAAAAAGCTGTGAAAGCTGCCATGTTGTTGCACTTTTGTACTCCCCTTGGGATGCCTTGAACAGCTGCAGTGTGCCTGGAGCTAAGGGCTTCCTAGTTTCAAAAATCCTAGCCCTAGGCCTAAGCCTAACAGTAACCCTGGGAAAGTATGTCAGCCTGATATTAGGCTTCTTGCCAAGGAAAAAGCCGTGAAAGCAGCCATGTTGTGGCACTTTTGCACTCCCTTTTGGATGCCTTTCACAGCTGCAGTGTGCCTGGAACTCAGGGCTTCCTGATTTTAAAAATCCTAGCCCTTGGCCGAACCGCAACCCTAAGACGAGAAAGGCAAATCAGCCAGGAATTAGGCATGTCCCCAAGGAAAAAGCTGTGGAGGCAGGCATGTTGTGGTACTTTTGCGCTCTTCTTGGCTAGTCCTTCGCAGCTGCTGTGTTCTTGGAACTCAGGGCTTTCTGGTTAATAGAACCCTTACCCTAGGCGTAACTCAAACCTTAACCCTAGGAAGGAAAATCAGCCTATGGTTCGGGATGGTCTCATGGAAATATCAGTGGTGGCAGCCAAGTTGCGTCACTTTTGCGCTGCCCTTGGGATGCCTTTTGCAGCTGCAGTGTGCCTGGAGCCCAGGGCTTCCTGGTTTTAAAAGTCCTAGGCCTAAGCCTAACAGTAACCCTAGGAAGGTAAATCAGCCGGGTATTAGGGTTCTTCCTAAGGGAAAAGCCGTGAAAGCAGCCATGTTGTGGCACTTCTGCACTCCCTTTGGGATGCCTTTGGCAGATGAAGTAAGCCTGGAACTCAGGGCTTCCTGGTTAAAAAAAATTCAAGCCCTAGGCTGAACCCTAACCCTAACCCTAGGCAGATAAATCAGCCTAGGTATAGGGATGGTGCCAAGGAAAAAGCTGTGAAATCTGCCATGTTGTTGCACTTTTGTACTCCCCTTGGGATGCCTTGAACAGCTGCAGTGTGCCTGGAGCCCAGGGCTTCCTAGTTTTAAAAATCCTAGCCCTAGGCCTAAGCCTAACAGTAACCCTGGGAAGGCAAATCAGCCTGGTGTTAGGCTTCTTGCCAAGGAAAAAGCCGTGAAAGCAGCCATGTTGTGGCACTTTTGCACTCCCTTTTGGATGCCTTTCACAGCTCCAGTGTGCCTGGAACTCAGGGCTTCCTGCTTTTAAAAATCCTAGCCCTAGGCCGAACCCCAACCCTAAGACGAGAAAGGCAAATCAGCCAGGAATTAGGCATGTCCCCAAGGAAAAAGCTGTGGAGGCAGGCATGTTGTGGTACTTTTGCGCTCTTCTTGGCTAGTCCTTCGCAGCTGCTGTGTTCTTGGAACTCAGGGCTTTCTGGTTAATAGAACCCTTACCCTAGGCGTAACTCAAACCTTAACCCTAGAAAGGAAAATCAACCTATGGTTCAGGATGGTCTCATGGAAATATCAGTGGTGGCAGCCAAGTTGCGTCACTTTTGCGCTCCCCTTGGGATGCCTTTCGCAGCTGCAGTGTGCCTGGAGCCCAGGGCTTCCTGGTTTTAAAAGTCCTAGGCCTAAGCCTAACAGTAACCCTAGGAAGGTAAATCAGCCGGGTATTAGGGTTCTTCCTAAGGGAAAAGCCGTGAAAGCAGCCATGTTGTTGCACTTTTGTAGTCCCCTTGGGATGCCTTGAACAGCTGCAGTGTGCCTGGAGCTAAGGGCTTCCTAGTTTCAAAAATCCTAGCCCTAGGCCTAAGCCTAACAGTAACCCTGGGAAAGTAAATCAGCCTGATGTTAGGCTTCTTGCCAAGGAAAAAGCCGTGAAAGCAGCCATGTTGTGGCACTTCTGCACTCCCTTTGGGATGCCTTTGGCAGATGAAGTAAGCCTGGAACTCAGGGCTTCCTGGTTAAAGAAATCCAAGCCCTAGGCTGAACCCTAACCCTAACCCTAGGCAGATAAATCAGCCTAGGTATAGGGATGGTGCCAAGGAAAAAGCTGTGAAAGCTGCCATGTTGTTGCACTTTTGTACTCCCCTTGGGATGCCTTGAACAGCTGCAGTGTGCCTGGAGCTAAGGGCCTCCTAGTTTCAAAAATCCTAGCCCTAGGCCTAAGCCTAACAGTAACCCTGGGAAAGTAAATCAGCCTGGTGTTAGGCTTCTTGCCAAGGAAAAAGCCGTGATAGCAGCCATGTTGTGGCACTTTTGCACTCCCTTTTGGATGCCTTTCACAGCTCCAGTGTGCCTGGAACTCAGGGCTTCCTGCTTTTAAAAATCCTAGCCCTAGGCCGAACCCCAACCCTATGATGAGAAAGGCAAATCAGCCAGGAATTAGGCATGTCCCCAAGGAAAAAGCTGTGGAGGCAGGCATGTTGTGGTACTTTTGCGCTCTTCTTGGCTAGTCCTTCGCAGCTGCTGTGTTCTTGGAACTCAGGGCTTTCTGGTTAATAGACCCTTACCCTAGGCGTAACTCAAACCTTAACCCTAGGAAGGAAAATCAACCTATGGTTCGGGATGGTCTCATGGAAATATCAGTGGTGGCAGCCAAGTTGCGTCACTTTTGCGCTCCCCTTGGGATGCCTTTTGCAGCTGCAGTGTGCCTGGAGCCCAGGGCTTCCTGGTTTTAAAAGTCCTAGGCCTAAGCCTAACAGTAACCCTAGGAAGGTAAATCAGCCGGGTATTAGGGTTCTTCCTAAGGGAAAAGCCGTGAAAGCAGCCATGTTGTGGCACTTCTGCACTCCCTTTGGGATGCCTTTGGCAGATGAAGTAAGTCTGGAACTCAGGGCTTCCTGGTTAAAGAAATTCAAGCCCTAGGCTGAACCCTAACCCTAACCCTAGGCAGATAAATCAGCCTAGGTATAGGGATGGTGCCAAGGAAAAAGCTGTGAAAGCTGCCATGTTGTTGCACTTTTGTACTCCCCTTGGGATGCCTTGAACAGCTGCAGTGTGCCTGGAGCTAAGGGCTTCCTAGTTTTAAAAATCCTAGCCCTAGGCCTAAGCCTAATAGTAACCCTGGGAAGGTAAGTCAGCCTGGTGTTAGGCGTCTTGCCAAGGAAAAAGCCGTGAAAGCAGCCATGTTGTGGCACTTTTGCACTCCCTTTTGGATGCCTTTCACAGCTCCAGTGTGCCTGGAACTCAGGGCTTCCTGCTTTTAAAAATCCTAGCCCTAGGCCGAACCCCAACCCTAAGACGAGAAAGGCAAATCAGCCAGGAATTAGGCATGTCCCCAAGGAAAAAGCTGTGGAGGCAGGCATGTTGTGGTACTTTTGCGCTCTTCTTGGCTAGTCCTTCGCAGCTGCTGTGTTCTTGGAACTCAGGGCTTTCTGGTTAATAGAACCCTTACCCTAGGCGTAACTCAAACCTTAACCCTAGGAAGGAAAATCAGCCTATGGTTCGGGATGGTCTCATGGAAATATCAGTGGTGGCAGCCAAGTTGCGTCACTTTTGCGCTCCCCTTTGGATGCCTTTCGCAGCTGCAGTGTGCCTGGAGCCCAGGGCTTCCTGGTTTTAAAAGTCCTAGGCCTAAGCCTAACAGTAACCCTAGGAAGGTAATTCAGCCGGGTATTAGGGTTCTTCCTAAGGGAAAAGCCGTGAAAGCAGCCATGTTGTGGCACTTCTGCACTCCCTTTGGGATGCCTTTGGCAGATGAAGTAAGCCTGGAACTCAGGGCTTCCTGGTAAAAAAAATTCAAGCCCTAGGCTGAACCCTAACCCTAACCCTAGGCAGATAAATCAGCCCAGGTATAGGGATGGTGCCAAGGAAAAAGCTGTGAAAGCTGCCATGTTGTTGCACTATTGTACTCCCCTTGGGATGCCTTGAACAGCTGCAGTGTGCCTGGAGCTAAGGGCTTCCTATTTTCAAAAATCCTAGCCCTAGGCCTAAGCCTAACAGTAACCCTGGGAAAGTAAATCAGCCTGATGTTAGGTTTCTTGCCAAGGAAAAAGCCGTGAAAGCAGCCATGTTGTGGCACTTCTGCACTCCCTTTGGGATGCCTTTGGCAGATGAAGTAAGCCTGGAACTCAGGGCTTCCTGGTTAAAGAAATCCAAGCCCTAGGCTGAACCCTAACCCTAACCCTAGGCAGATAAATCAGCCTAGGTATAGGGATGGTGCCAAGGAAAAAGCTGTGAAAGCTGCCATGTTGTTGCACTTTTGTACTCCCCTTGGGATGCCTTGAACAGCTGCAGTGTGCCTGGAGCTAAGGGCTTCCTAGTTTCAAAAATCCTAGCCCTAGGCCTAAGCCTAACAGTAACCCTGGGAAAGTAAATCAGCCTGGTGTTAGGCTTCTTGCCAAGGAAAAAGCCGTGAAAGCAGCCATGTTGTGGCACTTTTGCACTCCCTTTTGGATGACTTTCACAGCTCCAGTGTGCCTGGAACTCAGGGCTTCCTGCTTTTAAAAATCCTAGCCCTAGGCCGAACCCCAACCCTAAGACGAGAAAGGCAAATCAGCCAGGAATTAGGCATGTCCACAAGGAAAAAGCTGTGGAGGCAGGCATGTTGTGGTACTTTTGCGCTCTTCTTGGCTAGTCCTTCGCAGCTGCTGTGTTCTTGGAACTCAGGGCTTTCTGGTTAATAGAACCCTTACCCTAGGCGTAACTCAAACCTTATCCCTAGGAAGGAAAATCAGCCTATGATTCGGGATGGTCTCATGGAAATATCAGTGGTGGCAGCCAAGTTGCGTCACTTTTGCGCTCTCCTTGGGATGCCTTTTGCAGCTGCAGTGTGCCTGGAGCCCAGGGCTTCCTGGTTTTAAAAGTCCTAGGCCTAAGCCTAACAGTAACCCTAGGAAGGTAAATCAGCCGGGTATTAGGGTTCTTCCTAAGGGAAAAGCCGTGAAAGCAGCCATGTTGTGGCACTTCTGCACTCCCTTTGGGATGCCTTTGGCAGATGAAGTAAGCCTGGAACTCAGGGCTTCCTGGTTAAAGAAATCCAAGCCCTAGGCTGAACCCTAACCCTAACCCTAGGCAGATAAATCAGCCTAGGTATAGGGATAGTGCCAAGGAAAAAGCTGTGAAAGCTGCCATGTTGTTGCACTTTTGTACTCCCCTTGGGATGCCTTGAACAGCTGCAGTGTGCCTGGAGCCCAGGGCTTCCTAGTTTCAAAAATCCTAGCCCTAGGCCTAAGCCTAACAGTAACCCTGGGAAAGTAAATCAGCCTGATGTTAGGTTTCTTGCCAAGGAAAAAGCCGTGAAAGCAGCCATGTTGTGGCACTTTTGCACTCCCTTTTGGATGCCTTTCACAGCTCCAGTGTGCCTGGAACTCAGGGCTTCCTGATTTTAAAAATCCTAGCCCTAGGCCGAACCCCAACCCTAAGACGAGAAAGGCAAATCAGCCAGGAATTAGGCATGTCCCCAAGGAAAAAGCTGTGGAGGCAGGCATGTTGTGGTACTTTTGCGCTCTTCTTGGCTAGTCCTTCGCAGCTGCTGTGTTCTTGGAACTCAGGGCTTTCTGGTTAATAGACCCTTACCCTAGGCGTAACTCAAACCTTAACCCTAGGAAGGAAAATCAGCCTATGGTTCGGGATGGTCTCATGGAAATATCAGTGGTGGCAGCCAAGTTGCGTCACTTTTGCGCTCCCCTTGGGATGCCTTTTGCAGCTGCAGTGTGCCTGGAGCCCAGGGCTTCCTGGTTTTAAAAGTCCTAGGCCTAAGCCTAACAGTAACCCTAGGAAGGTAAATCAGCCGGGTATTAGGGTTCTTCCTAAGGGAAAAGCCGTGAAAGCAGCCATGTTGTGGCACTTCTGCACTCCCTTTGGGATGCCTTTGGCAGATGAAGTAAGCCTGGAACTCAGGGCTTCCTGGTAAAAAAAATTCAAGCCCTAGGCTGAACCCTAACCCTAACCCTAGGCAGATAAATCAGCCTAGGTATAGGGATGGTGCCAAGGAAAAAGCTGTGAAAGCTGCCATGTTGTTGCACTTTTGTACTCCCCTTGGGATGCCTTGAACAGCTGCAGTGTGCCTGGAGCTAAGGGCTTCCTAGTTTCAAAAATCCTAGCCCTAGGCCTAAGCCTAACAGTAACCCTGGGAAAGTAAATCAGCCTGATGTTAGGCTTCTTGCCAAGGAAAAAGCCATGAAACAGCCATGTTGTGGCACTTTTGCACTCCCTTTTGGATGCCTTTCACAGCTCCAGTGTGCCTGGAACTCAGGGCTTCCTGATTTTAAAAATCCTAGCCCTAGGCCGAACCCCAACCCTAAGACGAGAAAGGCAAATCAGCCAGGAATTAGGCATGTCCCCAAGGAAAAAGCTGTGGAGGCAGGCATGTTGTGGTACTTTTGCGCTCTTCTTGGCTAGTCCTTCGCAGCTGCTGTGTTCTTGGAACTCAGGGCTTTCTGGTTAATAGACCCTTACCCTAGGCGTAACTCAAACCTTAACCCTAGGAAGGAAAATCAGCCTATGGTTCGGGATGGTCTCATGGAAATATCAGTGGTGGCAGCCAAGTTGCGTCACTTTTGCGCTCCCCTTGGGATGCCTTTTGCAGCTGCAGTGTGCCTGGAGCCCAGGGCTTCCTGGTTTTAAAAGTCCTAGGCCTAAGCCTAACAGTAACCCTAGGAAGGTAAATCAGCCGGGTATTAGGGTTCTTCCTAAGGGAAAAGCCGTGAAAGCAGCCATGTTGTGGCACTTCTGCACTCCCTTTGGGATGCCTTTGGCAGATGAAGTAAGCCTGGAACTCAGGGCTTCCTGGTTAAAGAAATCCAAGCCCTAGGCTGAACCCTAACCCTAACCCTAGGCAGATAAATCAGCCTAGGTATAGGGATGGTGCCAAGGAAAAGCTGTGAAAGCTGCCATGTTGTTGCACTTTTGCACTCCCCTTGGGATGCCTTGAACAGCTGCAGTGTGCCTGGAGCTAAGGGCTTCCTAGTTTCAAAAATCCTAGCCCTAGGCCTAAGCCTAACAGTAACCCTGGGAAAGTAAATCAGCCTGGTGTTAGGCTTCTTGCCAAGGAAAAAGCCGTGAAAGCAGCCATGTTGTGGCACTTCTGCACTCCCTTTGGGATGCCTTTGGCAGATGAAGTAAGCCTGGAACTCAGGGCTTCCTGGTTAAAGAAATCCAAGCCCTAGGCTGAACCCTAACCCTAACCCTAGGCAGATAAATCAACCTAGGTATAGGGATGGTGCCAAGGAAAAAGCTGTGAAAGCTGCCATGTTGTTGCACTTTTGTACTCCCCTTGGGATGCCTTGAACAGCTGCAGTGTGCCTGGAGCCCAGGGCTTCCTAGTTTCAAAAATCCTAGCCCTAGGCCTAAGCCTAACAGTAACCCTGGGAAAGTATGTCAGCCTGGTGTTAGGCTTCTTGCCAAGGAAAAAGCCGTGAAAGCAGCCATGTTGTGGCACTTTTGCACTCCCTTTTGGATGCCTTTCACAGCTCCAGTGTGCCTGGAACTCAGGGCTTCCTGCTTTTAAAAATCCTAGCCCTAGGCCGAACCCCAACCCTATGACGAGAAAGGCAAATCAGCCAGGAATTAGGCATGTCCCCAAGGAAAAAGCTGTGGAGGCAGGCATGTTGTGGTACTTTTGCGCTCTTCTTGGCTAGTCCTTCGCAGCTGCTGTGTTCTTGGAACTCAGGGCTTTCTGGTTAATAGAACCCTTACCCTAGGCGTAACTCAAACCTTAACCCTAGGAAGGAAAATCAGCCTATGGTTCGGGATGGTCTCATGGAAATATCAGTGGTGGCAGCCAAGTTGCGTCACTTTTGCGCTCCCCTTGGGATGCCTTTTGCAGCTGCAGTGTGCCTGGAGCCCAGGGCTTCCTGGTTTTAAAAGTCCTAGGCCTAAGCCTAACAGTAACCCTAGGAAGGTAAATCAGCCGGGTATTAGGGTTCTTCCTAAGGGAAAAGCCGTGAAAGCAGCCATGTTGTGGCACTTCTGCACTCCCTTTGGGATGCCTTTGGCAGATGAAGTAAGCCTGGAACTCAGGGCTTCCTGGTAAAAAAAATTCAAGCCCTAGGCTGAACCCTAACCCTAACCCTAGGCAGATAAATCAGCCTAGGTATAGGGATGGTGCCAAGGAAAAAGCTGTGAAAGCTGCCATGTTGTTGCACTTTTGTACTCCCCTTGGGATGCCTTGAACAGCTGCAGTGTGCCTGGAGCTAAGGGCTTCCTAGTTTCAAAAATCCTAGCCCTAGGCCTAAGCCTAACAGTAACCCTGGGAAAGTAAATCAGCCTGATGTTAGGCTTCTTGCCAAGGAAAAAGCCGTGAAACAGCCATGTTGTGGCACTTTTGCACTCCCTTTTGGATGCCTTTCACAGCTCCAGTGTGCCTGGAACTCAGGGCTTCCTGATTTTAAAAATCCTAGCCCTAGGCCGAACCCCAACCCTAAGACGAGAAAGGCAAATCAGCCAGGAATTAGGCATGTCCCCAAGGAAAAAGCTGTGGAGGCAGGCATGTTGTGGTACTTTTGCGCTCTTCTTGGCTAGTCCTTCGCAGCTGCTGTGTTCTTGGAACTCAGGGCTTTCTGGTTAATAGAACCCTTACCCTAGGCGTAACTCAAACCTTAACCCTAGGAAGGAAAATCAGCCTATGGTTCGGGATGGTCTCATGGAAATATCAGTGGTGGCAGCCAAGTTGCGTCACTTTTGCGCTCCCCTTGGGATGCCTTTCGCAGCTGCAGTGTGCCTGGAGCCCAGGGCTTCCTGGTTTTAAAAGTCCTAGGCCTAAGCCTAACAGTAACCCTAGGAAGGTAAATCAGCCGGGTATTAGGGTTCTTCCTAAGGGAAAAGCCGTGAAAGCAGCCATGTTGTGGCACTTCTGCACTCCCTTTGGGATGCCTTTGGCAGATGAAGTAAGCCTGGAACTCAGGGCTTCCTGGTTAAAGAAATCCAAGCCCTAGGCTGAACCCTAACCCTAACCCTATGCAGATAAATCAGCCTAGGTATAGGGATGGTGCCAAGGAAAAGCTGTGAAAGCTGCCATGTTGTTGCACTTTTGCACTCCCCTTGGGATGCCTTGAACAGCTGCAGTGTGCCTGGAGCTAAGGGCTTCCTAGTTTCAAAAATCCTAGCCCTAGGCCTAAGCCTAACAGTAACCCTGGGAAAGTAAATCAGCCTGGTGTTAGGCTTCTTGCCAAGGAAAAAGCCGTGAAAGCAGCCATGTTGTGGCACTTCTGCACTCCCTTTGGGATGCCTTTGGCAGATGAAGTAAGCCTGGAACTCAGGGCTTCCTGGTTAAAGAAATCCAAGCCCTAGGCTGAACCCTAACCCTAACCCTAGGCAGATAAATCAACCTAGGTATAGGGATGGTGCCAAGGAAAAAGCTGTGAAAGCTGCCATGTTGTTGCACTTTTGTACTCCCCTTGGGATGCCTTGAACAGCTGCAGTGTGCCTGGAGCCCAGGGCTTCCTAGTTTCAAAAATCCTAGCCCTAGGCCTAAGCCTAACAGTAACCCTGGGAAAGTATGTCAGCCTGGTGTTAGGCTTCTTGCCAAGGAAAAAGCCGTGAAAGCAGCCATGTTGTGGCACTTTTGCACTCCCTTTTGGATGCCTTTCACAGCTCCAGTGTGCCTGGAACTCAGGGCTTCCTGCTTTTAAAAATCCTAGCCCTAGGCCGAACCCCAACCCTATGACGAGAAAGGCAAATCAGCCAGGAATTAGGCATGTCCCCAAGGAAAAAGCTGTGGAGGCAGGCATGTTGTGGTACTTTTGCGCTCTTCTTGGCTAGTCCTTCGCAGCTGCTGTGTTCTTGGAACTCAGGGCTTTCT
The DNA here is from genome assembly GCF_027579445.1 of Ammospiza nelsoni. Classification (NCBI taxonomy): domain Eukaryota; kingdom Metazoa; phylum Chordata; class Aves; order Passeriformes; family Passerellidae; genus Ammospiza; species Ammospiza nelsoni. Next base: position 164,160 of record NW_026683197.1, on the reverse strand, counting down.
GGTTAATAGAACCCTTACCCTAGGCGTAACTCAAACCTTAACCCTAGGAAGGAAAATCAGCCTATGGTTCGGGATGGTCTCATGGAAATATCAGTGGTGGCAGCCAAGTTGCGTCACTTTTGCGCTCCCCTTGGGATGCCTTTTGCAGCTGCAGTGTGCCTGGAGCCCAGGGCTTCCTGGTTTTAAAAGTCCTAGGCCTAAGCCTAACAGTAACCCTAGGAAGGTAAATCAGCCGGGTATTAGGGTTCTTCCTAAGGGAAAAGCCGTGAAAGCAGCCATGTTGTGGCACTTCTGCACTCCCTTTGGGATGCCTTTGGCAGATGAAGTAAGCCTGGAACTCAGGGCTTCCTGGTAAAAAAAATTCAAGCCCTAGGCTGAACCCTAACCCTAACCCTAGGCAGATAAATCAGCCTAGGTATAGGGATGGTGCCAAGGAAAAAGCTGTGAAAGCTGCCATGTTGTTGCACTTTTGTACTCCCCTTGGGATGCCTTGAACAGCTGCAGTGTGCCTGGAGCTAAGGGCTTCCTAGTTTCAAAAATCCTAGCCCTAGGCCTAAGCCTAACAGTAACCCTGGGAAAGTAAATCAGCCTGATGTTAGGCTTCTTGCCAAGGAAAAAGCCGTGAAACAGCCATGTTGTGGCACTTTTGCACTCCCTTTTGGATGCCTTTCACAGCTCCAGTGTGCCTGGAACTCAGGGCTTCCTGATTTTAAAAATCCTAGCCCTAGGCCGAACCCCAACCCTAAGACGAGAAAGGCAAATCAGCCAGGAATTAGGCATGTCCCCAAGGAAAAAGCTGTGGAGGCAGGCATGTTGTGGTACTTTTGCGCTCTTCTTGGCTAGTCCTTCGCAGCTGCTGTGTTCTTGGAACTCAGGGCTTTCTGGTTAATAGAACCCTTACCCTAGGCGTAACTCAAACCTTAACCCTAGGAAGGAAAATCAGCCTATGGTTCGGGATGGTCTCATGGAAATATCAGTGGTGGCAGCCAAGTTGCGTCACTTTTGCGCTCCCCTTGGGATGCCTTTCGCAGCTGCAGTGTGCCTGGAGCCCAGGGCTTCCTGGTTTTAAAAGTCCTAGGCCTAAGCCTAACAGTAACCCTAGGAAGGTAAATCAGCCGGGTATTAGGGTTCTTCCTAAGGGAAAAGCCGTGAAAGCAGCCATGTTGTGGCACTTCTGCACTCCCTTTGGGATGCCTTTGGCAGATGAAGTAAGCCTGGAACTCAGGGCTTCCTGGTTAAAGAAATCCAAGCCCTAGGCTGAACCCTAACCCTAACCCTAGGCAGATAAATCAGCCTAGGTATAGGGATGGTGCCAAGGAAAAAGCTGTGAAAGCTGCCATGTTGTTGCACTTTTGTACTCCCCTTGGGATGCCTTGAACAGCTGCAGTGTGCCTGGAGCTAAGGGCTTCCTAGTTTCAAAAATCCTAGCCCTAGGCCTAAGCCTAACAGTAACCCTGGGAAAGTAAATCAGCCTGATGTTAGGCTTCTTGCCAAGGAAAAAGCCATGAAACAGCCATGTTGTGGCACTTTTGCACTCCCTTTTGGATGCCTTTCACAGCTCCAGTGTGCCTGGAACTCAGGGCTTCCTGCTTTTAAAAATCCTAGCCCTAGGCCGAACCCCAACCCTAAGACGAGAAAGGCAAATCAGCCAGGAATTAGGCATGTCCCCAAGGAAAAAGCTGTGGAGGCAGGCATGTTGTGGTACTTTTGCGCTCTTCTTGGCTAGTCCTTCGCAGCTGCTGTGTTCTTGGAACTCAGGGCTTTCTGGTTAATAGACCCTTACCCTAGGCGTAACTCAAACCTTAACCCTAGGAAGGAAAATCAGCCTATGGTTCGGGATGGTCTCATGGAAATATCAGTGGTGGCAGCCAAGTTGCGTCACTTTTGCGCTCCCCTTGGGATGCCTTTTGCAGCTGCAGTGTGCCTGGAGCCCAGGGCTTCCTGGTTTTAAAAGTCCTAGGCCTAAGCCTAACAGTAACCCTAGGAAGGTAAATCAGCCGGGTATTAGGGTTCTTCCTAAGGGAAAAGCCGTGAAAGCAGCCATGTTGTGGCACTTCTGCACTCCCTTTGGGATGCCTTTGGCAGATGAAGTAAGCCTGGAACTCAGGGCTTCCTGGTTAAAGAAATCCAAGCCCTAGGCTGAACCCTAACCCTAACCCTAGGCAGATAAATCAGCCTAGGTATAGGGATGGTGCCAAGGAAAAAGCTGTGAAAGCTGCCATGTTGTTGCACTTTTGTACTCCCCTTGGGATGCCTTGAACAGCTGCAGTGTGCCTGGAGCTAAGGGCTTCCTAGTTTCAAAAATCCTAGCCCTAGGCCTAAGCCTAACAGTAACCCTGGGAAAGTAAATCAGCCTGATGTTAGGCTTCTTGCCAAGGAAAAAGCCGTGAAACAGCCATGTTGTGGCACTTTTGCACTCCCTTTTGGATGCCTTTCACAGCTCCAGTGTGCCTGGAACTCAGGGCTTCCTGCTTTTAAAAATCCTAGCCCTAGGCCAAACCCCAACCCTAAGACGAGAAAGGCAAATCAGCCAGGAATTAGGCATGTCCCCAAGGAAAAAGCTGTGGAGGCAGGCATGTTGTGGTACTTTTGCGCTCTTCTTGGCTAGTCCTTCGCAGCTGCTGTGTTCTTGGAACTCAGGGCTTTCTGGTTAATAGAACCCTTACCCTAGGCGTAACTCAAAGCTTAACCCTAGGAAGGAAAATCAACCTATGGTTCGGGATGGTCTCATGGAAATATCAGTGGTGGCAGCCAAGTTGCGTCACTTTTGCGCTCCCCTTGGGATGCCTTTTGCAGCTGCAGTGTGCCTGGAGCCCAGGGCTTCCTGGTTTTAAAAGTCCTAGGCCTAAGCCTAACAGTAACCCTAGGAAGGTAAATCAGCCGGGTATTAGGGTTCTTCCTAAGGGAAAAGCCGTGAAAGCAGCCATGTTGTGGCACTTCTGCACTCCCTTTGGGATGCCTTTGGCAGATGAAGTAAGCCTGGAACTCAGGGCTTCCTGGTTAAAGAAATCCAAGCCCTAGGCTGAACCCTAACCCTAACCCTAGGCAGATAAATCAGCCTAGGTATAGGGATGGTGCCAAGGAAAAAGCTGTGAAAGCTGCCATGTTGTTGCACTTTTGTACTCCCCTTGGGATGCCTTGAACAGCTGCAGTGTGCCTGGAGCTAAGGGCTTCCTAGTTTCAAAAATCCTAGCCCTAGGCCTAAGCCTAACAGTAACCCTGGGAAAGTATGTCAGCCTGGTGTTAGGCTTCTTGCCAAGGAAAAAGCCGTGAAAGCAGCCATGTTGTGGCACTTTTGCACTCCCTTTTGGATGCCTTTCACAGCTGCAGTGTGCCTGGAACTCAGGGCTTCCTGATTTTAAAAATCCTAGCCCTAGGCCGAACCCCAACCCTAAGACGAGAAAGGCAAATCAGCCAGGAATTAGGCATGTCCCCAAGGAAAAAGCTGTGGAGGCAGGCATGTTGTGGTACTTTTGCGCTCTTCTTTCCTAGTCCTTCGCAGCTGCTGTGTTCTTGGAACTCAGGGCTTTCTGGTTAATAGACCCTTACCCTAGGCGTAACTCAAACCTTAAGCCTAGGAAGGAAAATCAACCTATGGTTCGGGATGGTCTCATGGAAATATCAGTGGTGGCAGCCAAGTTGCGTCACTTTTGTGCTCCCCTTGAGATGCCTTTCGCAGCTGCAGTGTGCCTGGAGCCCAGGGCTTCCTGGTTTTAAAAGTCCTAGGCCTAAGCCTAACAGTAACCCTAGGAAGGTAAATCAGCCGGGTATTAGGGTTCTTTCTAAGGGAAAATCCGTGAAAGCAGCCATGTTGTGGCACTTCTGCACTCCCTTTGGGATGCCTTTGGCAGATGAAGTAAGCCTGGAACTCAGGGCTTCCTGGTTAAAAAAATTCAAGCCCTAGGCTGAACCCTAACCCTAACCCTAGGCAGATAAATCAGCCCAGGTATAGGGATGGTGCCAAGGAAAAAGCTGTGAAAGCTGCCATGTTGTTGCACTATTGTACTCCCCTTGGGATGCCTTGAACAGCTGCAGTGTGCCTGGAGCTAAGGGCTTCCTAGTTTCAAAAATCCTAGCCCTAGGCCTAAGCCTAACAGTAACCCTGGGAAAGTAAATCAGCCTGATGTTAGGCTTCTTGCCAAGGAAAAAGCCGTGAAAGCAGCCATGTTGTGGCACTTCTGCACTCCCTTTGGGATGCCTTTGGCAGATGAAGTAAGCCTGGAACTCAGGGCTTCCTGGTTAAAGAAATCCAAGCCCTAGGCTGAACCCTAACCCTAACCCTAGGCAGATAAATCAGCCTAGGTATAGGGATGGTGCCAAGGAAAAAGCTGTGAAAGCTGCCATGTTGTTGCACTTTTGTACTCCCCTTGGGATGCCTTGAACAGCTGCAGTGTGCCTGGAGCCCAGGGCTTCCTAGTTTTAAAAATCCTAGCCCTAGGCCTAAGCCTAACAGTAACCCTGGGAAGGCAAATCAGCCTGGTGTTAGGCTTCTTGCCAAGGAAAAAGCCGTGAAAGCAGCCATGTTGTGGCACTTTTGCACTCCCTTTTGGATGCCTTTCACAGCTCCAGTGTGCCTGGAACTCAGGGCTTCCTGCTTTTAAAAATCCTAGCCCTAGGCCGAACCCCAACCCTAAGACGAGAAAGGCAAATCAGCCAGGAATTAGGCATGTCCCCAAGGAAAATGCTGTGGAGGCAGGCATGTTGTGGTACTTTTGCGCTCTTCTTGGCTAGTCCTTCGCAGCTGCTGTGTTCTTGGAACTCAGGGCTTTCTGGTTAATAGAACCCTTACCCTAGGCGTAACTCAAACCTTAACCCTAGGAAGGAAAATCAGCCTATGGTTCGGGATGGTCTCATGGAAATATCAGTGGTGGCAGCCAAGTTGCGTCACTTTTGCGCTCCCCTTGGGATGCCTTTTGCAGCTGCAGTGTGCCTGGAGCCCAGGGCTTCCTGGTTTTAAAAGTCCTAGGCCTAAGCCTAACAGTAACCCTAGGAAGGTAAATCAGCCGGGTATTAGGGTTCTTCCTAAGGGAAAAGCCGTGAAAGCAGCCATGTTGTGGCACTTCTGCACTCCCTTTGGGATGCCTTTGGCAGATGAAGTAAGCCTGGAACTCAGGGCTTCCTGGTTAAAGAAATCCAAGCCCTAGGCTGAACCCTAACCCTAACCCTAGGCAGATAAATCAGCCTAGGTATAGGGATGGTGCCAAGGAAAAGCTGTGAAAGCTGCCATGTTGTTGCACTTTTGTACTCCCCTTGGGATGCCTTGAACAGCTGCAGTGTGCCTGGAGCTAAGGGCTTCCTAGTTTCAAAAATCCTAGCCCTAGGCCTAAGCCTAACAGTAACACTGGGAAAGTATGTCAGCCTGGTGTTAGGCTTCTTGCCAAGGAAAAAGCCGTGAAAGCAGCCATGTTGTGGCACTTCTGCACTCCCTTTGGGATGCCTTTGGCAGATGAAGTAAGCCTGGAACTCAGGGCTTCCTGGTTAAAGAAATCCAAGCCCTAGGCTGAACCCTAACCCTAACCCTAGGCAGATAAATCAGCCTAGGTATAGGGATGGTGCCAAGGAAGAAGCTGTGAAAGCTGCCATGTTGTTGCACTTTTGTACTCCCCTTGGGATGCCTTGAACAGCTGCAGTGTGCCTGGAGCTAAGGGCTTCCTAGTTTCAAAAATCCTAGCCCTAGGCCTAAGCCTAACAGTAACCCTGGGAAAGTAAATCAGCCTGATGTTAGGCTTCTTGCCAAGGAAAAAGCCGTGAAAGCAGCCATGTTGTGGCACTTTTGCACTCCCTTTTGGATGCCTTTCACAGCTCCAGTGTGCCTGGAACTCAGGGCTTCCTGCTTTTAAAAATCCTAGCCCTAGGCCGAACCCCAACCCTAAGACGAGAAAGGCAAATCAGCCAGGAATTAGGCATGTCCCCAAGGAAAAAGCTGTGGAGGCAGGCATGTTGTGGTACTTTTGCGCTCTTCTTGGCTAGTCCTTCGCAGCTGCTGTGTTCTTGGAACTCAGGGCTTTCTGGTTAATAGAACCCTTACCCTAGGCGTAACTCAAACCTTAACCCTAGGAAGGAAAATCAGCCTATGGTTCGGGATGGTCTCATGGAAATATCAGTGGTGGCAGCCAAGTTGCGTCACTTTTGCGCTCCCCTTGGGATGCCTTTCGCAGCTGCAGTGTGCCTGGAGCCCAGGGCTTCCTGGTTTTAAAAGTCCTAGGCCTAAGCCTAACAGTAACCCTAGGAAGGTAAATCAGCCGGGTATTAGGGTTCTTCCTAAGGGAAAAGCCGTGAAAGCAGCCATGTTGTGGCACTTCTGCACTCCCTTTGGGATGCCTTTGGCAGATGAAGTAAGCCTGGAACTCAGGGCTTCCTGGTTAAAGAAATTCAAGCCCTAGGCTGAACCCGAACCCTAACCCTAGGCAGTTAAATCAGCCTAGGTATAGGGATGGTGCCAAGGAAAAAGCTGTGAAAGCTGCCATGTTGTTGCACTTTTGTACTCCCCTTGGGATGCCTTGAACAGCTGCAGTGTGCCTGGAGCTAAGGGCTTCCTAGTTTCAAAAATCCTAGCCCTAGGCCTAAGCCTAACAGTAACCCTGGGAAAGTAAATCAGCCTGATGTTAGGCTTCTTGCCAAGGAAAAAGCCGTGAAAGCAGCCATGTTGTGGCACTTCTGCACTCCCTTTGGGATGCCTTTGGCAGATGAAGTAAGCCTGGAACTCAGGGCTTCCTGGTTAAAGAAATCCAAGCCCTAGGCTGAACCCTAACCCTAACCCTAGGCAGATAAATCAGCCTAGGTATAGGGATGGTGCCAAGGAAAAAGCTGTGAAAGCGGCCATGTTGTTGCACTTTTGTACTCCCCTTGGGATGCCTTGAACAGCTGCAGTGTGCCTGGAGCTAAGGGCTTCCTAGTTTCAAAAATCCTAGCCCTAGGCCTAAGCCTAACAGTAACCCTGGGAAAGTAAATCAGCCTGATGTTAGGCTTCTTGCCAAGGAAAAAGCCATGAAAGCAGCCATGTTGTGGCACTTTTGCACTCCCTTTTGGATGCCTTTCACAGCTCCAGTGTGCCTGGAACTCAGGGCTTCCTGATTTTAAAAATCCTAGCCCTAGGCCGAACCCCAACCCTAAGACGAGAAAGGCAAATCAGCCAGGAATTAGGCATGTCCCCAAGGAAAAAGCTGTGGAGGCAGGCATGTTGTGGTACTTTTGCGCTCTTCTTGGCTAGTCCTTCGCAGCTGCTGTGTTCTTGGAACTCAGGGCTTGCTGGTTAATAGAACCCTTACCCTAGGCGTAACTCAAAGCTTAACCCTAGGAAGGAAAATCAGCCTATGGTTCGGGATGGTCTCATGGAAATATCAGTGGTGGCAGCCAAGTTGCGTCACTTTTGCGCTCCCCTTGGGATGCCTTTCGCAGCTGCAGTGTGCCTGGAGCCCAGGGCTTCCTGGTTTTAAAAGTCCTAGGCCTAAGCCTAACAGTAACCCTAGGAAGGTAAATCAGCCGGGTATTAGGGTTCTTCCTAAGGGAAAAGCCGTGAAAGCAGCCATGTTGTGGCACTTCTGCACTCCCTTTGGGATGCCTTTGGCAGATGAAGTAAGCCTGGAACTCAGGGCTTCCTGGTTAAAGAAATCCAAGCCCTAGGCTGAACCCTAACCCTAACCCTAGGCAGATAAATCAGCCTAGGTATAGGGATGGTGCCAAGGAAAAAGCTGTGAAAGCTGCCATGTTGTTGCACTTTTGTACTCCCCTTGGGATGCCTTGAACAGCTGCAGTGTGCCTGGAGCCCAGGGCTTCCTAGTTTCAAAAATCCTAGCCCTAGGCCTAAGCCTAACAGTAACCCTGGGAAAGTATGTCAGCCTGGTGTTAGGCTTCTTGCCAAGGAAAAAGCCGTGAAAGCAGCCATGTTGTGGCACTTTTGCACTCCCTTTTGGATGCCTTTCACAGCTCCAGTGTGCCTGGAACTCAGGGCTTCCTGCTTTTAAAAATCCTAGCCCTAGGCCGAACCCCAACCCTAAGACGAGAAAGGCAAATCAGCCAGGAATTAGGCATGTCCCCAAGGAAAAAGCTGTGGAGGCAGGCATGTTGTGGTACTTTTGCGCTCTTCTTGGCTAGTCCTTCGCAGCTGCTGTGTTCTTGGAACTCAGGGCTTTCTGGTTAATAGACCCTTACCCTAGGCGTAACTCAAACCTTAAGCCTAGGAAGGAAAATCAACCTATGGTTCGGGATGGTCTCATGGAAATATCAGTGGTGGCAGCCAAGTTGCGTCACTTTTGTGCTCCCCTTGAGATGCCTTTCGCAGCTGCAGTGTGCCTGGAGCCCAGGGCTTCCTGGTTTTAAAAGTCCTAGGCCTAAGCCTAACAGTAACCCTAGGAAGGTAAATCAGCCGGGTATTAGGGTTCTTTCTAAGGGAAAAGCCGTGAAAGCAGCCATGTTGTGGCACTTCTGCACTCCCTTTGGGATGCCTTTGGCAGATGAAGTAAGCCTGGAACTCAGGGCTTCCTGGTTAAAAAAATTCAAGCCCTAGGCTGAACCCTAACCCTAACCCTAGGCAGATAAATCAGCCCAGGTATAGGGATGGTGCCAAGGAAAAAGCTGTGAAAGCTGCCATGTTGTTGCACTATTGTACTCCCCTTGGGATGCCTTGAACAGCTGCAGTGTGCCTGGAGCTAAGGGCTTCCTAGTTTCAAAAATCCTAGCCCTAGGCCTAAGCCTAACAGTAACCCTGGGAAAGTAAATCAGCCTGATGTTAGGCTTCTTGCCAAGGAAAAAGCCGTGAAAGCAGCCATGTTGTGGCACTTCTGCACTCCCTTTGGGATGCCTTTGGCAGATGAAGTAAGCCTGGAACTCAGGGCTTCCTGGTTAAAGAAATCCAAGCCCTAGGCTGAACCCTAACCCTAACCCTAGGCAGATAAATCAGCCTAGGTATAGGGATGGTGCCAAGGAAAAAGCTGTGAAAGCTGCCATGTTGTTGCACTTTTGTACTCCCCTTGGGATGCCTTGAACAGCTGCAGTGTGCCTGGAGCCCAGGGCTTCCTAGTTTTAAAAATCCTAGCCCTAGGCCTAAGCCTAACAGTAACCCTGGGAAGGCAAATCAGCCTGGTGTTAGGCTTCTTGCCAAGGAAAAAGCCGTGAAAGCAGCCATGTTGTGGCACTTTTGCACTCCCTTTTGGATGCCTTTCACAGCTCCAGTGTGCCTGGAACTCAGGGCTTCCTGCTTTTAAAAATCCTAGCCCTAGGCCGAACCCCAACCCTAAGACGAGAAAGGCAAATCAGCCAGGAATTAGGCATGTCCCCAAGGAAAATGCTGTGGAGGCAGGCATGTTGTGGTACTTTTGCGCTCTTCTTGGCTAGTCCTTCGCAGCTGCTGTGTTCTTGGAACTCAGGGCTTTCTGGTTAATAGAACCCTTACCCTAGGCGTAACTCAAACCTTAACCCTAGGAAGGAAAATCAGCCTATGGTTCGGGATGGTCTCATGGAAATATCAGTGGTGGCAGCCAAGTTGCGTCACTTTTGCGCTCCCCTTGGGATGCCTTTTGCAGCTGCAGTGTGCCTGGAGCCCAGGGCTTCCTGGTTTTAAAAGTCCTAGGCCTAAGCCTAACAGTAACCCTAGGAAGGTAAATCAGCCGGGTATTAGGGTTCTTCCTAAGGGAAAAGCCGTGAAAGCAGCCATGTTGTGGCACTTCTGCACTCCCTTTGGGATGCCTTTGGCAGATGAAGTAAGCCTGGAACTCAGGGCTTCCTGGTTAAAGAAATCCAAGCCCTAGGCTGAACCCTAACCCTAACCCTAGGCAGATAAATCAGCCTAGGTATAGGGATGGTGCCAAGGAAAAGCTGTGAAAGCTGCCATGTTGTTGCACTTTTGTACTCCCCTTGGGATGCCTTGAACAGCTGCAGTGTGCCTGGAGCTAAGGGCTTCCTAGTTTCAAAAATCCTAGCCCTAGGCCTAAGCCTAACAGTAACACTGGGAAAGTATGTCAGCCTGGTGTTAGGCTTCTTGCCAAGGAAAAAGCCGTGAAAGCAGCCATGTTGTGGCACTTCTGCACTCCCTTTGGGATGCCTTTGGCAGATGAAGTAAGCCTGGAACTCAGGGCTTCCTGGTTAAAGAAATCCAAGCCCTAGGCTGAACCCTAACCCTAACCCTAGGCAGATAAATCAGCCTAGGTATAGGGATGGTGCCAAGGAAAAAGCTGTGAAAGCTGCCATGTTGTTGCACTTTTGTACTCCCCTTGGGATGCCTTGAACAGCTGCAGTGTGCCTGGAGCTAAGGGCTTCCTAGTTTCAAAAATCCTAGCCCTAGGCCTAAGCCTAACAGTAACCCTGGGAAAGTAAATCAGCCTGATTTTAGGCTTCTTGCCAAGGAAAAAGCCGTGAAACAGCCATGTTGTGGCACTTTTGCACTCCCTTTTGGATGCCTTTCACAGCTCCAGTGTGCCTGGAACTCAGGGCTTCCTGCTTTTAAAAATCCTAGCCCTAGGCCGAACCCCAACCCTAAGACGAGAAAGGCAAATCAGCCAGGAATTAGGCATGTCCCCAAGGAAAAAGCTGTGGAGGCAGGCATGTTGTGGTACTTTTGCGCTCTTCTTGGCTAGTCCTTCGCAGCTGCTGTGTTCTTGGAACTCAGGGCTTTCTGGTTAATAGAACCCTTACCCTAGGCGTAACTCAAACCTTAACCCTAGGAAGGAAAATCAACCTATGGTTCGGGATGGTCTCATGGAAATATCAGTGGTGGCAGCCAAGTTGCGTCACTTTTGCGCTCCCCTTGGGATGCCTTTTGCAGCTGCAGTGTGCCTGGAGCCCAGGGCTTCCTGGTTTTAAAAGTCCTAGGCCTAAGCCTAACAGTAACCCTAGGAAGGTAAATCAGCCGGGTATTAGGGTTCTTCCTAAGGGAAAAGCCGTGAAAGCAGCCATGTTGTGGCACTTCTGCACTCCCTTTGGGATGCCTTTGGCAGATGAAGTAAGCCTGGAACTCAGGGCTTCCTGGTTAAAGAAATCCAAGCCCTAGGCTGAACCCTAACCCTAACCCTAGGCAGATAAATCAGCCTAGGTATAGGGATGGTGCCAAGGAAAAAGCTGTGAAAGCTGCCATGTTGTTGCACTTTTGTACTCCCCTTGGGATGCCTTGAACAGCTGCAGTGTGCCTGGAGCCCAGGGCTTCCTAGTTTCAAAAATCCTAGCCCTAGGCCTAAGCCTAACAGTAACCCTGGGAAAGTATGTCAGCCTGGTGTTAGGCTTCTTGCCAAGGAAAAAGCCGTGAAAGCAGCCATGTTGTGGCACTTTTGCACTCCCTTTTGGATGCCTTTCACAGCTCCAGTGTGCCTGGAACTCAGGGCTTCCTGATTTTAAAAATCCTAGCCCTAGGCCGAACCGCAACCCTAAGACGAGAAAGGCAAATCAGCCAGGAATTAGGCATGTCCCCAAGGAAAAAGCTGTGGAGGCAGGCATGTTGTGGTACTTTTGCGCTCTTCTTGGCTAGTCCTTCGCAGCTGCTGTGTTCTTGGAACTCAGGGCTTTCTGGTTAATAGAACCCTTACCCTAGGCGTAACTCAAACCTTAAGCCTAGGAAGGAAAATCAACCTATGGTTCGGGATGGTCTCATGGAAATATCAGTGGTGGCAGCCAAGTTGCGTCACTTTTGCGCTCCCCTTGAGATGCCTTTCGCAGCTGCAGTGTGCCTGGAGCCCAGGGCTTCCTGGTTTTAAAAGTCCTAGGCCTAAGCCTAACAGTAACCCTAGGAAGGTAAATCAGCCGGGTATTAGGGTTCTTTCTAAGGGAAAAGCCGTGAAAGCAGCCATGTTGTGGCACTTCTGCACTCCCTTTGGGATGCCTTTGGCAGATGAAGTAAGCCTGGAACTCAGGGCTTCCTGGTTAAAGAAATCCAAGCCCTAGGCTGAACCCTAACCCTAACCCTAGGCAGATAAATCAGCCTAGGTATAGGGATGGTGCCAAGGAAAAAGCTGTGAAAGCTGCCATGTTGTTGCACTATTGTACTCCCCTTGGGATGCCTTGAACAGCTGCAGTGTGCCTGGAGCTAAGGGCTTCCTAGTTTCAAAAATCCTAGCCCTAGGCCTAAGCCTAACAGTAACCCTGGGAAAGTAAATCAGCCTGATGTTAGGCTTCTTGCCAAGGAAAAAGCCGTGAAAGCAGCCATGTTGTGGCACTTCTGCACTCCCTTTGGGATGCCTTTGGCAGATGAAGTAAGCCTGGAACTCAGGGCTTCCTGGTTAAAGAAATCCAAGCCCTAGGCTGAACCCTAACCCTAACCCTAGGCAGATAAATCAGCCTAGGTATAGGGATGGTGCCAAGGAAAAAGCTGTGAAAGCTGCCATGTTGTTGCACTTTTGTACTCCCCTTGGGATGCCTTGAACAGCTGCAGTGTGCCTGGAGCTAAGGGCTTCCTAGTTTCAAAAATCCTAGCCCTAGGCCTAAGCCTAACAGTAACCCTGGGAAAGTAAATCAGCCTGATGTTAGGCTTCTTGCCAAGGAAAAAGCCGTGAAAGCAGCCATGTTGTGGCACTTTTGCACTCCCTTTTGGATGCCTTTCACAGCTCCAGTGTGCCTGGAACTCAGGGCTTCCTGCTTTTAAAAATCCTAGCCCTAGGCCGAACCCCAACCCTAAGACGAGAAAGGCAAATCAGCCAGGAATTAGGCATGTCCCCAAGGAAAAAGCTGTGGAGGCAGGCATGTTGTGGTACTTTTGCGCTCTTCTTGGCTAGTCCTTCGCAGCTGCTGTGTTCTTGGAACTCAGGGCTTTCTGGTCAATAGAACCCTTACCCTAGGCGTAACTCAAACCTTAACCCTAGGAAGGAAAATCAGCCTATGGTTCGGGATGGTCTCATGGAAATATCAGTGGTGGCAGCCAAGTTGCGTCACTTTTGCGCTCCCCTTGGGATGCCTTTCGCAGCTGCAGTGTGCCTGGAGCCCAGGGCTTCCTGGTTTTAAAAGTCCTAGGCCTAAGCCTAACAGTAACCCTAGGAAGGTAAATCAGCCGGGTATTAGGGTTCTTCCTAAGGGAAAAGCCGTGAAAGCAGCCATGTTGTGGCACTTCTGCACTCCCTTTGGGATGCCTTTGGCAGATGAAGTAAGCCTGGAACTCAGGGCTTCCTGGTTAAAGAAATTCAAGCCCTAGGCTGAACCCTAACCCTAACCCTAGGCAGTTAAATCAGCCTAGGTATAGGGATGGTGCCAAGGAAAAAGCTGTGAAAGCTGCCATGTTGTTGCACTTTTGTACTCCCCTTGGGATGCCTTGAACAGCTGCAGTGTGCCTGGAGCTAAGGGCTTCCTAGTTTCAAAAATCCTAGCCCTAGGCCTAAGCCTAACAGTAACCCTGGGAAAGTAAATCAGCCTGATGTTAGGCTTCTTGCCAAGGAAAAAGCCGTGAAAGCAGCCATGTTGTGGCACTTCTGCACTCCCTTTGGGATGCCTTTCACAGCTCCAGTGTGCCTGGAACTCAGGGCTTCCTGGTTAAAGAAATCCAAGCCCTAGGCTGAACCCTAACCCTAACCCTAGGCAGATAAATCAGCCTAGGTATAGGGATGGTGCCAAGGAAAAAGCTGTGAAAGCGGCCATGTTGTTGCACTTTTGTACTCCCCTTGGGATGCCTTGAACAGCTGCAGTGTGCCTGGAGCTAAGGGCTTCCTAGTTTCAAAAATCCTAGCCCTAGGCCTAAGCCTAACAGTAACCCTGGGAAAGTAAATCAGCCTGGTGTTAGGCTTCTTGCCAAGGAAAAAGCCGTGAAAGCAGCCATGTTGTGGCACTTTTGCACTCCCTTTTGGATGCCTTTCACAGCTCCAGTGTGCCTGGAACTCAGGGCTTCCTGATTTTAAAAATCCTAGCCCTAGGCCGAACCCCAACCCTAAGACGAGAAAGGCAAATCAGCCAGGAATTAGGCATGTCCCCAAGGAAAAAGCTGTGGAGGCAGGCATGTTGTGGTACTTTTGCGCTCTTCTTGGCTAGTCCTTCGCAGCTGCTGTGTTCTTGGAACTCAGGGCTTGCTGGTTAATAGAACCCTTACCCTAGGCGTAACTCAAAGCTTAACCCTAGGAAGGAAAATCAGCCTATGGTTCGGGATGGTCTCATGGAAATATCAGTGGTGGCAGCCAAGTTGCGTCACTTTTGCGCTCCCCTTGGGATGCCTTTCGCAGCTGCAGTGTGCCTGGAGCCCAGGGCTTCCTGGTTTTAAAAGTCCTAGGCCTAAGCCTAACAGTAACCCTAGGAAGGTAAATCAGCCGGGTATTAGGGTTCTTCCTAAGGGAAAAGCCGTGAAAGCAGCCATGTTGTTGCACTTTTGTAGTCCCCTTGGGATGCCTTGAACAGCTGCAGTGTGCCTGGAGCTAAGGGCTTCCTAGTTTCAAAAATCCTAGCCCTAGGCCTAAGCCTAACAGTAACCCTGGGAAGGTAAATCAGCCTTATGTTAGGCTTCTTGCCAAGGAAAAAGCCGTGAAAGCAGCCATGTTGTGGCACTTCTGCACTCCCTTTGGGATGCCTTTGGCAGATGAAGTAAGCCTGGAACTCAGGGCTTCCTGGTTAAAGAAATCCAAGCCCTAGGCTGAACCCTAACCCTAACCCTAGGCAGATAAATCAGCCTAGGTATAGGGATGGTGCCAAGGAAAAAGCTGTGAAAGCTGCCATGTTGTTGCACTTTTGTACTCCCCTTGGGATGCCTTGAACAGCTGCAGTGTGCCTGGAGCTAAGGGCTTCCTAGTTTCAAAAATCCTAGCCCTAGGCCTAAGCCTAACAGTAACCCTGGGAAAGTAAATCAGCCTGGTGTTAGGCTTCTTGCCAAGGAAAAAGCTGTGAAAGCTGCCATGTTGTTGCACTTTTGTACTCCCCTTGGGATGCCTTGAACAGCTGCAGTGTGCCTGGAGCTAAGGGCCTCCGAGTTTCAAAAATCCTAGCCCTAGGCCTAAGCCTAACAGTAACCCTGGGAAAGTAAATCAGCCTGGTGTTAGGCTTCTTGCCAAGGAAAAAGCCGTGAAAGCAGCCATGTTGTGGCACTTTTGCACTCCCTTTTGGATGCCTTTCACAGCTGCAGTGTGCCTGGAACTCAGGGCTTCCTGCTTTTAAAAATCCTGGCCCTAAGCCGAACCGCAACCCTAAGACGAGAAAGGCAAATCAGCCAGGAATTAGGCATGTCCCCAAGGAAAAAGCTGTGGAGGCAGGCATGTTGTGGTACTTTTGCGCTCTTCTTGGCTAGTCCTTCGCAGCTGCTGTGTTCTTGGAACTCAGGGCTTGCTGGTTAATAGACCCTTACCCTAGGCGTAACTCAAACCTTAACCCTAGGAAGGAAAATCAACCTATGGTTCGGGATGGTCTCATGGAAATATCAGTGGTGGCAGCCAAGTTGCGTCACTTTTGCGCTCCCCTTGGGATGCCTTTTGCAGCTGCAGTGTGCCTGGAGCCCAGGGCTTCCTGGTTTTAAAAGTCCTAGGCCTAAGCCTAACAGTAACCCTAGGAAGGTAAATCAGCCGGGTATTAGGGTTCTTCCTAAGGGAAAAGCCGTGAAAGCAGCCATGTTGTGGCACTTCTGCACTCCCTTTGGGATGCCTTTGGCAGATGAAGTAAGCCTGGAACTCAGGGCTTCCTGGTTAAAGAAATTCAAGCCCTAGGCTGAACCCTAACCCTAACCCTAGGCAGATAAATCAGCCTAGGTATAGGGATGGTGCCAAGGAAAAAGCTGTGAAAGCTGCCATGTTGTTGCACTTTTGTACTCCCCTTGGGATGCCTTGAACAGCTGCAGTGTGCCTGGAGCTAAGGGCTTCCTAGTTTTAAAAATCCTAGCCCTAGGCCTAAGCCTAATAGTAACCCTGGGAAGGTAAGTCAGCCTGGTGTTAGGCGTCTTGCCAAGGAACAAGCCGTGAAAGCAGCCATGTTGTGGCACTTCTGCACTCCCTTTTGGATGCCTTTCACAGCTCCAGTGTGCCTGGAACTCAGGGCTTCCTGCTTTTAAAAATCCTAGCCCTAGGCCGAACCCCAACCCTATGACGAGAAAGGCAAATCAGCCAGGAATTAGGCATGTCCCCAAGGAAAAAGCTGTGGAGGCAGGCATGTTGTGGTACTTTTGCGCTCTTCTTGGCTAGTCCTTCGCAGCTGCTGTGTTCTTGGAACTCAGGGCTTTCTGGTTAATAGAGCCCTTACCCTAGGCGTAACTCAAACCTTAACCCTAGGAAGGAAAATCAGCCTATGGTTCGGGATGGTCTCATGGAAATATCAGTGGTGGCAGCCAAGTTGCGTCACTTTTGCGCTCCCCTTTGGATGCCTTTCGCAGCTGCAGTGTGCCTGGAGCCCAGGGCTTCCTGGTTTTAAAAGTCCTAGGCCTAAGCCTAACAGTAACCCTAGGAAGGTAAATCAGCCGGGTATTAGGGTTCTTCCTAAGGGAAAAGCCGTGAAAGCAGCCATGTTGTGGCACTTCTGCACTCCCTTTGGGATGCCTTTGGCAGATGAAGTAAGCCTGGAACTCAGGGCTTCCTGGTAAAAAAAATTCAAGCCCTAGGCTGAACCCTAACCCTAACCCTAGGCAGATAAATCAGCCCAGGTATAGGGATGGTGCCAAGGAAAAAGCTGTGAAAGCTGCCATGTTGTTGCACTTTTGTACTCCCCTTGGGATGCCTTGAACAGCTGCAGTGTGCCTGGAGCTAAGGGCTTCCTAGTTTCAAAAATCCTAGCCCTAGGCCTAAGCCTAACAGTAACCCTGGGAAAGTAAATCAGCCTGATGTTAGGCTTCTTGCCAAGGAAAAAGCCGTGAAAGCAGCCATGTTGTGGCACTTCTGCACTCCCTTTGGGATGCCTTTGGCAGATGAAGTAAGCCTGGAACTCAGGGCTTCCTGGTTAAAGAAATCCAAGCCCTAGGCTGAACCCTAACCCTAACCCTAGGCAGATAAATCAGCCTAGGTATAGGGATGGTGCCAAGGAAAAAGCTGTGAAAGCTGCCATGTTGTTGCACTTTTGTACTCCCCTTGGGATGCCTTGAACAGCTGCAGTGTGCCTGGAGCTAAGGGCTTCCTAGTTTCAAAAATCCTAGCCCTAGGCCTAAGCCTAACAGTAACCCTGGGAAAGTAAATCAGCCTGATGTTAGGCTTCTTGCCAAGGAAAAAGCCGTGAAAGCAGCCATGTTGTGGCACTTTTGCACTCCCTTTTGGATGCCTTTCACAGCTCCAGTGTGCCTGGAACTCAGGGCTTCCTGATTTTAAAAATCCTAGCCCTAGGCCGAACCCCAACCCTAAGACGAGAAAGGCAAATCAGCCAGGAATTAGGCATGTCCCCAAGGAAAAAGCTGTGGAGGCAGGCATGTTGTGGTACTTTTGCGCTCTTCTTGGCTAGTCCTTCGCAGCTGCTGTGTTCTTGGAACTCAGGGCTTTCTGGTTAATAGAACCCTTACCCTAGGCGTAACTCAAACCTTAACCCTAGGAAGGAAAATCATCCTATGGTTCGGGATGGTCTCATGGAAATATCAGTGGTGGCAGCCAAGTTGCGTCACTTTTGCGCTGCCCTTGGGATGCCTTTCACAGCTGCAGTGTGCCTGGAGCCCAGGGCTTCCTGGTTTTAAAAGTCCTAGGCCTAAGCCTAACAGTAACCCTAGGAAGGTAAATCAGCCGGGTATTAGGGTTCTTCCTAAGGGAAAAGCCGTGAAAGCAGCCATGTTGTGGCACTTCTGCACTCCCTTTGGGATGCCTTTGGCAGATGAAGTAAGCCTGGAACTCAGGGCTTCCTGGTTAAAAAAAATTCAAGCCCTAGGCTGAACCCTAACCCTAACCCTAGGCAGATAAATCAGCCCAGGTATAGGGATGGTGCCAAGGAAAAAGCTGTGAAAGCTGCCATGTTGTTGCACTTCTGTACTCCCCTTGGGATGCCTTGAACAGCTGCAGTGTGCCTGGAGCCCAGGGCTTCCTAGTTTTAAAAATCCTAGCCCTAGGCCTAAGCCTAACAGTAACCCTGGGAAGGCAAATCAGCCTGGTGTTAGGCTTCTTGCCAAGGAAAAAGCCGTGAAAGCAGCCATGTTGTGGCACTTTTGCACTCCCTTTTGGATGCCTTTCACAGCTCCAGTGTGCCTGGAACTCAGGGCTTCCTGCTTTTAAAAATCCTAGCCCTAGGCCGAACCCCAACCCTAAGACGAGAAAGGCAAATCAGCCAGGAATTAGGCATGTCCCCAAGGAAAAAGCTGTGGAGGCAGGCATGTTGTGGTACTTTTGCGCTCTTCTTGGCTAGTCCTTCGCAGCTGCTGTGTTCTTGGAACTCAGGGCTTTCTGGTTAATAGACCCTTACCCTAGGCGTAACTCAAACCTTAACCCTAGGAAGGAAAATCAACCTATGGTTCGGGATGGTCTCATGGAAATATCAGTGGTGGCAGCCAAGTTGCGTCACTTTTGCGCTCCCCTTGGGATGCCTTTTGCAGCTGCAGTGTGCCTGGAGCCCAGGGCTTCCTGGTTTTAAAAGTCCTAGGCCTAAGCCTAACAGTAACCCTAGGAAGGTGAATCAGCCGGTTATTAGGGTTCTTCCTAAGGGAAAAGCCGTGAAAGCAGCCATGTTGTGGCACTTCTGCACTCCCTTTGGGATGCCTTTGGCAGATGAAGTAAGCCTGGAACTCAGGGCTTCCTGGTAAAAAAAATTCAAGCCCTAGGCTGAACCCTAACCCTAACCCTAGGCAGATAAATCAGCCTAGGTATAGGGATGGTGCCAAGGAAAAAGCTGTGAAAGCTGCCATGTTGTTGCACTTTTGTACTCCCCTTGGGATGCCTTGAACAGCTGCAGTGTGCCTGGAGCTAAGGGCTTCCTAGTTTCAAAAATCCTAGCCCTAGGCCTAAGCCTAACAGTAACCCTGGGAAAGTAAATCAGCCTGATGTTAGGCTTCTTGCCAAGGAAAAAGCCGTGAAAGCAGCCATGTTGTGGCACTTCTGCACTCCCTTTGGGATGCCTTTGGCAGATGAAGTAAGCCTGGAACTCAGGGCTTCCTGGTTAAAGAAATCCAAGCCCTAGGCTGAACCCTAACCCTAACCCTAGGCAGATAAATCAGCCTAGGTATAGGGATGGTGCCAAGGAAAAAGCTGTGAAAGCTGCCATGTTGTTGCACTTTTGTACTCCCCTTGGGATGCCTTGAACAGCTGCAGTGTGCCTGGAGCTAAGGGCTTCCTAGTTTCAAAAATCCTAGCCCTAGGCCTAAGCCTAACAGTAACCCTGGGAAAGTAAATCAGCCTGATGTTAGGCTTCTTGCCAAGGAAAAAGCCGTGAAAGCAGCCATGTTGTGGCACTTTTGCACTCCCTTTTGGATGCCTTTCACAGCTCCAGTGTGCCTGGAACTCAGGGCTTCCTGATTTTAAAAATCCTAGCCCTAGGCCGAACCCCAACCCTATGATGAGAAAGGCAAATCAGCCAGGAATTAGGCATGTCCCCAAGGAAAAAGCTGTGGAGGCAGGCATGTTGTGGTACTTTTGCGCTCTTCTTGGCTAGTCCTTCGCAGCTGCTGTGTTCTTGGAACTCAGGGCTTTCTGGTTAATAGAACCCTTACCCTAGGCGTAACTCAAACCTTAACCCTAGGAAGGAAAATCAACCTATGGTTCGGGATGGTCTCATGGAAATATCAGTGGTGGCAGCCAAGTTGCGTCACTTTTGCGCTCCCCTTTGGATGCCTTTCGCAGCTGCAGTGTGCCTGGAGCCCAGGGCTTCCTGGTTTTAAAAGTCCTAGGCCTAAGCCTAACAGTAACCCTAGGAAGGTAAATCAGCCGGGTATTAGGGTTCTTCCTAAGGGAAAAGCCGTGAAAGCAGCCATGTTGTTGCACTTTTGTAGTCCCCTTGGGATGCCTTGAACAGCTGCAGTGTGCCTGGAGCTAAGGGCTTCCTAGTTTCAAAAATCCTAGCCCTAGGCCTAAGCCTAACAGTAAACCTGGGAAGGTAAATCAGCCTTATGTTAGGCTTCTTGCCAAGGAAAAAGCCGTGAAAGCAGCCATGTTGTGGCACTTCTGCACTCCCTTTGGGATGCCTTTGGCAGATGAAGTAAGCCTGGAACTCAGGGCTTCCTGGTTAAAGAAATCCAAGCCCTAGGCTGAACCCTAACCCTAACCCTAGGCAGATAAATCAGCCTAGGTATAGGGATGGTGCCAAGGAAAAAGCTGTGAAAGCTGCCATGTTGTTGCACTTTTGTACTCCCCTTGGGATGCCTTGAACAGCTGCAGTGTGCCTGGAGCTAAGGGCTTCCTAGTTTCAAAAATCCTAGCCCTAGGCCTAAGCCTAACAGTAACCCTGGGAAAGTAAATCAGCCTGGTGTTAGGCTTCTTGCCAAGGAAAAAGCTGTGAAAGCTGCCATGTTGTTGCACTTTTGTACTCCCCTTGGGATGCCTTGAACAGCTGCAGTGTGCCTGGAGCTAAGGGCCTCCTAGTTTCAAAAATCCTAGCCCTAGGCCTAAGCCTAACAGTAACCCTGGGAAAGTAAATCAGCCTGGTGTTAGGCTTCTTGCCAAGGAAAAAGCCGTGAAAGCAGCCATGTTGTGGCACTTTTGCACTCCCTTTTGGATGCCTTTCACAGCTGCAGTGTGCCTGGAACTCAGGGCTTCCTGCTTTTAAAAATCCTAGCCCTAGGCCGAACCCCAACCCTATGACGAGAAAGGCAAATCAGCCAGGAATTAGGCATGTCCCCAAGGAAAAAGCTGTGGAGGCAGGCATGTTGTGGTACTTTTGCGCTCTTCTTGGGTAGTCCTTCGCAGCTGCTGTGTTCTTGGAACTCAGGGCTTTCTGGTTAATAGACCCTTACCCTAGGCGTAACTCAAACCTTAACCCTAGGAAGGAAAATCAACCTATGGTTCGGGATGGTCTCATGGAAATATCAGTGGTGGCAGCCAAGTTGCGTCACTTTTGCGCTCCCCTTGGGATGCCTTTCACAGCTGCAGTGTGCCTGGAGCCCAGGGCTTCCTGGTTTTAAAAGTCCTAGGCCTAAGCCTAACAGTAACCCTAGGAAGGTAAATCAGCCGGGTATTAGGGTTCTTGCTAAGGGAAAAGCCGTGAAAGCAGCCATGTTGTGGCACTTCTGCACTCCCTTTGGGATGCCTTTGGCAGATGAAGTAAGCCTGGAACTCAGGGCTTCCTGGTTAAAGAAATTCAAGCCCTAGGCTGAACCCTAACCCTAACCCTAGGCAGATAAATCAGCCTAGGTATAGGGATGGTGCCAAGGAAAAAGCTGTGAAAGCTGCCATGTTGTTGCACTTTTGTACTCCCCTTGGGATGCCTTGAACAGCTGCAGTGTGCCTGGAGCTAAGGGCTTCCTAGTTTCAAAAATCCTAGCCCTAGGCCTAAGCCTAACAGTAACCCTGGGAAAGTAAATCAGCCTGATGTTAGGCTTCTTGCCAAGGAAAAAGCCGTGAAAGCAGCCATGTTGTGGCACTTTTGCACTCCCTTTTGGATGCCTTTCACAGCTCCAGTGTGCCTGGAACTCAGGGCTTCCTGATTTTAAAAATCCTAGCCCTAGGCCGAACCCCAACCCTATGATGAGAAAGGCAAATCAGCCAGGAATTAGGCATGTCCCCAAGGAAAAAGCTGTGGAGGCAGGCATGTTGTGGTACTTTTGCGCTCTTCTTGGCTAGTCCTTCGCAGCTGCTGTGTTCTTGGAACTCAGGGCTTTCTGGTTAATAGAACCCTTACCCTAGGCGTAACTCAAACCTTAACCCTAGGAAGGAAAATCAACCTATGGTTCGGGATGGTCTCATGGAAATATCAGTGGTGGCAGCCAAGTTGCGTCACTTTTGCGCTCCCCTTTGGATGCCTTTCGCAGCTGCAGTGTGCCTGGAGCCCAGGGCTTCCTGGTTTTAAAAGTCCTAGGCCTAAGCCTAACAGTAACCCTAGGAAGGTAAATCAGCCGGGTATTAGGGTTCTTCCTAAGGGAAAAGCCGTGAAAGCAGCCATGTTGTTGCACTTTTGTAGTCCCCTTGGGATGCCTTGAACAGCTGCAGTGTGCCTGGAGCTAAGGGCTTCCT
This sequence comes from Ammospiza nelsoni, assembly GCF_027579445.1. Classification (NCBI taxonomy): domain Eukaryota; kingdom Metazoa; phylum Chordata; class Aves; order Passeriformes; family Passerellidae; genus Ammospiza; species Ammospiza nelsoni. The sequence continues at coordinate 142,225 of NW_026683197.1, read as the reverse complement.
AGTTTCAAAAATCCTAGCCCTAGGCCTAAGCCTAACAGTAAACCTGGGAAGGTAAATCAGCCTTATGTTAGGCTTCTTGCCAAGGAAAAAGCCGTGAAAGCAGCCATGTTGTGGCACTTCTGCACTCCCTTTGGGATGCCTTTGGCAGATGAAGTAAGCCTGGAACTCAGGGCTTCCTGGTTAAAGAAATCCAAGCCCTAGGCTGAACCCTAACCCTAACCCTAGGCAGATAAATCAGCCTAGGTATAGGGATGGTGCCAAGGAAAAAGCTGTGAAAGCTGCCATGTTGTTGCACTTTTGTACTCCCCTTGGGATGCCTTGAACAGCTGCAGTGTGCCTGGAGCTAAGGGCTTCCTAGTTTCAAAAATCCTAGCCCTAGGCCTAAGCCTAACAGTAACCCTGGGAAAGTAAATCAGCCTGGTGTTAGGCTTCTTGCCAAGGAAAAAGCTGTGAAAGCTGCCATGTTGTTGCACTTTTGTACTCCCCTTGGGATGCCTTGAACAGCTGCAGTGTGCCTGGAGCTAAGGGCCTCCTAGTTTCAAAAATCCTAGCCCTAGGCCTAAGCCTAACAGTAACCCTGGGAAAGTAAATCAGCCTGGTGTTAGGCTTCTTGCCAAGGAAAAAGCCGTGAAAGCAGCCATGTTGTGGCACTTTTGCACTCCCTTTTGGATGCCTTTCACAGCTGCAGTGTGCCTGGAACTCAGGGCTTCCTGCTTTTAAAAATCCTGGCCCTAGGCCGAACCGCAACCCTATGACGAGAAAGGCAAATCAGCCAGGAATTAGGCATGTCCCCAAGGAAAAAGCTGTGGAGGCAGGCATGTTGTGGTACTTTTGCGCTCTTCTTGGGTAGTCCTTCGCAGCTGCTGTGTTCTTGGAACTCAGGGCTTTCTGGTTAATAGACCCTTACCCTAGGCGTAACTCAAACCTTAACCCTAGGAAGGAAAATCAACCTATGGTTCGGGATGGTCTCATGGAAATATCAGTGGTGGCAGCCAAGTTGCGTCACTTTTGCGCTCCCCTTGGGATGCCTTTCACAGCTGCAGTGTGCCTGGAGCCCAGGGCTTCCTGGTTTTAAAAGTCCTAGGCCTAAGCCTAACAGTAACCCTAGGAAGGTAAATCAGCCGGGTATTAGGGTTCTTGCTAAGGGAAAAGCCGTGAAAGCAGCCATGTTGTGGCACTTCTGCACTCCCTTTGGGATGCCTTTGGCAGATGAAGTAAGCCTGGAACTCAGGGCTTCCTGGTTAAAGAAATTCAAGCCCTAGGCTGAACCCTAACCCTAACCCTAGGCAGATAAATCAGCCTAGGTATAGGGATGGTGCCAAGGAAAAAGCTGTGAAAGCTGCCATGTTGTTGCACTTTTGTACTCCCCTTGGGATGCCTTGAACAGCTGCAGTGTGCCTGGAGCTAAGGGCTTCCTAGTTTTAAAAATCGTAGCCCTAGGCCTAAGCCTAATAGTAACCCTGGGAAGGTAAGTCAGCCTGGTGTTAGGCGTCTTGCCAAGGAACAAGCCGTGAAAGCAGCCATGTTGTGGCACTTCTGCACTCCCTTTTGGATGCCTTTCACACCTCCAGTGTGCCTGGAACTCAGGGCTTCCTGCTTTTAAAAATCCTAGCCCTAGGCCGAACCCCAACCCTATGACGAGAAAGGCAAATCAGCCAGGAATTAGGCATGTCCCCAAGGAAAAAGCTGTGGAGGCAGGCATGTTGTGGTACTTTTGCGCTCTTCTTGGCTAGTCCTTCGCAGCTGCTGTGTTCTTGGAACTCAGGGCTTTCTGGTTAATAGAACCCTTACCCTAGGCGTAACTCAAACCTTAACCCTAGGAAGGAAAATCAGCCTATGGTTCGGGATGGTCTCATGGAAATATCAGTGGTGGCAGCCAAGTTGCGTCACTTTTGCGCTCCCCTTTGGATGCCTTTCGCAGCTGCAGTGTGACTGGAGCTAAGGGCTTCCTAGTTTCAAAAATCCTAGCCCTAGGCCTAAGCCTAACAATAACCCTGGGAAAGTAAATCAGCCTGATGTTAGGCTTCTTGCCAAGGTAAAAGCCGTGAAAGCAGCCATGTTGTGGCACTTCTGCACTCCCTTTGGGATGCCTTTGGCAGATGAAGTAAGCCTGGAACTCAGGGCTTCCTGGTTAAAGAAATCCAAGCCCTAGGCTGAACCCTAACCCTAACCCTAGGCAGATAAATCAGCCTAGGTATAGGGATGGTGCCAAGGAAAAAGCTGTGAAAGCTGCCATGTTGTTGCACTTTTGTACTCCCCTTGGGATGCCTTGAACAGCTGCAGTGTGCCTGGAGCTAAGGGCTTCCTAGTTTCAAAAATCCTAGCCCTAGGCCTAAGCCTAACAGTAACCCTGGGAAAGTAAATCAGCCTGATGTTAGGCTTCTTGCCAAGGAAAAAGCCGTGAAAGCAGCCATGTTGTGGCACTTTTGCACTCCCTTTTGGATGCCTTTCACAGCTCCAGTGTGCCTGGAACTCAGGGCTTCCTGATTTTAAAAATCCTAGCCCTAGGCCGAACCCCAACCCTAAGACGAGAAAGGCAAATCAGCCAGGAATTAGGCATGTCCCCAAGGAAAAAGCTGTGGAGGCAGGCATGTTGTGGTACTTTTGCGCTCTTCTTGGCTAGTCCTTCGCAGCTGCTGTGTTCTTGGAACTCAGGGCTTTCTGGTTAATAGAACCCTTACCCTAGGCGTAACTCAAACCTTAACCCTAGGAAGGAAAATCAACCTATGGTTCGGGATGGTCTCATGGAAATATCAGTGGTGGCAGCCAAGTTGCGTCACTTTTGCGCTCCCCTTGGGATGCCTTTCACAGCTGCAGTGTGCCTGGAGCCCAGGGCTTCCTGGTTTTAAAAGTCCTAGGCCTAAGCCTAACAGTAACCCTAGGAAGGTAAATCAGCCGGGTATTAGGGTTCTTCCTAAGGGAAAAGCCGTGAAAGCAGCCATGTTGTGGCACTTCTGCACTCCCTTTGGGATGCCTTTGGCAGATGAAGTAAGCCTGGAACTCAGGGCTTCCTGGTTAAAGAAATCCAAGCCCTAGGCTGAACCCTAACCCTAACCCTAGGCAGATAAATCAGCCTAGGTATAGGGATGGTGCCAAGGAAAAAGCTGTGAAAGCTGCCATGTTGTTGCACTTTTGTACTCCCCTTGGGATGCCTTGAACAGCTGCAGTGTGCCTGGAGCTAAGGGCTTCCTAGTTTCAAAAATCCTAGCCCTAGGCCTAAGCCTAACAGTAACCCTGGGAAAGTAAATCAGCCTGATGTTAGGCTTCTTGCCAAGGAAAAAGCCGTGAAAGCAGCCATGTTGTGGCACTTTTGCACTCCCTTTTGGATGCCTTTCACAGCTCCAGTGTGCCTGGAACTCAGGGCTTCCTGATTTTAAAAATCCTAGCCCTAGGCCGAACCCCAACCCTATGATGAGAAAGGCAAATCAGCCAGGAATTAGGCATGTCCCCAAGGAAAAAGCTGTGGAGGCAGGCATGTTGTGGTACTTTTGCGCTCTTCTTGGCTAGTCCTTCGCAGCTGCTGTGTTCTTGGAACTCAGGGCTTTCTGGTTAATAGAACCCTTACCCTAGGCGTAACTCAAACCTTAACCCTAGGAAGGAAAATCAACCTATGGTTCGGGATGGTCTCATGGAAATATCAGTGGTGGCAGCCAAGTTGCGTCACTTTTGCGCTCCCCTTGGGATGCCTTTCGCAGCTGCAGTGTGCCTGGAGCCCAGGGCTTCCTGGTTTTAAAAGTCCTAGGCCTAAGCCTAACAGTAACCCTAGGAAGGTAAATCAGCCGGGTATTAGGGTTCTTCCTAAGGGAAAAGCCGTGAAAGCAGCCATGTTGTTGCACTTTTGTAGTCCCCTTGGGATGCCTTGAACAGCTGCAGTGTGCCTGGAGCTAAGGGCTTCCTAGTTTCAAAAATCCTAGCCCTAGGCCTAAGCCTAACAGTAACCCTGGGAAGGTAAATCAGCCTTATGTTAGGCTTCTTGCCAAGGAAAAAGCCGTGAAAGCAGCCATGTTGTGGCACTTCTGCACTCCCTTTGGGATGCATTTGGCAGATGAAGTAAGCCTGGAACTCAGGGCTTCCTGGTTAAAGAAATCCAAGCCCTAGGCTGAACCCTAACCCTAACCCTAGGCAGATAAATCAGCCTAGGTATAGGGATGGTGCCAAGGAAAAAGCTGTGAAAGCTGCCATGTTGTTGCACTTTTGTACTCCCCTTGGGATGCCTTGAAAAGCTGCAGTGTGCCTGGAGCTAAGGGCTTCCTAGTTTCAAAAATCCTAGCCCTAGGCCTAAGCCTAACAGTAACCCTGGGAAAGTAAATCAGCCTGGTGTTAGGCTTCTTGCCAAGGAAAAAGCTGTGAAAGCTGCCATGTTGTTGCACTTTTGTACTCCCCTTGGGATGCCTTGAACAGCTGCAGTGTGCCTGGAGCTAAGGGCCTCCTAGTTTCAAAAATCCTAGCCCTAGGCCTAAGCCTAACAGTAACCCTGGGAAAGTAAATCAGCCTGGTGTTAGGCTTCTTGCCAAGGAAAAAGCTGTGAAAGCTGCCATGTTGTTGCACTTTTGTACTCCCCTTGGGATGCCTTGAACAGCTGCAGTGTGCCTGGAGCTAAGGGCTTCCTAGTTTCAAAAATCCTAGCCCTAGGCCTAAGCCTAACAGTAACCCAGGGAAGGTAAATCAGCCTGATGTTAGGCTTCTTGCCAAGGAAAAAGCCGTGAAAGCAGCCATGTTGTGGCACTTTTGCACTCCCTTTTGGATGCCTTTCACAGCTGCAGTGTGCCTGGAACTCAGGGCTTCCTGCTTTTAAAAATCCTAGCCCTAGGCCGAACCCCAACCCTAAGACGAGAAAGGCAAATCAGCCAGGAATTAGGCATGTCCCCAAGGAAAAAGCTGTGGAGGCAGGCATGTTGTGGTACTTTTGCGCTCTTCTTGGCTAGTCCTTCGCAGCTGCTGTGTTCTTGGAACTCAGGGCTTTCTGGTTAATAGACCCTTACCCTAGGCGTAACTCAAACCTTAACCCTAGGAAGGAAAATCAACCTATGGTTCGGGATGGTCTCATGGAAATATCAGTGGTGGCAGCCAAGTTGCGTCACTTTTGCGCTCCCCTTGGGATGCCTTTTGCAGCTGCAGTGTGCCTGGAGCCCAGGGCTTCCTGGTTTTAAAAGTCCTAGGCCTAAGCCTAACAGTAACCCTAGGAAGGTAAATCAGCCGGGTATTAGGGTTCTTCCTAAGGGAAAAGCCGTGAAAGCAGCCATGTTGTGGCACTTCTGCACTCCCTTTGGGATGCCTTTGGCAGATGAAGTAAGCCTGGAACTCAGGGCTTCCTGGTTAAAGAAATTCAAGCCCTAGGCTGAACCCTAACCCTAACCCTAGGCAGATAAATCAGCCTAGGTATAGGGATGGTGCCAAGGAAAAAGCTGTGAAAGCTGCCATGTTGTTGCACTTTTGTACTCCCCTTGGGATGCCTTGAACAGCTGCAGTGTGCCTGGAGCTAAGGGCTTCCTAGTTTCAAAAATCCTAGCCCTAGGCCTAAGCCTAATAGTAACCCTGGGAAGGTAAGTCAGCCTGGTGTTAGGCGTCTTGCCAAGGAACAAGCCGTGAAAGCAGCCATGTTGTGGCACTTCTGCACTCCCTTTTGGATGCCTTTCACAGCTGCAGTGTGCCTGGAACTCAGGGCTTCCTGCTTTTAAAAATCCTAGCCCTAGGCCGAACCCCAACCCTATGACGAGAAAGGCAAATCAGCCAGGAATTAGGCATGTCCCCAAGGAAAAAGCTGTGGAGGCAGGCATGTTGTGGTACTTTTGCGCTCTTCTTGGCTAGTCCTTCGCAGCTGCTGTGTTCTTGGAACTCAGGGCTTTCTGGTTAATAGAACCCTTACCCTAGGCGTAACTCAAACCTTAACCCTAGGAAGGAAAATCAGCCTATGGTTCGGGATGGTCTCATGGAAATATCAGTGGTGGCAGCCAAGTTGCGTCACTTTTGCGCTCCCCTTGGGATGCCTTTCGCAGCTGCAGTGTGCCTGGAGCCCAGGGCTTCCTGGTTTTAAAAGTCCTAGGCCTAAGCCTAACAGTAACCCTAGGAAGGTAAATCAGCCGGGTATTAGGGTTCTTCCTAAGGGAAAAGCCGTGAAAGCAGCCATGTTGTTGCACTTTTGTAGTCCCCTTGGGATGCCTTGAACAGCTGCAGTGTGCCTGGAGCTAAGGGCTTCCTAGTTTCAAAAATCCTAGCCCTAGGCCTAAGCCTAACAGTAACCCTGGGAAGGTAAATCAGCCTTATGTTAGGCTTCTTGCCAAGGAAAAAGCCGTGAAAGCAGCCATGTTGTGGCACTTCTGCACTCCCTTTGGGATGCATTTGGCAGATGAAGTAAGCCTGGAACTCAGGGCTTCCTGGTTAAAGAAATCCAAGCCCTAGGCTGAACCCTAACCCTAACCCTAGGCAGATAAATCAGCCTAGGTATAGGGATGGTGCCAAGGAAAAAGCTGTGAAAGCTGCCATGTTGTTGCACTTTTGTACTCCCCTTGGGATGCCTTGAAAAGCTGCAGTGTGCCTGGAGCTAAGGGCTTCCTAGTTTCAAAAATCCTAGCCCTAGGCCTAAGCCTAACAGTAACCCTGGGAAAGTAAATCAGCCTGGTGTTAGGCTTCTTGCCAAGGAAAAAGCTGTGAAAGCTGCCATGTTGTTGCACTTTTGTACTCCCCTTGGGATGCCTTGAACAGCTGCAGTGTGCCTGGAGCTAAGGGCCTCCTAGTTTCAAAAATCCTAGCCCTAGGCCTAAGCCTAACAGTAACCCTGGGAAAGTAAATCAGCCTGGTGTTAGGCTTCTTGCCAAGGAAAAAGCTGTGAAAGCTGCCATGTTGTTGCACTTTTGTACTCCCCTTGGGATGCCTTGAACAGCTGCAGTGTGCCTGGAGCTAAGGGCTTCCTAGTTTCAAAAATCCTAGCCCTAGGCCTAAGCCTAACAGTAACCCAGGGAAGGTAAATCAGCCTGATGTTAGGCTTCTTGCCAAGGAAAAAGCCGTGAAAGCAGCCATGTTGTGGCACTTTTGCACTCCCTTTTGGATGCCTTTCACAGCTGCAGTGTGCCTGGAACTCAGGGCTTCCTGCTTTTAAAAATCCTAGCCCTAGGCCGAACCCCAACCCTAAGACGAGAAAGGCAAATCAGCCAGGAATTAGGCATGTCCCCAAGGAAAAAGCTGTGGAGGCAGGCATGTTGTGGTACTTTTGCGCTCTTCTTGGCTAGTCCTTCGCAGCTGCTGTGTTCTTGGAACTCAGGGCTTTCTGGTTAATAGACCCTTACCCTAGGCGTAACTCAAACCTTAACCCTAGGAAGGAAAATCAACCTATGGTTCGGGATGGTCTCATGGAAATATCAGTGGTGGCAGCCAAGTTGCGTCACTTTTGCGCTCCCCTTGGGATGCCTTTTGCAGCTGCAGTGTGCCTGGAGCCCAGGGCTTCCTGGTTTTAAAAGTCCTAGGCCTAAGCCTAACAGTAACCCTAGGAAGGTAAATCAGCCGGGTATTAGGGTTCTTCCTAAGGGAAAAGCCGTGAAAGCAGCCATGTTGTGGCACTTCTGCACTCCCTTTGGGATGCCTTTGGCAGATGAAGTAAGCCTGGAACTCAGGGCTTCCTGGTTAAAGAAATTCAAGCCCTAGGCTGAACCCTAACCCTAACCCTAGGCAGATAAATCAGCCTAGGTATAGGGATGGTGCCAAGGAAAAAGCTGTGAAAGCTGCCATGTTGTTGCACTTTTGTACTCCCCTTGGGATGCCTTGAACAGCTGCAGTGTGCCTGGAGCTAAGGGCTTCCTAGTTTTAAAAATCCTAGCCCTAGGCCTAAGCCTAATAGTAACCCTGGGAAGGTAAGTCAGCCTGGTGTTAGGCGTCTTGCCAAGGAACAAGCCGTGAAAGCAGCCATGTTGTGGCACTTCTGCACTCCCTTTTGGATGCCTTTCACAGCTCCAGTGTGCCTGGAACTCAGGGCTTCCTGCTTTTAAAAATCCTAGCCCTAGGCCGAACCCCAACCCTATGACGAGAAAGGCAAATCAGCCAGGAATTAGGCATGTCCCCAAGGAAAAAGCTGTGGAGGCAGGCATGTTGTGGTACTTTTGCGCTCTTCTTGGCTAGTCCTTCGCAGCTGCTGTGTTCTTGGAACTCAGGGCTTTCTGGTTAATAGAACCCTTACCCTAGGCGTAACTCAAACCTTAACCCTAGGAAGGAAAATCAGCCTATGGTTCGGGATGGTCTCATGGAAATATCAGTGGTGGCAGCCAAGTTGCGTCACTTTTGCGCTCCCCTTGGGATGCCTTTCGCAGCTGCAGTGTGCCTGGAGCCCAGGGCTTCCTGGTTTTAAAAGTCCTAGGCCTAAGCCTAACAGTAACCCTAGGAAGGTAAATCAGCCGGGTATTAGGGTTCTTCCTAAGGGAAAAGCCGTGAAAGCAGCCATGTTGTGGCACTTCTGCACTCCCTTTGGGATGCCTTTGGCAGATGAAGTAAGCCTGGAACTCAGGGCTTCCTGGTAAAAAAAATTCAAGCCCTAGGCTGAACCCTAACCCTAACCCTAGGCAGATAAATCAGCCCAGGTATAGGGATGGTGCCAAGGAAAAAGCTGTGAAAGCTGCCATGTTGTTGCACTTTTGTACTCCCCTTGGGATGCCTTGAACAGCTGCAGTGTGCCTGGAGCTAAGGGCTTCCTAGTTTCAAAAATCCTAGCCCTAGGCCTAAGCCTAACAGTAACCCTGGGAAAGTAAATCAGCCTGATGTTAGGCTTCTTGCCAAGGAAAAAGCCGTGAAAGCAGCCATGTTGTGGCACTTCTGCACTCCCTTTGGGATGCCTTTGGCAGATGAAGTAAGCCTGGAACTCAGGGCTTCCTGGTTAAAGAAATCCAAGCCCTAGGCTGAACCCTAACCCTAACCCTAGGCAGATAAATCAGCCTAGGTATAGGGATGGTGCCAAGGAAAAAGCTGTGAAAGCTGCCATGTTGTTGCACTTTTGTACTCCCCTTGGGATGCCTTGAACAGCTGCAGTGTGCCTGGAGCTAAGGGCTTCCTAGTTTCAAAAATCCTAGCCCTAGGCCTAAGCCTAACAGTAACCCTGGGAAAGTAAATCAGCCTGATGTTAGGCTTCTTGCCAAGGAAAAAGCCGTGAAAGCAGCCATGTTGTGGCACTTTTGCACTCCCTTTTGGATGCCTTTCACAGCTCCAGTGTGCCTGGAACTCAGGGCTTCCTGATTTTAAAAATCCTAGCCCTAGGCCGAACCCCAACCCTAAGACGAGAAAGGCAAATCAGCCAGGAATTAGGCATGTCCCCAAGGAAAAAGCTGTGGAGGCAGGCATGTTGTGGTACTTTTGCGCTCTTCTTGGCTAGTCCTTCGCAGCTGCTGTGTTCTTGGAACTCAGGGCTTGCTGGTTAATAGAACCCTTACCCTAGGCGTAACTCAAACCTTAACCCTAGGAAGGAAAATCAGCCTATGGTTCGGGATGGTCTCATGGAAATATCAGTGGTGGCAGCCAAGTTGCGTCACTTTTGCGCTCTCCTTGGGATGCCTTTTGCAGCTGCAGTGTGCCTGGAGCCCAGGGCTTCCTGGTTTTAAAAGTCCTAGGCCTAAGCCTAACAGTAACCCTAGGAAGGTAAATCAGCCGGGTATTAGGGTTCTTCCTAAGGGAAAAGCCGTGAAAGCAGCCATGTTGTGGCACTTCTGCACTCCCTTTGGGATGCCTTTGGCAGATGAAGTAAGCCTGGAACTCAGGGCTTCCTGGTTAAAAAAAATTCAAGCCCTAGGCTGAAGCCTAACCCTAACCCTAGGCAGATAAATCAGCCTAGGTATAGGGATGGTGCCAAGGAAAAAGCTGTGAAAGCTGCCATGTTGTTGCACTTTTGTACTCCCCTTGGGATGCCTTGAACAGCTGCAGTGTGCCTGGAGCCCAGGGCTTCCTAGTTTTAAAAATCCTAGCCCTAGGCCTAAGCCTAACAGTAACCCTGGGAAGGCAAATCAGCCTGGTGTTAGGCTTCTTGCCAAGGAAAAAGCCGTGAAAGCAGCCATGTTGTGGCACTTTTGCACTCCCTTTTGGATGCCTTTCACAGCTCCAGTGTTCCTGGAACTCAGGGCTTCCTGCTTTTAAAAATCCTAGCCCTAGGCCGAACCCCAACCCTAAGACGAGAAAGGCAAATCAGCCAGGAATTAGGCATGTCCCCAAGGAAAAAGCTGTGGAGGCAGGCATGTTGTGGTACTTTTGCGCTCTTCTTGGCTAGTCCTTCGCAGCTGCTGTGTTCTTGGAACTCAGGGCTTTCTGGTTAATAGACCCTTACCCTAGGCGTAACTCAAACCTTAACCCTAGGAAGGAAAATCAACCTATGGTTCGGGATGGTCTCATGGAAATATCAGTGGTGGCAGCCAAGTTGCGTCACTTTTGCGCTCCCCTTGGGATGCCTTTTGCAGCTGCAGTGTGCCTGGAGCCCAGGGCTTCCTGGTTTTAAAAGTCCTAGGCCTAAGCCTAACAGTAACCCTAGGAAGGTAAATCAGCCGGGTATTAGGGTTCTTCCTAAGGGAAAAGCCGTGAAAGCAGCCATGTTGTGGCACTTCTGCACTCCCTTTGGGATGCCTTTGGCAGATGAAGTAAGCCTGGAACTCAGGGCTTCCTGGTTAAAGAAATTCAAGCCCTAGGCTGAACCCTAACCCTAACCCTAGGCAGATAAATCAGCCTAGGTATAGGGATGGTGCCAAGGAAAAAGCTGTGAAAGCTGCCATGTTGTTGCACTTTTGTACTCCCCTTGGGATGCCTTGAACAGCTGCAGTGTGCCTGGAGCTAAGGGCTTCCTAGTTTTAAAAATCCTAGCCCTAGGCCTAAGCCTAATAGTAACCCTGGGAAGGTAAGTCAGCCTGGTGTTAGGCGTCTTGCCAAGGAACAAGCCGTGAAAGCAGCCATGTTGTGGCACTTCTGCACTCCCTTTTGGATGCCTTTCACAGCTCCAGTGTGCCTGGAACTCAGGGCTTCCTGCTTTTAAAAATCCTAGCCCTAGGCCGAACCCCAACCCTAAGACGAGAAAGGCAAATCAGCCAGGAATTAGGCATGTCCCCAAGGAAAAAGCTGTGGAGGCAGGCATGTTGTGGTACTTTTGCGCTCTTCTTGGCTAGTCCTTCGCAGCTGCTGTGTTCTTGGAACTCAGGGCTTTCTGGTTAATAGAACCCTTACCCTAGGCGTAACTCAAACCTTAACCCTAGGAAGGAAAATCAGCCTATGGTTCGGGATGGTCTCATGGAAATATCAGTGGTGGCAGCCAAGTTGCGTCACTTTTGCGCTCCCCTTGGGATGCCTTTCGCAGCTGCAGTGTGCCTGGAGCCCAGGGCTTCCTGGTTTTAAAAGTCCTAGGCCTAAGCCTAACAGTAACCCTAGGAAGGTAAATCAGCCGGGTATTAGGGTTCTTCCTAAGGGAAAAGCCGTGAAAGCAGCCATGTTGTGGCACTTCTGCACTCCCTTTGGGATGCCTTTGGCAGATGAAGTAAGCCTGGAACTCAGGGCTTCCTGGTAAAAAAAATTCAAGCCCTAGGCTGAACCCTAACCCTAACCCTAGGCAGATAAATCAGCCTAGGTATAGGGATGGTGCCAAGGAAAAAGCTGTGAAAGCTGCCATGTTGTTGCACTTTTGTACTCCCCTTGGGATGCCTTGAACAGCTGCAGTGTGCCTGGAGCTAAGGGCTTCCTAGTTTCAAAAATCCTAGCCCTAGGCCTAAGCCTAACAGTAACCCTGGGAAAGTAAATCAGCCTGATGTTAGGCTTCTTGCCAAGGAACAAGCCGTGAAAGCAGCCATGTTGTGGCACTTCTGCACTCCCTTTTGGATGCCTTTCACAGCTGCAGTGTGCCTGGAACTCAGGGCTTCCTGATTTTAAAAATCCTAGCCCTAGGCCGAACCCCAACCCTAAGACGAGAAAGGCAAATCAGCCAGGAATTAGGCATGTCCCCAAGGAAAAAGCTGTGGAGGCAGGCATGTTGTGGTACTTTTGCGCTCTTCTTGGCTAGTCCTTCGCAGCTGCTGTGTTCTTGGAACTCAGGGCTTTCTGGTTAATAGACCCTTACCCTAGGCGTAACTCAAACCTTAAGCCTAGGAAGGAAAATCAACCTATGGTTCGGGATGGTCTCATGGAAATATCAGTGGTGGCAGCCAAGTTGCGTCACTTTTGCGCTCCCCTTGAGATGCCTTTCGCAGCTGCAGTGTGCCTGGAGCCCAGGGCTTCCTGGTTTTAAAAGTCCTAGGCCTAAGCCTAACAGTAACCCTAGGAAGGTAAATCAGCCGGGTATTAGGGTTCTTTCTAAGGGAAAAGCCGTGAAAGCAGCCATGTTGTGGCACTTCTGCACTCCCTTTGGGATGCCTTTGGCAGATGAAGTAAGCCTGGAACTCAGGGCTTCCTGGTAAAAAAAATTCAAGCCCTAGGCTGAACCCTAACCCTAACCCTAGGCAGATAAATCAGCCCAGGTATAGGGATGGTGCCAAGGAAAAAGCTGTGAAAGCTGCCATGTTGTTGCACTATTGTACTCCCCTTGGGATGCCTTGAACAGCTGCAGTGTGCCTGGAGCTAAGGGCTTCCTAGTTTCAAAAATCCTAGCCCTAGGCCTAAGCCTAACAGTAACCCTGGGAAAGTAAATCAGCCTGATGTTAGGCTTCTTGCCAAGGAAAAAGCCGTGAAAGCAGCCATGTTGTGGCACTTCTGCACTCCCTTTGGGATGCCTTTGGCAGATGAAGTAAGCCTGGAACTCAGGGCTTCCTGGTTAAAGAAATCCAAGCCCTAGGCTGAACCCTAACCCTAACCCTAGGCAGATAAATCAGCCTAGGTATAGGGATGGTGCCAAGGAAAAAGCTGTGAAAGCTGCCATGTTGTTGCACTTTTGTACTCCCCTTGGGATGCCTTGAACAGCTGCAGTGTGCCTGGAGCTAAGGGCTTCCTAGTTTTAAAAATCCTAGCCCTAGGCCTAAGCCTAACAGTAACCCTGGGAAGGCAAATCAGCCTGGTGTTAGGCTTCTTGCCAAGGAAAAAGCCGTGAAAGCAGCCATGTTGTGGCACTTTTGCACTCCCTTTTGGATGCCTTTCACAGCTGCAGTGTGCCTGGAACTCAGGGCTTCCTGCTTTTAAAAATCCTAGCCCTAGGCCGAACCCCAACCCTAAGACGAGAAAGGCAAATCAGCCAGGAATTAGGCATGTCCCCAAGGAAAAAGCTGTGGAGGCAGGCATGTTGTGGTACTTTTGCGCTCTTCTTGGCTAGTCCTTCGCAGCTGCTGTGTTCTTGGAACTCAGGGCTTTCTGGTTAATAGAACCCTTACCCTAGGCGTAACTCAAACCTTAACCCTAGGAAGGAAAATCAGCCTATGGTTCGGGATGGTCTCATGGAAATATCAGTGGTGGCAGCCAAGTTGCGTCACTTTTGCGCTCCCCTTGGGATGCCTTTTGCAGCTGCAGTGTGCCTGGAGCCCAGGGCTTCCTGGTTTTAAAAGTCCTAGGCCTAAGCCTAACAGTAACCCTAGGAAGGTAAATCAGCCGGGTATTAGGGTTCTTCCTAAGGGAAAAGCCGTGAAAGCAGCCATGTTGTGGCACTTCTGCACTCCCTTTGGGATGCCTTTGGCAGATGAAGTAAGCCTGGAACTCAGGGCTTCCTGGTTAAAGAAATCCAAGCCCTAGGCTGAACCCTAACCCTAACCCTAGGCAGATAAATCAGCCTAGGTATAGGGATGGTGCCAAGGAAAAGCTGTGAAAGCTGCCATGTTGTTGCACTTTTGTACTCCCCTTGGGATGCCTTGAACAGCTGCAGTGTGCCTGGAGCTAAGGGCTTCCTAGTTTCAAAAATCCTAGCCCTAGGCCTAAGCCTAACAGTAACCCTGGGAAAGTATGTCAGCCTGGTGTTAGGCTTCTTGCCAAGGAAAAAGCCGTGAAAGCAGCCATGTTGTGGCACTTCTGCACTCCCTTTGGGATGCCTTTGGCAGATGAAGTAAGCCTGGAACTCAGGGCTTCCTGGTTAAAGAAATCCAAGCCCTAGGCTGAACCCTAACCCTAACCCTAGGCAGATAAATCAGCCTAGGTATAGGGATGGTGCCAAGGAAAAAGCTGTGAAAGCTGCCATGTTGTTGCACTTTTGTACTCCCCTTGGGATGCCTTGAAAAGCTGCAGTGTGCCTGGAGCCCAGGGCTTCCTAGTTTCAAAAATCCTAGCCCTAGGCCTAAGCCTAACAGTAACCCTGGGAAAGTATGTCAGCCTGGTGTTAGGCTTCTTGCCAAGGAAAAAGCCGTGAAAGCAGCCATGTTGTGGCACTTTTGCACTCCCTTTTGGATGCCTTTCACAGCTGCAGTGTGCCTGGAACTCAGGGCTTCCTGATTTTAAAAATCCTAGCCCTAGGCCGAACCCCAACCCTAAGACGAGAAAGGCAAATCAGCCAGGAATTAGGCATGTCCCCAAGGAAAAAGCTGTGGAGGCAGGCATGTTGTGGTACTTTTGCGCTCTTCTTGGCTAGTCCTTCGCAGCTGCTGTGTTCTTGGAACTCAGGGCTTTCTGGTTAATAGACCCTTACCCTAGGCGTAACTCAAACCTTAAGCCTAGGAAGGAAAATCAACCTATGGTTCGGGATGGTCTCATGGAAATATCAGTGGTGGCAGCCAAGTTGCGTCACTTTTGCGCTCCCCTTGGGATGCCTTTTGCAGCTGCAGTGCGCCTGGAGCCCAGGGCTTCCTGGTTTTAAAAGTCCTAGGCCTAAGCCTAACAGTAACCCTAGGAAGGTAAATCAGCCGGGTATTAGGGTTCTTTCTAAGGGAAAAGCCGTGAAAGCAGCCATGTTGTGGCACTTCTGCACTCCCTTTGGGATGCCTTTGGCAGATGAAGTAAGCCTGGAACTCAGGGCTTCCTGGTTAAAAAAATTCAAGCCCTAGGCTGAACCCTAACCCTAACCCTAGGCAGATAAATCAGCCCAGGTATAGGGATGGTGCCAAGGAAAAAGCTGTGAAAGCTGCCATGTTGTTGCACTTTTGTACTCCCCTTGGGATGCCTTGAACAGCTGCAGTGTGCCTGGAGCTAAGGGCTTCCTAGTTTCAAAAATCCTAGCCCTAGGCCTAAGCCTAACAGTAACCCTGGGAAAGTAAATCAGCCTGATGTTAGGCTTCTTGCCAAGGAAAAAGCCGTGAAAGCAGCCATGTTGTGGCACTTCTGCACTCCCTTTGGGATGCCTTTGGCAGATGAAGTAAGCCTGGAACTCAGGGCTTCCTGGTTAAAGAAATCCAAGCCCTAGGCTGAACCCTAACCCTAACCCTAGGCAGATAAATCAGCCTAGGTATAGGGATGGTGCCAAGGAAAAAGCTGTGAAAGCTGCCATGTTGTTGCACTTTTGTACTCCCCTTGGGATGCCTTGAACAGCTGCAGTGTGCCTGGAGCCCAGGGCTTCCTAGTTTTAAAAATCCTAGCCCTAGGCCTAAGCCTAACAGTAACCCTGGGAAGGCAAATCAGCCTGGTGTTAGGCTTCTTGCCAAGGAAAAAGCCGTGAAAGCAGCCATGTTGTGGCACTTTTGCACTCCCTTTTGGATGCCTTTCACAGCTCCAGTGTGCCTGGAACTCAGGGCTTCCTGCTTTTAAAAATCCTAGCCCTAGGCCGAACCCCAACCCTAAGACGAGAAAGGCAAATCAGCCAGGAATTAGGCATGTCCCCAAGGAAAATGCTGTGGAGGCAGGCATGTTGTGGTACTTTTGCGCTCTTCTTGGCTAGTCCTTCGCAGCTGCTGTGTTCTTGGAACTCAGGGCTTTCTGGTTAATAGAACCCTTACCCTAGGCGTAACTCAAACCTTAACCCTAGGAAGGAAAATCAGCCTATGGTTCGGGATGGTCTCATGGAAATATCAGTGGTGGCAGCCAAGTTGCGTCACTTTTGCGCTCTCCTTGGGATGCCTTTTGCAGCTGCAGTGTGCCTGGAGCCCAGGGCTTCCTGGTTTTAAAAGTCCTAGGCCTAAGCCTAACAGTAACCCTAGGAAGGTAAATCAGCCGGGTATTAGGGTTCTTCCTAAGGGAAAAGCCGTGAAAGCAGCCATGTTGTGGCACTTCTGCACTCCCTTTGGGATGCCTTTGGCAGATGAAGTAAGCCTGGAACTCAGGGCTTCCTGGTTAAAGAAATCCAAGCCCTAGGCTGAACCCTAACCCTAACCCTAGGCAGATAAATCAGCCTAGGTATAGGGATGGTGCCAAGGAAAAAGCTGTGAAAGCTGCCATGTTGTTGCACTTTTGTACTCCCCTTGGGATGCCTTGAACAGCTGCAGTGTGCCTGGAGCTAAGGGCTTCCTAGTTTCAAAAATCCTAGCCCTAGGCCTAAGCCTAACAGTAACCCTGGGAAAGTAAATCAGCCTGATGTTAGGCTTCTTGCCAAGGAAAAAGCCGTGAAACAGCCATGTTGTGGCACTTTTGCACTCCCTTTTGGATGCCTTTCACAGCTCCAGTGTGCCTGGAACTCAGGGCTTCCTGATTTTAAAAATCCTAGCCCTAGGCCGAACCCCAACCCTAAGACGAGAAAGGCAAATCAGCCAGGAATTAGGCATGTCCCCAAGGAAAAAGCTGTGGAGGCAGGCATGTTGTGGTACTTTTGCGCTCTTCTTGGCTAGTCCTTCGCAGCTGCTGTGTTCTTGGAACTCAGGGCTTTCTGGTTAATAGACCCATACCCTAGGCGTAACTCAAACCTTAACCCTAGGAAGGAAAATCAGCCTATGGTTCGGGATGGTCTCATGGAAATATCAGTGGTGGCAGCCAAGTTGCGTCACTTTTGCGCTCCCCTTGGGATGCCTTTCGCAGCTGCAGTGTGCCTGGGGCCCAGGGCTTCCTGGTTTTAAAAGTCCTAGGCCTAAGCCTAACAGTAACCCTAGGAAGGTAAATCAGCCGGGTATTAGGGTTCTTCCTAAGGGAAAAGCCGTGAAAGCAGCCATGTTGTGGCACTTCTGCACTCCCTTTG
Source organism: Ammospiza nelsoni (assembly GCF_027579445.1). Lineage (NCBI taxonomy): Eukaryota > Metazoa > Chordata > Aves > Passeriformes > Passerellidae > Ammospiza > Ammospiza nelsoni. The sequence goes on along the minus strand of NW_026683197.1, from coordinate 125,280 downwards.
GGATGCCTTTGGCAGATGAAGTAAGCCTGGAACTCAGGGCTTCCTGGTTAAAGAAATCCAAGCCCTAGGCTGAACCCTAACCCTAACCCTAGGCAGATAAATCAGCCCAGGTATAGGGATGGTGCCAAGGAAAAAGCTGTGAAAGCTGCCATGTTGTTGCACTTTTGTACTCCCCTTGGGATGCCTTGAACAGCTGCAGTGTGCCTGGAGCTAAGGGCTTCCTAGTTTCAAAAATCCTAGCCCTAGGCCTAAGCCTAACAGTAACCCTGGGAAAGTAAATCAGCCTGATGTTAGGCTTCTTGCCAAGGAAAAAGCCGTGAAAGCAGCCATGTTGTGGCACTTCTGCACTCCCTTTGGGATGCCTTTGGCAGATGAAGTAAGCCTGGAACTCAGGGCTTCCTGGTTAAAGAAATCCAAGCCCTAGGCTGAACCCTAACCCTAACCCTAGGCAGATAAATCAGCCTAGGTATAGGGATGGTGCCAAGGAAAAAGCTGTGAAAGCGGCCATGTTGTTGCACTTTTGTACTCCCCTTGGGATGCCTTGAACAGCTGCAGTGTGCCTGGAGCTAAGGGCTTCCTAGTTTCAAAAATCCTAGCCCTAGGCCTAAGCCTAACAGTAACCCTGGGAAAGTAAATCAGCCTGATGTTAGGCTTCTTGCCAAGGAAAAAGCCGTGAAAGCAGCCATGTTGTGGCACTTTTGCACTCCCTTTTGGATGCCTTTCACAGCTCCAGTGTGCCTGGAACTCAGGGCTTCCTGATTTTAAAAATCCTAGCCCTAGGCCGAACCCCAACCCTAAGACGAGAAAGGCAAATCAGCCAGGAATTAGGCATGTCCCCAAGGAAAAAGCTGTGGAGGCAGGCATGTTGTGGTACTTTTGCGCTCTTCTTGGCTAGTCCTTCGCAGCTGCTGTGTTCTTGGAACTCAGGGCTTGCTGGTTAATAGAACCCTTACCCTAGGCGTAACTCAAACCTTAACCCTAGGAAGGAAAATCAGCCTATGGTTCGGGATGGTCTCATGGAAATATCAGTGGTGGCAGCCAAGTTGCGTCACTTTTGCGCTCCCCTTGGGATGCCTTTCGCAGCTGCAGTGTGCCTGGAGCCCAGGGCTTCCTGGTTTTAAAAGTCCTAGGCCTAAGCCTAACAGTAACCCTAGGAAGGTAAATCAGCCGGGTATTAGGGTTCTTCCTAAGGGAAAAGCCGTGAAAGCAGCCATGTTGTGGCACTTCTGCACTCCCTTTGGGATGCCTTTGGCAGATGAAGTAAGCCTGGAACTCAGGGCTTCCTGGTTAAAGAAATCCAAGCCCTAGGCTGAACCCTAACCCTAACCCTAGGCAGATAAATCAGCCTAGGTATAGGGATGGTGCCAAGGAAAAAGCTGTGAAAGCTGCCATGTTGTTGCACTTTTGTACTCCCCTTGGGATGCCTTGAACAGCTGCAGTGTGCCTGGAGCTAAGGGCTTCCTAGTTTTAAAAATCGTAGCCCTAGGCTTAAGCCTAATAGTAACCCTGGGAAGGTAAGTCAGCCTGGTGTTAGGCGTCTTGCCAAGGAAAAAGCCGTGAAAGCAGCCATGTTGTGGCACTTTTGCAATCCCTTTTGGATGCCTTTCACAGCTCCAGTGTGCCTGGAACTCAGGGCTTCCTGCTTTTAAAAATCCTAGCCCTAGGCCGAACCCCAACCCTATGATGAGAAAGGCAAATCAGCCAGGAATTAGGCATGTCCCCAAGGAAAAAGCTGTGGAGGCAGGCATGTTGTGGTACTTTTGCGCTCTTCTTGGCTAGTCCTTCGCAGCTGCTGTGTTCTTGGAACTCAGGGCTTTCTGGTTAATAGAACCCTTACCCTAGGCGTAACTCAAACCTTAACCCTAGGAAGGAAAATCAACCTATGGTTCGGGATGGTCTCATGGAAATATCAGTGGTGGCAGCCAAGTTGCGTCACTTTTGCGCTGCCCTTGGGATGCCTTTCGCAGCTGCAGTGTGCCTGGAGCCCAGGGCTTCCTGGTTTTAAAAGTCCTAGGCCTAAGCCTAACAGTAACCCTAGGAAGGTAAATCAGCCGGGTATTAGGGTTCTTCCTAAGGGAAAAGCCGTGAAAGCAGCCATGTTGTGGCACTTCTGCACTCCCTTTGGGATGCCTTTGGCAGATGAAGTAAGCCTGGAACTCAGGGCTTCCTGGTTAAAGAAATCCAAGCCCTAGGCTGAACCCTAACCCTAACCCTAGGCAGATAAATCAGCCCAGGTATAGGGATGGTGCCAAGGAAAAAGCTGTGAAAGCTGCCATGTTGTTGCACTTTTGTACTCCCCTTGGGATGCCTTGAACAGCTGCAGTGTGCCTGGAGCTAAGGGCTTCCTAGTTTCAAAAATCCTAGCCCTAGGCCTAAGCCTAACAGTAACCCTGGGAAAGTAAATCAGCCTGATGTTAGGCTTCTTGCCAAGGAAAAAGCCGTGAAAGCAGCCATGTTGTGGCACTTCTGCACTCCCTTTGGGATGCCTTTGGCAGATGAAGTAAGCCTGGAACTCAGGGCTTCCTGGTTAAAGAAATCCAAGCCCTAGGCTGAACCCTAACCCTAACCCTAGGCAGATAAATCAGCCTAGGTATAGGGATGGTGCCAAGGAAAAAGCTGTGAAAGCTGCCATGTTGTTGCACTTTTGTACTCCCCTTGGGATGCCTTGAACAGCTGCAGTGTGCCTGGAGCTAAGGGCTTCCTAGTTTCAAAAATCCTAGCCCTAGGCCTAAGCCTAACAGTAACCCTGGGAAAGTAAATCAGCCTGATGTTAGGCTTCTTGCCAAGGAAAAAGCCGTGAAAGCAGCCATGTTGTGGCACTTTTGCACTCCCTTTTGGATGCCTTTCACAGCTCCAGTGTGCCTGGAACTCAGGGCTTCCTGATTTTAAAAATCCTAGCCCTAGGCCGAACCCCAACCCTAAGACGAGAAAGGCAAATCAGCCAGGAATTAGGCATGTCCCCAAGGAAAAAGCTGTGGAGGCAGGCATGTTGTGGTACTTTTGCGCTCTTCTTGGCTAGTCCTTCGCAGCTGATGTGTTCTTGGAACTCAGGGCTTTCTGGTTAATAGAACCCTTACCCTAGGCGTAACTCAAACCTTAACCCTAGGAAGGAAAATCATCCTATGGTTCGGGATGGTCTCATGGAAATATCAGTGGTGGCAGCCAAGTTGCGTCACTTTTGCGCTCCCCTTGGGATGCCTTTCACAGCTGCAGTGTGCCTGGAGCCCAGGGCTTCCTGGTTTTAAAAGTCCTAGGCCTAAGCCTAACAGTAACCCTAGGAAGGTAAATCAGCCGGGTATTAGGGTTCTTCCTAAGGGAAAAGCCGTGAAAGCAGCCATGTTGTGGCACTTCTGCACTCCCTTTGGGATGCCTTTGGCAGATGAAGTAAGCCTGGAACTCAGGGCTTCCTGGTTAAAAAAAATTCAAGCCCTAGGCTGAACCCTAACCCTAACCCTAGGCAGATAAATCAGCCTAGGTATAGGGATGGTGCCAAGGAAAAAGCTGTGAAAGCTGCCATGTTGTTGCACTTTTGTACTCCCCTTGGGATGCCTTGAACAGCTGCAGTGTGCCTGGAGCCCAGGGCTTCCTAGTTTTAAAAATCCTAGCCCTAGGCCTAAGCCTAACAGTAACCCTGGGAAGGCAAATCAGCCTGGTGTTAGGCTTCTTGCCAAGGAAAAAGCCGTGAAAGCAGCCATGTTGTGGCACTTTTGCACTCCCTTTTGGATGCCTTTCACAGCTGCAGTGTGCCTGGAACTCAGGGCTTCCTGCTTTTAAAAATCCTAGCCCTAGGCCGAACCGCAACCCTAAGACGAGAAAGGCAAATCAGCCAGGAATTAGGCATGTCCCCAAGGAAAAAGCTGTGGAGGCAGGCATGTTGTGGTACTTTTGCGCTCTTCTTGGCTAGTCCTTCGCAGCTGCTGTGTTCTTGGAACTCAGGGCTTTCTGGTTAATAGAACCCTTACCCTAGGCGTAACTCAAACCTTAACCCTAGGAAGGAAAATCAACCTATGGTTCGGGATGGTCTCATGGAAATATCAGTGGTGGCAGCCAAGTTGCGTCACTTTTGCGCTCCCCTTGGGATGCCTTTCGCAGCTGCAGTGTGCCTGGAGCCCAGGGCTTCCTGGTTTTAAAAGTCCTAGGCCTAAGCCTAACAGTAACCCTAGGAAGGTAAATCAGCCGGGTATTAGGGTTCTTCCTAAGGGAAAAGCCGTGAAAGCAGCCATGTTGTTGCACTTTTGTAGTCCCCTTGGGATGCCTTGAACAGCTGCAGTGTGCCTGGAGCTAAGGGCTTCCTAGTTTCAAAAATCCTAGCCCTAGGCCTAAGCCTAACAGTAACCCTGGGAAGGTAAATCAGCCTTATGTTAGGCTTCTTGCCAAGGAAAAAGCCGTGAAAGCAGCCATGTTGTGGCACTTCTGCACTCCCTTTGGGATGCCTTTGGCAGATGAAGTAAGCCTGGAACTCAGGGCTTCCTGGTTAAAGAAATCCAAGCCCTAGGCTGAACCCTAACCCTAACCCTAGGCAGATAAATCAGCCTAGGTATAGGGATGGTGCCAAGGAAAAAGCTGTGAAAGCTGCCATGTTGTTGCACTTTTGTACTCCCCTTGGGATGCCTTGAACAGCTGCAGTGTGCCTGGAGCTAAGGGCTTCCTAGTTTCAAAAATCCTAGCCCTAGGCCTAAGCCTAACAGTAACCCTGGGAAAGTAAATCAGCCTGGTGTTAGGCTTCTTGCCAAGAAAAAGCTGTGAAAGCTGCCATGTTGTTGCACTTTTGTACTCCCCTTGGGATGCCTTGAACAGCTGCAGTGTGCCTGGAGCTAAGGGCTTCCTAGTTTCAAAAATCCTAGCCCTAGGCCTAAGCCTAACAGTAACCCTGGGAAAGTAAATCAGCCTGATGTTAGGCTTCTTGCCAAGGAAAAAGCCGTGAAAGCAGCCATGTTGTGGCACTTTTGCACTCCCTTTTGGATGCCTTTCACAGCTCCAGTGTGCCTGGAACTCAGGGCTTCCTGATTTTAAAAATCCTAGCCCTAGGCCGAACCGCAACCCTAAGACGAGAAAGGCAAATCAGCCAGGAATTAGGCATGTCCCCAAGGAAAAAGCTGTGGAGGCAGGCATGTTGTGGTACTTTTGCGCTCTTCTTGGCTAGTCCTTCGCAGCTGCTGTGTTCTTGGAACTCAGGGCTTTCTGGTTAATAGAACCCTTACCCTAGGCGTAACTCAAACCTTAACCCTAGGAAGGAAAATCAGCCTATGGTTCGGGATGGTCTCATGGAAATATCAGTGGTGGCAGCCAAGTTGCGTCACTTTTGCGCTCCCCTTGGGATGCCTTTCGCAGCTGCAGTGTGCCTGGAGCCCAGGGCTTCCTGGTTTTAAAAGTCCTAGGCCTAAGCCTAACAGTAACCCTAGGAAGGTAAATCAGCCGGGTATTAGGGTTCTTCCTAAGGGAAAAGCCGTGAAAGCAGCCATGTTGTGGCACTTCTGCACTCCCTTTGGGATGCCTTTGGCAGATGAAGTAAGCCTGGAACTCAGGGCTTCCTGGTTAAAAAAATCCAAGCCCTAGGCTGAACCCTAACCCTAACCCTAGGCAGATAAATCAGCCTAGGTATAGGGATGGTGCCAAGGAAAAAGCTGTGAAAGCTGCCATGTTGTTGCACTTTTGTACTCCCCTTGGGATGCCTTGAACAGCTGCAGTGTGCCTGGAGCCCAGGGCTTCCTAGTTTCAAAAATCCTAGCCCTAGGCCTAAGCCTAACAGCAACCCTGGGAAAGTATGTCAGCCTGGTGTTAGGCTTCTTGCCAAGGAAAAAGCCGTGAAAGCAGCCATGTTGTGGCACTTTTGCACTCCCTTTTGGATGCCTTTCACAGCTCCAGTGTGCCTGGAACTCAGGGCTTCCTGATTTTAAAAATCCTAGCCCTAGGCCGAACCCCAACCCTAAGACGAGAAAGGCAAATCAGCCAGGAATTAGGCATGTCCCCAAGGAAAAAGCTGTGGAGGCAGGCATGTTGTGGTACTTTTGCGCTCTTCTTGGCTAGTCCTTCGCAGCTGCTGTGTTCTTGGAACTCAGGGCTTTCTGGTTAATAGACCCATACCCTAGGCGTAACTCAAACCTTAACCCTAGGAAGGAAAATCAGCCTATGGTTCGGGATGGTCTCATGGAAATATCAGTGGTGGCAGCCAAGTTGCGTCACTTTTGCGCTCCCCTTGGGATGCCTTTTGCAGCTGCAGTGTGCCTGGAGCCCAGGGCTTCCTGGTTTTAAAAGTCCTAGGCCTAAGCCTAACAGTAACCCTAGGAAGGTAAATCAGCCGGGTATTAGGGTTCTTCCTAAGGGAAAAGCCGTGAAAGCAGCCATGTTGTGGCACTTCTGCACTCCCTTTGGGATGCCTTTGGCAGATGAAGTAAGCCTGGAACTCAGGGCTTCCTGGTTAAAGAAATTCAAGCCCTAGGCTGAACCCTAACCCTAACCCTAGGCAGTTAAATCAGCCTAGGTATAGGGATGGTGCCAAGGAAAAAGCTGTGAAAGCTGCCATGTTGTTGCACTTTTGTACTCCCCTTGGGATGCCTTGAACAGCTGCAGTGTGCCTGGAGCTAAGGGCTTCCTAGTTTTAAAAATCGTAGCCCTAGGCTTAAGCCTAATAGTAACCCTGGGAAGGTAAGTCAGCCTGGTGTTAGGCGTCTTGCCAAGGAAAAAGCCGTGAAAGCAGCCATGTTGTGGCACTTTTGCAATCCCTTTTGGATGCCTTTCACAGCTCCAGTGTGCCTGGAACTCAGGGCTTCCTGCTTTTAAAAATCCTAGCCCTAGGCCGAACCCCAACCCTATGACGAGAAAGGCAAATCAGCCAGGAATTAGGCATGTCCCCAAGGAAAAAGCTGTGGAGGCAGGCATGTTGTGGTACTTTTGCGCTCTTCTTGGCTAGTCCTTCGCAGCTGCTGTGTTCTTGGAACTCAGGGCTTTCTGGTTAATAGAACCCTTACCCTAGGCGTAACTCAAACCTTAACCCTAGGAAGGAAAATCAAGCTATGGTTCGGGATGGTCTCATGGAAATATCAGTGGTGGCAGCCAAGTTGCGTCACTTTTGCGCTCCCCTTGGGATGCCTTTCGCAGCTGCAGTGTGCCTGGAGCCCAGGGCTTCCTGGTTTTAAAAGTCCTAGGCCTAAGCCTAACAGTAACCCTAGGAAGGTAAATCAGCCGGGTATTAGGGTTCTTCCTAAGGGAAAAGCCGTGAAAGCAGCCATGTTGTGGCACTTCTGCACTCCCTTTGGGATGCCTTTGGCAGATGAAGTAAGCCTGGAACTCAGGGCTTCCTGGTTAAAGAAATCCAAGCCCTAGGCTGAACCCTAACCCTAACCCTAGGCAGATAAATCAGCCTAGGTATAGGGATGGTGCCAAGGAAAAAGCTGTGAAAGCTGCCATGTTGTTGCACTTTTGTACTCCCCTTGGGATGCCTTGAACAGCTGCAGTGTGCCTGGAGCTAAGGGCTTCCTAGTTTCAAAAATCCTAGCCCTAGGCCTAAGCCTAACAGTAACCCTGGGAAAGTATGTCAGCCTGGTGTTAGGCTTCTTGCCAAGGAAAAAGCCGTGAAAGCAGCCATGTTGTGGCACTTTTGCACTCCCTTTTGGATGCCTTTCACAGCTCCAGTGTGCCTGGAACTCAGGGCTTCCTGCTTTTAAAAATCCTAGCCCTAGGCCGAACCCCAACCCTAAGACGAGAAAGGCAAATCAGCCAGGAATTAGGCATGTCCCCAAGGAAAAAGCTGTGGAGGCAGGCATGTTGTGGTACTTTTGCGCTCTTCTTGGCTAGTCCTTCGCAGCTGCTGTGTTCTTGGAACTCAGGGCTTTCTGGTTAATAGAACCCTTACCCTAGGCGTAACTCAAACCTTAACCCTAGGAAGGAAAATCAACCTATGGTTCGGGATGGTCTCATGGAAATATCAGTGGTGGCAGCCAAGTTGCGTCACTTTTGCGCTGCCCTTGGGATGCCTTTCGCAGCTGCAGTGTGCCTGGAGCCCAGGGCTTCCTGGTTTTAAAAGTCCTAGGCCTAAGCCTAACAGTAACCCTAGGAAGGTAAATCAGCCGGGTATTAGGGTTCTTCCTAAGGGAAAAGCCGTGAAAGCAGCCATGTTGTTGCACTTTTGTAGTCCCCTTGGGATGCCTTGAACAGCTGCAGTGTGCCTGGAGCTAAGGGCTTCCTAGTTTCAAAAATCCTAGCCCTAGGCCTAAGCCTAACAGTAACCCTGGGAAGGTAAATCACCCTTAAGTTAGGCTTCTTGCCAAGGAAAAAGCCGTGAAAGCAGCCATGTTGTGGCACTTCTGCACTCCCTTTGGGATGCCTTTGGCAGATGAAGTAAGCCTGGAACTCAGGGCTTCCTGGTTAAAGAAATTCAAGCCCTAGGCTGAACCCTAACCCTAACCCTAGGCAGATAAATCAGCCTAGGTATAGGGATGGTGCCAAGGAAAAAGCTGTGAAAGCTGCCATGTTGTTGCACTTTTGTACTCCCCTTGGGATGCCTTGAACAGCTGCAGTGTGCCTGGAGCCCAGGGCTTCCTAGTTTTAAAAATCCTAGCCCTAGGCCTAAGCCTAACAGTAACCCTGGGAAGGCAAATCAGCCTGGTGTTAGGCTTCTTGCCAAGGAAAAAGCCGTGAAAGCAGCCATGTTGTGGCACTTTTGCACTCCCTTTTGGATGCCTTTCACAGCTCCAGTGTGCCTGGAACTCAGGGCTTCCTGCTTTTAAAAATCCTAGCCCTAGGCCGAACCGCAACCCTAAGACGAGAAAGGCAAATCAGCCAGGAATTAGGCATGTCCCCAAGGAAAAAGCTGTGGAGGCAGGCATGTTGTGGTACTTTTGCGCTCTTCTTGGCTAGTCCTTCGCAGCTGCTGTGTTCTTGGAACTCAGGGCTTTCTGGTTAATAGAACCCTTACCCTAGGCGTAACTCAAACCTTAACCCTAGGAAGGAAAATCAACCTATGGTTCGGGATGGTCTCATGGAAATATCAGTGGTGGCAGCCAAGTTGCGTCACTTTTGCGCTCCCCTTGGGATGCCTTTCGCAGCTGCAGTGTGCCTGGAGCCCAGGGCTTCCTGGTTTTAAAAGCCCTAGGCCTAAGCCTAACAGTAACCCTAGGAAGGTAAATCAGCCGGGTATTAGGGTTCTTCCTAAGGGAAAAGCCGTGAAAGCAGCCATGTTGTTGCACTTTTGTAGTCCCCTTGGGATGCCTTGAACAGCTGCAGTGTGCCTGGAGCTAAGGGCTTCCTAGTTTCAAAAATCCTAGCCCTAGGCCTAAGCCTAACAGTAACCCTGGGAAGGTAAATCAGCCTTATGTTAGGCTTCTTGCCAAGGAAAAAGCCGTGAAAGCAGCCATGTTGTGGCACTTCTGCACTCCCTTTGGGATGCCTTTGGCAGATGAAGTAAGCCTGGAACTCAGGGCTTCCTGGTTAAAGAAATCCAAGCCCTAGGCTGAACCCTAACCCTAACCCTAGGCAGATAAATCAGCCTAGGTATAGGGATGGTGCCAAGGAAAAAGCTGTGAAAGCTGCCATGTTGTTGCACTTTTGTACTCCCCTTGGGATGCCTTGAACAGCTGCAGTGTGCCTGGAGCTAAGGGCTTCCTAGTTTCAAAAATCCTAGCCCTAGGCCTAAGCCTAACAGTAACCCTGGGAAAGTAAATCAGCCTGGTGTTAGGCTTCTTGCCAAGGAAAAAGCTGTGAAAGCTGCCATGTTGTTGCACTTTTGTACTCCCCTTGGGATGCCTTGAACAGCTGCAGTGTGCCTGGAGCTAAGGGCCTCCTAGTTTCAAAAATCCTAGCCCTAGGCCTAAGCCTAACAGTAACCCTGGGAAAGTAAATCAGCCTGGTGTTAGGCTTCTTGCCAAGGAAAAAGCCGTGAAAGCAGCCATGTTGTGGCACTTTTGCACTCCCTTTTGGATGCCTTTCACAGCTGCAGTGTGCCTGGAACTCAGGGCTTCCTGCTTTTAAAAATCCTGGCCCTAAGCCGAACCGCAACCCTAAGACGAGAAAGGCAAATCAGCCAGGAATTAGGCATGTCCCCAAGGAAAAAGCTGTGGAGGCAGGCATGTTGTGGTACTTTTGCGCTCTTCTTGGCTAGTCCTTCGCAGCTGCTGTGTTCTTGGAACTCAGGGCTTTCTGGTTAATAGACCCTTACCCTAGGCGTAACTCAAACCTTAACCCTAGGAAGGAAAATCAACCTATGGTTCGGGATGGTCTCATGGAAATATCAGTGGTGGCAGCCAAGTTGCGTCACTTTTGCGCTCCCCTTGGGATGCCTTTTGCAGCTGCAGTGTGCCTGGAGCCCAGGGCTTCCTGGTTTTAAAAGTCCTAGGCCTAAGCCTAACAGTAACCCTAGGAAGGTAAATCAGCCGGGTATTAGGGTTCTTCCTAAGGGAAAAGCCGTGAAAGCAGCCATGTTGTGGCACTTCTGCACTCCCTTTGGGATGCCTTTGGCAGTTGAAGTAAGCCTGGAACTCAGGGCTTCCTGGTTAAAGAAATTCAAGCCCTAGGCTGAACCCTAACCCTAACCCTAGGCAGATAAATCAGCCTAGGTATAGGGATGGTGCCAAGGAAAAAGCTGTGAAAGCTGCCATGTTGTTGCACTTTTGTACTCCCCTTGGGATGCCTTGAACAGCTGCAGTGTGCCTGGAGCTAAGGGCTTCCTAGTTTTAAAAATCCTAGCCCTAGGCCTAAGCCTAATAGTAACCCTGGGAAGGTAAGTCAGCCTGGTGTTAGGCGTCTTGCCAAGGAACAAGCCGTGAAAGCAGCCATGTTGTGGCACTTCTGCACTCCCTTTTGGATGCCTTTCACAGCTCCAGTGTGCCTGGAACTCAGGGCTTCCTGCTTTTAAAAATCCTAGCCCTAGGCCGAACCCCAACCCTAAGACGAGAAAGGCAAATCAGCCAGGAATTAGGCATGTCCCCAAGGAAAAAGCTGTGGAGGCAGGCATGTTGTGGTACTTTTGCGCTCTTCTTGGCTAGTCCTTCGCAGCTGCTGTGTTCTTGGAACTCAGGGCTTTCTGGTTAATAGAACCCTTACCCTAGGCGTAACTCAAACCTTAACCCTAGGAAGGAAAATCAGCCTATGGTTCGGGATGGTCTCATGGAAATATCAGTGGTGGCAGCCAAGTTGCGTCACTTTTGCGCTCCCCTTGGGATGCCTTTCGCAGCTGCAGTGTGCCTGGAGCCCAGGGCTTCCTGGTTTTAAAAGTCCTAGGCCTAAGCCTAACAGTAACCCTAGGAAGGTAAATCAGCCGGGTATTAGGGTTCTTCCTAAGGGAAAAGCCGTGAAAGCAGCCATGTTGTGGCACTTCTGCACTCCCTTTGGGATGCCTTTGGCAGATGAAGTAAGCCTGGAACTCAGGGCTTCCTGGTAAAAAAAATTCAAGCCCTAGGCTGAACCCTAACCCTAACCCTAGGCAGATAAATCAGCCCAGGTATAGGGATGGTGCCAAGGAAAAAGCTGTGAAAGCTGCCATGTTGTTGCACTTTTGTACTCCCCTTGGGATGCCTTGAACAGCTGCAGTGTGCCTGGAGCTAAGGGCTTCCTAGTTTCAAAAATCCTAGCCCTAGGCCTAAGCCTAACAGTAACCCTGGGAAAGTAAATCAGCCTGATGTTAGGCTTCTTGCCAAGGAAAAAGCCGTGAAAGCAGCCATGTTGTGGCACTTCTGCACTCCCTTTGGGATGCCTTTGGCAGATGAAGTAAGCCTGGAACTCAGGGCTTCCTGGTTAAAGAAATCCAAGCCCTAGGCTGAACCCTAACCCTAACCCTAGGCAGATAAATCAGCCTAGGTATAGGGATGGTGCCAAGGAAAAAGCTGTGAAAGCTGCCATGTTGTTGCACTTTTGTACTCCCCTTGGGATGCCTTGAACAGCTGCAGTGTGCCTGGAGCTAAGGGCTTCCTAGTTTCAAAAATCCTAGCCCTAGGCCTAAGCCTAACAGTAACCCTGGGAAAGTAAATCAGCCTGATGTTAGGCTTCTTGCCAAGGAAAAAGCCGTGAAAGCAGCCATGTTGTGGCACTTTTGCACTCCCTTTTGGATGCCTTTCACAGCTCCAGTGTGCCTGGAACTCAGGGCTTCCTGATTTTAAAAATCCTAGCCCTAGGCCGAACCCCAACCCTAAGACGAGAAAGGCAAATCAGCCAGGAATTAGGCATGTCCCCAAGGAAAAAGCTGTGGAGGCAGGCATGTTGTGGTACTTTTGCGCTCTTCTTGGCTAGTCCTTCGCAGCTGCTGTGTTCTTGGAACTCAGGGCTTTCTGGTTAATAGAACCCTTACCCTAGGCGTAACTCAAACCTTAACCCTAGGAAGGAAAATCATCCTATGGTTCGGGATGGTCTCATGGAAATATCAGTGGTGGCAGCCAAGTTGCGTCACTTTTGCGCTCCCCTTGGGATGCCTTTCACAGCTGCAGTGTGCCTGGAGCCCAGGGCTTCCTGGTTTTAAAAGTCCTAGGCCTAAGCCTAACAGTAACCCTAGGAAGGTAAATCAGCCGGGTATTAGGGTTCTTCCTAAGGGAAAAGCCGTGAAAGCAGCCATGTTGTGGCACTTCTGCACTCCCTTTGGGATGCCTTTGGCAGATGAAGTAAGCCTGGAACTCAGGGCTTCCTGGTTAAAAAAAATTCAAACCCTAGGCTGAACCCTAACCCTAACCCTAGGCAGATAAATCAGCCTAGGTATAGGGATGGTGCCAAGGAAAAAGCTGTGAAAGCTGCCATGTTGTTGCACTTTTGTACTCCCCTTGGGATGCCTTGAACAGCTGCAGTGTGCCTGGAGCCCAGGGCTTCCTAGTTTTAAAAATCCTAGCCCTAGGCCTAAGCCTAACAGTAACCCTGGGAAGGCAAATCAGCCTGGTGTTAGGCTTCTTGCCAAGGAAAAAGCCGTGAAAGCAGCCATGTTGTGGCACTTTTGCACTCCCTTTTGGATGCCTTTCACAGCTCCAGTGTGCCTGGAACTCAGGGCTTCCTGCTTTTAAAAATCCTAGCCCTAGGCCGAACCGCAACCCTAAGACGAGAAAGGCAAATCAGCCAGGAATTAGGCATGTCCCCAAGGAAAAAGCTGTGGAGGCAGGCATGTTGTGGTACTTTTGCGCTCTTCTTGGCTAGTCCTTCGCAGCTGCTGTGTTCTTGGAACTCAGGGCTTTCTGGTTAATAGACCCTTACCCTAGGCGTAACTCAAACCTTAACCCTAGGAAGGAAAATCAACCTATGGTTCGGGATGGTCTCATGGAAATATCAGTGGTGGCAGCCAAGTTGCGTCACTTTTGCGCTCCCCTTGGGATGCCTTTTGCAGCTGCAGTGTGCCTGGAGCCCAGGGCTTCCTGGTTTTAAAAGTCCTAGGCCTAAGCCTAACAGTAACCCTAGGAAGGTAAATCAGCCGGGTATTAGGGCTCTTCCTAAGGGAAAAGCCGTGAAAGCAGCCATGTTGTGGCACTTCTGCACTCCCTTTGGGATGCCTTTGGCAGATGAAGTAAGCCTGGAACTCAGGGCTTCCTGGTAAAAAAAATTCAAGCCCTAGGCTGAACCCTAACCCTAACCCTAGGCAGATAAATCAGCCCAGGTATAGGGATGGTGCCAAGGAAAAAGCTGTGAAAGCTGCCATGTTGTTGCACTTTTGTACTCCCCTTGGGATGCCTTGAACAGCTGCAGTGTGCCTGGAGCTAAGGGCTTCCTAGTTTCAAAAATCCTAGCCCTAGGCCTAAGCCTAACAGTAACCCTGGGAAAGTAAATCAGCCTGATGTTAGGCTTCTTGCCAAGGAAAAAGCCGTGAAAGCAGCCATGTTGTGGCACTTCTGCACTCCCTTTGGGATGCCTTTGGCAGATGAAGTAAGCCTGGAACTCAGGGCTTCCTGGTTAAAGAAATCCAAGCCCTAGGCTGAACCCTAACCCTAACCCTAGGCAGATAAATCAGCCTAGGTATAGGGATGGTGCCAAGGAAAAAGCTGTGAAAGCTGCCATGTTGTTGCACTTTTGTACTCCCCTTGGGATGCCTTGAACAGCTGCAGTGTGCCTGGAGCCCAGGGCTTCCTAGTTTTAAAAATCCTTGCCCTAGGCCTAAGCCTAACAGTAACCCTGGGAAGGCAAATCAGCCTGGTGTTAGGCTTCTTGCCAAGGAAAAAGCCGTGAAAGCAGCCATGTTGTGGCACTTTTGCACTCCCTTTTGGATGCCTTTCACAGCTGCAGTGTGCCTGGAACTCAGGGCTTCCTGCTTTTAAAAATCCTAGCCCTAGGCCGAACCGCAACCCTAAGACGAGAAAGGCAAATCAGCCAGGAATTAGGCATGTCCCCAAGGAAAAAGCTGTGGAGGCAGGCATGTTGTGGTACTTTTGCGCTCTTCTTGGCTAGTCCTTCGCAGCTGCTGTGTTCTTGGAACTCAGGGCTTTCTGGTTAATAGAACCCTTACCCTAGGCGTAACTCAAACCTTAACCCTAGGAAGGAAAATCAACCTATGGTTCGGGATGGTCTCATGGAAATATCAGTGGTGGCAGCCAAGTTGCGTCACTTTTGCGCTCCCCTTGGGATGCCTTTCGCAGCTGCAGTGTGCCTGGAGCCCAGGGCTTCCTGGTTTTAAAAGTCCTAGGCCTAAGCCTAACAGTAACCCTAGGAAGGTAAATCAGCCGGGTATTAGGGTTCTTCCTAAGGGAAAAGCCGTGAAAGCAGCCATGTTGTTGCACTTTTGTAGTCCCCTTGGGATGCCTTGAACAGCTGCAGTGTGCCTGGAGCTAAGGGCTTCCTAGTTTCAAAAATCCTAGCCCTAGGCCTAAGCCTAACAGTAACCCTGGGAAGGTAAATCAGCCTTATGTTAGGCTTCTTGCCAAGGAAAAAGCCGTGAAAGCAGCCATGTTGTGGCACTTCTGCACTCCCTTTGGGATGCCTTTGGCAGATGAAGTAAGCCTGGAACTCAGGGCTTCCTGGTTAAAGAAATCCAAGCCCTAGGCTGAACCCTAACCCTAACCCTAGGCAGATAAATCAGCCTAGGTATAGGGATGGTGCCAAGGAAAAAGCTGTGAAAGCTGCCATGTTGTTGCACTTTTGTACTCCCCTTGGGATGCCTTGAACAGCTGCAGTGTGCCTGGAGCTAAGGGCTTCCTAGTTTCAAAAATCCTAGCCCTAGGCCTAAGCCTAACAGTAACCCTGGGAAAGTAAATCAGCCTGGTGTTAGGCTTCTTGCCAAGGAAAAAGCTGTGAAAGCTGCCATGTTGTTGCACTTTTGTACTCCCCTTGGGATGCCTTGAACAGCTGCAGTGTGCCTGGAGCTAAGGGCCTCCTAGTTTCAAAAATCCTAGCCCTAGGCCTAAGCCTAACAGTAACCCTGGGAAAGTAAATCAGCCTGGTGTTAGGCTTCTTGCCAAGGAAAAAGCCGTGAAAGCAGCCATGTTGTGGCACTTTTGCACTCCCTTTTGGATGCCTTTCACAGCTGCAGTGTGCCTGGAACTCAGGGCTTCCTGCTTTTAAAAATCCTGGCCCTAAGCCGAACCGCAACCCTAAGACGAGAAAGGCAAATCAGCCAGGAATTAGGCATGTCCCCAAGGAAAAAGCTGTGGAGGCAGGCATGTTGTGGTACTTTTGCGCTCTTCTTGGCTAGTCCTTCGCAGCTGCTGTGTTCTTGGAACTCAGGGCTTTCTGGTTAATAGACCCTTACCCTAGGCGTAACTCAAACCTTAACCCTAGGAAGGAAAATCAACCTATGGTTCGGGATGGTCTCATGGAAATATCAGTGGTGGCAGCCAAGTTGCGTCACTTTTGCGCTCCCCTTGGGATGCCTTTTGCAGCTGCAGTGTGCCTGGAGCCCAGGGCTTCCTGGTTTTAAAAGTCCTAGGCCTAAGCCTAACAGTAACCCTAGGAAGGTAAATCAGCCGGGTATTAGGGTTCTTCCTAAGGGAAAAGCCGTGAAAGCAGCCATGTTGTGGCACTTCTGCACTCCCTTTGGGATGCCTTTGGCAGTTGAAGTAAGCCTGGAACTCAGGGCTTCCTGGTTAAAGAAATTCAAGCCCTAGGCTGAACCCTAACCCTAACCCTAGGCAGATAAATCAGCCTAGGTATAGGGATGGTGCCAAGGAAAAAGCTGTGAAAGCTGCCATGTTGTTGCACTTTTGTACTCCCCTTGGGATGCCTTGAACAGCTGCAGTGTGCCTGGAGCTAAGGGCTTCCTAGTTTTAAAAATCCTAGCCCTAGGCCTAAGCCTAATAGTAACCCTGGGAAGGTAAGTCAGCCTGGTGTTAGGCGTCTTGCCAAGGAACAAGCCGTGAAAGCAGCCATGTTGTGGCACTTCTGCACTCCCTTTTGGATGCCTTTCACAGCTCCAGTGTGCCTGGAACTCAGGGCTTCCTGCTTTTAAAAATCCTAGCCCTAGGCCGAACCCCAACCCTAAGACGAGAAAGGCAAATCAGCCAGGAATTAGGCATGTCCCCAAGGAAAAAGCTGTGGAGGCAGGCATGTTGTGGTACTTTTGCGCTCTTCTTGGCTAGTCCTTCGCAGCTGCTGTGTTCTTGGAACTCAGGGCTTTCTGGTTAATAGAACCCTTACCCTAGGCGTAACTCAAACCTTAACCCTAGGAAGGAAAATCAGCCTATGGTTCGGGATGGTCTCATGGAAATATCAGTGGTGGCAGCCAAGTTGCGTCACTTTTGCGCTCCCCTTGGGATGCCTTTCGCAGCTGCAGTGTGCCTGGAGCCCAGGGCTTCCTGGTTTTAAAAGTCCTAGGCCTAAGCCTAACAGTAACCCTAGGAAGGTAAATCAGCCGGGTATTAGGGTTCTTCCTAAGGGAAAAGCCGTGAAAGCAGCCATGTTGTGGCACTTCTGCACTCCCTTTGGGATGCCTTTGGCAGATGAAGTAAGCCTGGAACTCAGGGCTTCCTGGTAAAAAAAATTCAAGCCCTAGGCTGAACCCTAACCCTAACCCTAGGCAGATAAATCAGCCCAGGTATAGGGATGGTGCCAAGGAAAAAGCTGTGAAAGCTGCCATGTTGTTGCACTTTTGTACTCCCCTTGGGATGCCTTGAACAGCTGCAGTGTGCCTGGAGCTAAGGGCTTCCTAGTTTCAAAAATCCTAGCCCTAGGCCTAAGCCTAACAGTAACCCTGGGAAAGTAAATCAGCCTGATGTTAGGCTTCTTGCCAAGGAAAAAGCCGTGAAAGCAGCCATGTTGTGGCACTTCTGCACTCCCTTTGGGATGCCTTTGGCAGATGAAGTAAGCCTGGAACTCAGGGCTTCCTGGTTAAAGAAATCCAAGCCCTAGGCTGAACCCTAACCCTAACCCTAGGCAGATAAATCAGCCTAGGTATAGGGATGGTGCCAAGGAAAAAGCTGTGAAAGCTGCCATGTTGTTGCACTTTTGTACTCCCCTTGGGATGCCTTGAACAGCTGCAGTGTGCCTGGAGCTAAGGGCTTCCTAGTTTCAAAAATCCTAGCCCTAGGCCTAAGCCTAACAGTAACCCTGGGAAAGTAAATCAGCCTGATGTTAGGCTTCTTGCCAAGGAAAAAGCCGTGAAAGCAGCCATGTTGTGGCACTTTTGCACTCCCTTTTGGATGCCTTTCACAGCTCCAGTGTGCCTGGAACTCAGGGCTTCCTGATTTTAAAAATCCTAGCCCTAGGCCGAACCCCAACCCTAAGACGAGAAAGGCAAATCAGCCAGGAATTAGGCATGTCCCCAAGGAAAAAGCTGTGGAGGCAGGCATGTTGTGGTACTTTTGCGCTCTTCTTGGCTAGTCCTTCGCAGCTGCTGTGTTCTTGGAACTCAGGGCTTTCTGGTTAATAGAACCCTTACCCTAGGCGTAACTCAAACCTTAACCCTAGGAAGGAAAATCATCCTATGGTTCGGGATGGTCTCATGGAAATATCAGTGGTGGCAGCCAAGTTGCGTCACTTTTGCGCTCCCCTTGGGATGCCTTTCACAGCTGCAGTGTGCCTGGAGCCCAGGGCTTCCTGGTTTTAAAAGTCCTAGGCCTAAGCCTAACAGTAACCCTAGGAAGGTAAATCAGCCGGGTATTAGGGTTCTTCCTAAGGGAAAAGCCGTGAAAGCAGCCATGTTGTGGCACTTCTGCACTCCCTTTGGGATGCCTTTGGCAGATGAAGTAAGCCTGGAACTCAGGGCTTCCTGGTTAAAAAAAATTCAAGCCCTAGGCTGAACCCTAACCCTAACCCTAGGCAGATAAATCAGCCTAGGTATAGGGATGGTGCCAAGGAAAAAGCTGTGAAAGCTGCCATGTTGTTGCACTTTTGTACTCCCCTTGGGATGCCTTGAACAGCTGCAGTGTGCCTGGAGCCCAGGGCTTCCTAGTTTTAAAAATCCTAGCCCTAGGCCTAAGCCTAACAGTAACCCTGGGAAGGCAAATCAGCCTGGTGTTAGGCTTCTTGCCAAGGAAAAAGCCGTGAAAGCAGCCATGTTGTGGCACTTTTGCACTCCCTTTTGGATGCCTTTCACAGCTCCAGTGTGCCTGGAACTCAGGGCTTCCTGCTTTTAAAAATCCTAGCCCTAGGCCGAACCGCAACCCTAAGACGAGAAAGGCAAATCAGCCAGGAATTAGGCATGTCCCCAAGGAAAAAGCTGTGGAGGCAGGCATGTTGTGGTACTTTTGCGCTCTTCTTGGCTAGTCCTTCGCAGCTGCTGTGTTCTTGGAACTCAGGGCTTTCTGGTTAATAGACCCTTACCCTAGGCGTAACTCAAACCTTAACCCTAGGAAGGAAAATCAACCTATGGTTCGGGATGGTCTCATGGAAATATCAGTGGTGGCAGCCAAGTTGCGTCACTTTTGCGCTCCCCTTGGGATGCCTTTTGCAGCTGCAGTGTGCCTGGAGCCCAGGGCTTCCTGGTTTTAAAAGTCCTAGGCCTAAGCCTAACAGTAACCCTAGGAAGGTAAATCAGCCGGGTATTAGGGTTCTTCCTAAGGGAAAAGCCGTGAAAGCAGCCATGTTGTGGCACTTCTGCACTCCCTTTGGGATGCCTTTGGCAGATGAAGTAAGCCTGGAACTCAGGGCTTCCTGGTAAAAAAAATTCAAGCCCTAGGCTGAACCCTAACCCTAACCCTAGGCAGATAAATCAGCCCAGGTATAGGGATGGTGCCAAGGAAAAAGCTGTGAAAGCTGCCATGTTGTTGCACTTTTGTACTCCCCTTGGGATGCCTTGAACAGCTGCAGTGTGCCTGGAGCTAAGGGCTTCCTAGTTTCAAAAATCCTAGCCCTAGGCCTAAGCCTAACAGTAACCCTGGGAAAGTAAATCAGCCTGATGTTAGGCTTCTTGCCAAGGAAAAAGCCGTGAAAGCAGCCATGTTGTGGCACTTCTGCACTCCCTTTGGGATGCCTTTGGCAGATGAAGTAAGCCTGGAACTCAGGGCTTCCTGGTTAAAGAAATCCAAGCCCTAGGCTGAACCCTAACCCTAACCCTAGGCAGATAAATCAGCCTAGGTATAGGGATGGTGCCAAGGAAAAAGCTGTGAAAGCTGCCATGTTGTTGCACTTTTGTACTCCCCTTGGGATGCCTTGAACAGCTGCAGTGTGCCTGGAGCTAAGGGCTTCCTAGTTTCAAAAATCCTAGCCCTAGGCCTAAGCCTAACAGTAACCCTGGGAAAGTAAATCAGCCTGATGTTAGGCTTCTTGCCAAGGAAAAAGCCGTGAAAGCAGCCATGTTGTGGCACTTTTGCACTCCCTTTTGGATGCCTTTCACAGCTCCAGTGTGCCTGGAACTCAGGGCTTCCTGATTTTAAAAATCCTAGCCCTAGGCCGAACCCCAACCCTAAGACGAGAAAGGCAAATCAGCCAGGAATTAGGCATGTCCCCAAGGAAAAAGCTGTGGAGGCAGGCATGTTGTGGTACTTTTGCGCTCTTCTTGGCTAGTCCTTCGCAGCTGCTGTGTTCTTGGAACTCAGGGCTTTCTGGTTAATAGAACCCTTACCCTAGGCGTAACTCAAACCTTAACCCTAGGAAGGAAAATCATCCTATGGTTCGGGATGGTCTCATGGAAATATCAGTGGTGGCAGCCAAGTTGCGTCACTTTTGCGCTCCCCTTGGGATGCCTTTCACAGCTGCAGTGTGCCTGGAGCCCAGGGCTTCCTGGTTTTAAAAGTCCTAGGCCTAAGCCTAACAGTAACCCTAGGAAGGTAAATCAGCCGGGTATTAGGGTTCTTCCTAAGGGAAAAGCCGTGAAAGCAGCCATGTTGTGGCACTTCTGCACTCCCTTTGGGATGCCTTTGGCAGATGAAGTAAGCCTGGAACTCAGGGCTTCCTGGTTAAAAAAAATTCAAGCCCTAGGCTGAACCCTAACCCTAACCCTAGGCAGATAAATCAGCCTAGGTATAGGGATGGTGCCAAGGAAAAAGCTGTGAAAGCTGCCATGTTGTTGCACTTTTGTACTCCCCTTGGGATGCCTTGAACAGCTGCAGTGTGCCTGGAGCCCAGGGCTTCCTAGTTTTAAAAATCCTAGCCCTAGGCCTAAGCCTAACAGTAACCCTGGGAAGGCAAATCAGCCTGGTGTTAGGCTTCTTGCCAAGGAAAAAGCCGTGAAAGCAGCCATGTTGTGGCACTTTTGCACTCCCTTTTGGATGCCTTTCACAGCTCCAGTGTGCCTGGAACTCAGGGCTTCCTGCTTTTAAAAATCCTAGCTCTAGGCCGAACCGCAACCCTAAGACGAGAAAGGCAAATCAGCCAGGAATTAGGCATGTCCCCAAGGAAAAAGCTGTGGAGGCAGGCATGTTGTGGTACTTTTGCGCTCTTCTTGGCTAGTCCTTCGCAGCTGCTGTGTTCTTGGAACTCAGGGCTTTCTGGTTAATAGACCCTTACCCTAGGCGTAACTCAAACCTTAACCCTAGGAAGGAAAATCAACCTATGGTTCGGGATGGTCTCATGGAAATATCAGTGGTGGCAGCCAAGTTGCGTCACTTTTGCGCTCCCCTTGGGATGCCTTTTGCAGCTGCAGTGTGCCTGGAGCCCAGGGCTTCCTGGTTTTAAAAGTCCTAGGCCTAAGCCTAACAGTAACCCTAGGAAGGTAAATCAGCCGGGTATTAGGGCTCTTCCTAAGGGAAAAGCCGTGAAAGCAGCCATGTTGTGGCACTTCTGCACTCCCTTTGGGATGCCTTTGGCAGATGAAGTAAGCCTGGAACTCAGGGCTTCCTGGTAAAAAAAATTCAAGCCCTAGGCTGAACCCTAACCCTAACCCTAGGCAGATAAATCAGCCCAGGTATAGGGATGGTGCCAAGGAAAAAGCTGTGAAAGCTGCCATGTTGTTGCACTTTTGTACTCCCCTTGGGATGCCTTGAACAGCTGCAGTGTGCCTGGAGCTAAGGGCTTCCTAGTTTCAAAAATCCTAGCCCTAGGCCTAAGCCTAACAGTAACCCTGGGAAAGTAAATCAGCCTGATGTTAGGCTTCTTGCCAAGGAAAAAGCCGTGAAAGCAGCCATGTTGTGGCACTTCTGCACTCCCTTTGGGATGCCTTTGGCAGATGAAGTAAGCCTGGAACTCAGGGCTTCCTGGTTAAAGAAATCCAAGCCCTAGGCTGAACCCTAACCCTAACCCTAGGCAGATAAATCAGCCTAGGTATAGGGATGGTGCCAAGGAAAAAGCTGTGAAAGCTGCCATGTTGTTGCACTTTTGTACTCCCCTTGGGATGCCTTGAACAGCTGCAGTGTGCCTGGAGCTAAGGGCCTCCTAGTTTCAAAAATCCTAGCCCTAGGCCTAAGCCTAACAGTAACCCTGGGAAAGTAAATCAGCCTGATGTTAGGCTTCTTGCCAAGGAAAAAGCCGTGAAAGCAGCCATGTTGTGGCACTTTTGCACTCCCTTTTGGATGCCTTTCACAGCTCCAGTGTGCCTGGAACTCAGGGCTTCCTGATTTTAAAAATCCTAGCCCTAGGCCGAACCCCAACCCTATGATGAGAAAGGCAAATCAGCCAGGAATTAGGCATGTCCCCAAGGAAAAAGCTGTGGAGGCAGGCATGTTGTGGTACTTTTGCGCTCTTCTTGGCTAGTCCTTCGCAGCTGCTGTGTTCTTGGAACTCAGGGCTTTCTGGTTAATAGAACCCTTACCCTAGGCGTAACTCAAACCTTAACCCTAGGAAGGAAAATCAACCTATGGTTCGGGATGGTCTCATGGAAATATCAGTGGTGGCAGCCAAGTTGCGTCACTTTTGCGCTCCCCTTTGGATGCCTTTTGCAGCTGCAGTGTGCCTGGAGGCCAGGGCTTCCTGGTTTTAAAAGTCCTAGGCCTAAGCCTAACAGTAACCATAGGAAGGTAAATCAGCCGGGTATTAGGGTTCTTCCTAAGGGAAAAGCCGTGAAAGCAGCCATGTTGTTGCACTTTTGTAGTCCCCTTGGGATGCCTTGAACAGCTGCAGTGTGCCTGGAGCTAAGGGCTTCCTAGTTTCAAAAATCCTAGCCCTAGGCCTAAGCCTAACAGTAACCCTGGGAAGGTAAATCAGCCTTATGTTAGGCTTCTTGCCAAGGAAAAAGCCGTGAAAGCAGCCATGTTGTGGCACTTCTGCACTCCCTTTGGGATGCCTTTGGCAGATGAAGTAAGCCTGGAACTCAGGGCTTCCTGGTTAAAGAAATCCAAGCCCTAGGCTGAACCCTAACCCTAACCCTAGGCAGATAAATCAGCCTAGGTATAGGGATGGTGCCAAGGAAAAAGCTGTGAAAGCTGCCATGTTGTTGCACTTTTGTACTCCCCTTGGGATGCCTTGAACAGCTGCAGTGTGCCTGGAGCTAAGGGCTTCCTAGTTTCAAAAATCCTAGCCCTAGGCCTAAGCCTAACAGTAACCCTGGGAAAGTAAATCAGCCTGGTGTTAGGCTTCTTGCCAAGGAAAAAGCTGTGAAAGCTGCCATGTTGTTGCACTTTTGTACTCCCCTTGGGATGCCTTGAACAGCTGCAGTGTGCCTGGAGCTAAGGGCCTCCTAGTTTCAAAAATCCTAGCCCTAGGCCTAAGCCTAACAGTAACCCTGGGAAAGTAAATCAGCCTGGTGTTAGGCTTCTTGCCAAGGAAAAAGCCGTGAAAGCAGCCATGTTGTGGCACTTTTGCACTCCCTTTTGGATGCCTTTCACAGCTCCAGTGTGCCTGGAACTCAGGGCTTCCTGCTTTTAAAAATCCTGGCCCTAGGCCGAACCGCAACCCTATGACGAGAAAGGCAAATCAGCCAGGAATTAGGCATGTCCCCAAGGAAAAAGCTGTGGAGGCAGGCATGTTGTGGTACTTTTGCGCTCTTCTTGGCTAGTCCTTCGCAGCTGCTGTGTTCTTGGAACTCAGGGCTTTCTGGTTAATAGACCCTTACCCTAGGCGTAACTCAAACCTTAACCCTAGGAAGGAAAATCAACCTATGGTTCGGGATGGTCTCATGGAAATATCAGTGGTGGCAGCCAAGTTGCGTCACTTTTGCGCTCCCCTTGGGATGCCTTTCACAGCTGCAGTGTGCCTGGAGCCCAGGGCTTCCTGGTTTTAAAAGTCCTAGGCCTAAGCCTAACAGTAACCCTAGGAAGGTAAATCAGCCGGGTATTAGGGTTCTTCCTAAGGGAAAAGCCGTGAAAGCAGCCATGTTGTGGCACTTCTGCACTCCCTTTGGGATGCCTTTGGCAGATGAAGTAAGCCTGGAACTCAGGGCTTCCTGGTTAAAGAAATTCAAGCCCTAGGCTGAACCCTAACCCTAACCCTAGGCAGATAAATCAGCCTAGGTATAGGGATGGTGCCAAGGAAAAAGCTGTGAAAGCTGCCATGTTGTTGCACTTTTGTACTCCCCTTGGGATGCCTTGAACAGCTGCAGTGTGCCTGGAGCTAAGGGCTTCCTAGTTTTAAAAATCGTAGCCCTAGGCCTAAGCCTAATAGTAACCCTGGGAAGGTAAGTCAGCCTGGTGTTAGGCCTCTTGCCAAGGAACAAGCCGTGAAAGCAGCCATGTTGTGGCACTTCTGCACTCCCTTTTGGATGCCTTTCACAGCTCCAGTGTGCCTGGAACTCAGGGCTTCCTGCTTTTAAAAATCCTAGCCCTAGGCCGAACCCCAACCCTATGACGAGAAAGGCAAATCAGCCAGGAATTAGGCATGTCCCCAAGGAAAAAGCTGTGGAGGCAGGCATGTTGTGGTACTTTTGCGCTCTTCTTGGCTAGTCCTTCGCAGCTGCTGTGTTCTTGGAACTCAGGGCTTTCTGGTTAATAGAACCCTTACCCTAGGCGTAACTCAAACCTTAACCCTAGGAAGGAAAATCAGCCTATGGTTCGGGATGGTCTCATGGAAATATCAGTGGTGGCAGCCAAGTTGCGTCACTTTTGCGCTCCCCTTTGGATGCCTTTCGCAGCTGCAGTGTGACTGGAGCTAAGGGCTTCCTAGTTTCAAAAATCCTAGCCCTAGGCCTAAGCCTAACAGTAACCCTGGGAAAGTAAATCAGCCTGATGTTAGGCTTCTTGCCAAGGTAAAAGCCGTGAAAGCAGCCATGTTGTGGCACTTCTGCACTCCCTTTGGGATGCCTTTGGCAGATGAAGTAAGCCTGGAACTCAGGGCTTCCTGGTTAAAGAAATCCAAGCCCTAGGCTGAACCCTAACCCTAACCCTAGGCAGATAAATCAGCCTAGGTATAGGGATGGTGCCAAGGAAAAAGCTGTGAAAGCTGCCATGTTGTTGCACTTTTGTACTCCCCTTGGGATGCCTTGAACAGCTGCAGTGTGCCTGGAGCTAAGGGCTTCCTAGTTTCAAAAATCCTAGCCCTAGGCCTAAGCCTAACAGTAACCCTGGGAAAGTAAATCAGCCTGATGTTAGGCTTCTTGCCAAGGAAAAAGCCGTGAAAGCAGCCATGTTGTGGCACTTTTGCACTCCCTTTTGGATGCCTTTCACAGCTCCAGTGTGCCTGGAACTCAGGGCTTCCTGATTTTAAAAATCCTAGCCCTAGGCCGAACCCCAACCCTAAGACGAGAAAGGCAAATCAGCCAGGAATTAGGCATGTCCCCAAGGAAAAAGCTGTGGAGGCAGGCATGTTGTGGTACTTTTGCGCTCTTCTTGGCTAGTCCTTCGCAGCTGCTGTGTTCTTGGAACTCAGGGCTTTCTGGTTAATAGAACCCTTACCCTAGGCGTAACTCAAACCTTAACGCTAGGAAGGAAAATCATCCTATGGTTCGGGATGGTCTCATGGAAATATCAGTGGTGGCAGCCAAGTTGCGTCACTTTTGCGCTCCCCTTGGGATGCCTTTCACAGCTGCAGTGTGCCTGGAGCCCAGGGCTTCCTGGTTTTAAAAGTCCTAGGCCTAAGCCTAACAGTAACCCTAGGAAGGTAAATCAGCCGGGTATTAGGGTTCTTCCTAAGGGAAAAGCCGTGAAAGCAGCCATGTTGTGGCACTTCTGCACTCCCTTTGGGATGCCTTTGGCAGATGAAGTAAGCCTGGAACTCAGGGCTTCCTGGTTAAAGAAATCCAAGCCCTAGGCTGAACCCTAACCCTAACCCTAGGCAGATAAATCAGCCTAGGTATAGGGATGGTGCCAAGGAAAAAGCTGTGAAAGCTGCCATGTTGTTGCACTTTTGTACTCCCCTTGGGATGCCTTGAACAGCTGCAGTGTGCCTGGAGCTAAGGGCTTCCTAGTTTCAAAAATCCTAGCCCTAGGCCTAAGCCTAACAGTAACCCTGGGAAAGTAAATCAGCCTGATGTTAGGCTTCTTGCCAAGGAAAAAGCCGTGAAAGCAGCCATGTTGTGGCACTTTTGCACTCCCTTTTGGATGCCTTTCACAGCTCCAGTGTGCCTGGAACTCAGGGCTTCCTGATTTTAAAAATCCTAGCCCTAGGCCGAACCCCAACCCTATGATGAGAAAGGCAAATCAGCCAGGAATTAGGCATGTCCCCAAGGAAAAAGCTGTGGAGGCAGGCATGTTGTGGTACTTTTGCGCTCTTCTTGGCTAGTCCTTCGCAGCTGCTGTGTTCTTGGAACTCAGGGCTTTCTGGTTAATAGAACCCTTACCCTAGGCGTAACTCAAACCTTAACCCTAGGAAGGAAAATCAACCTATGGTTCGGGATGGTCTCATGGAAATATCAGTGGTGGCAGCCAAGTTGCGTCACTTTTGCGCTCCCCTTGGGATGCCTTTCGCAGCTGCAGTGTGCCTGGAGCCCAGGGCTTCCTGGTTTTAAAAGTCCTAGGCCTAAGCCTAACAGTAACCCTAGGAAGGTAAATCAGCCGGGTATTAGGGTTCTTCCTAAGGGAAAAGCCGTGAAAGCAGCCATGTTGTTGCACTTTTGTAGTCCCCTTGGGATGCCTTGAACAGCTGCAGTGTGCCTGGAGCTAAGGGCTTCCTAGTTTCAAAAATCCTAGCCCTAGGCCTAAGCCTAACAGTAACCCTGGGAAGGTAAATCAGCCTTATGTTAGGCTTCTTGCCAAGGAAAAAGCCGTGAAAGCAGCCATGTTGTGGCACTTCTGCACTCCCTTTGGGATGCCTTTGGCAGATGAAGTAAGCCTGGAACTCAGGGCTTCCTGGTTAAAGAAATCCAAGCCCTAGGCTGAACCCTAACCCTAACCCTAGGCAGATAAATCAGCCTAGGTATAGGGATGGTGCCAAGGAAAAAGCTGTGAAAGCTGCCATGTTGTTGCACTTTTGTACTCCCCTTGGGATGCCTTGAAAAGCTGCAGTGTGCCTGGAGCTAAGGGCTTCCTAGTTTCAAAAATCCTAGCCCTAGGCCTAAGCCTAACAGTAACCCTGGGAAAGTAAATCAGCCTGGTGTTAGGCTTCTTGCCAAGGAAAAAGCTGTGAAAGCTGCCATGTTGTTGCACTTTTGTACTCCCCTTGGGATGCCTTGAACAGCTGCAGTGTGCCTGGAGCTAAGGGCCTCCTAGTTTCAAAAATCCTAGCCCTAGGCCTAAGCCTAACAGTAACCCTGGGAAAGTAAATCAGCCTGGTGTTAGGCTTCTTGCCAAGGAAAAAGCTGTGAAAGCTGCCATGTTGTTGCACTTTTGTACTCCCCTTGGGATGCCTTGAACAGCTGCAGTGTGCCTGGAGCTAAGGGCTTCCTAGTTTCAAAAATCCTAGCCCTAGGCCTAAGCCTAACAGTAACCCTGGGAAGGTAAATCAGCCTGATGTTAGGCTTCTTGCCAAGGAAAAAGCCGTGAAAGCAGCCATGTTGTGGCACTTTTGCACTCCCTTTTGGATGCCTTTCACAGCTCCAGTGTGCCTGGAACTCAGGGCTTCCTGCTTTTAAAAATCCTAGCCCTAGGCCGAACCCCAACCCTAAGACGAGAAAGGCAAATCAGCCAGGAATTAGGCATGTCCCCAAGGAAAAAGCTGTGGAGGCAGGCATGTTGTGCTACTTTTGCGCTCTTCTTGGCTAGTCCTTCGCAGCTGCTGTGTTCTTGGAACTCAGGGCTTTCTGGTTAATAGACCCTTACCCTAGGCGTAACTCAAACCTTAACCCTAGGAAGGAAAATCAACCTATGGTTCGGGATGGTCTCATGGAAATATCAGTGGTGGCAGCCAAGTTGCGTCACTTTTGCGCTCCCCTTGGGATGCCTTTTGCAGCTGCAGTGTGCCTGGAGCCCAGGGCTTCCTGGTTTTAAAAGTCCTAGGCCTAAGCCTAACAGTAACCCTAGGAAGGTAAATCAGCCGGGTATTAGGGTTCTTCCTAAGGGAAAAGCCGTGAAAGCAGCCATGTTGTGGCACTTCTGCACTCCCTTTGGGATGCCTTTGGCAGATGAAGTAAGCCTGGAACTCAGGGCTTCCTGGTTAAAGAAATTCAAGCCCTAGGCTGAACCCTAACCCTAACCCTAGGCAGATAAATCAGCCTAGGTATAGGGATGGTGCCAAGGAAAAAGCTGTGAAAGCTGCCATGTTGTTGCACTTTTGTACTCCCCTTGGGATGCCTTGAACAGCTGCAGTGTGCCTGGAGCTAAGGGCTTCCTAGTTTTAAAAATCCTAGCCCTAGGCCTAAGCCTAATAGTAACCCTGGGAAGGTAAGTCAGCCTGGTGTTAGGCGTCTTGCCAAGGAACAAGCCGTGAAAGCAGCCATGTTGTGGCACTTCTGCACTCCCTTTTGGATGCCTTTCACAGCTGCAGTGTGCCTGGAACTCAGGGCTTCCTGCTTTTAAAAATCCTAGCCCTAGGCCGAACCCCAACCCTATGACGAGAAAGGCAAATCAGCCAGGAATTAGGCATGTCCCCAAGGAAAAAGCTGTGGAGGCAGGCATGTTGTGGTACTTTTGCGCTCTTCTTGGCTAGTCCTTCGCAGCTGCTGTGTTCTTGGAACTCAGGGCTTTCTGGTTAATAGAACCCTTACCCTAGGCGTAACTCAAACCTTAACCCTAGGAAGGAAAATCAGCCTATGGTTCGGGATGGTCTCATGGAAATATCAGTGGTGGCAGCCAAGTTGCGTCACTTTTGCGCTCCCCTTGGGATGCCTTTCGCAGCTGCAGTGTGCCTGGAGCCCAGGGCTTCCTGGTTTTAAAAGTCCTAGGCCTAAGCCTAACAGTAACCCTAGGAAGGTAAATCAGCCGGGTATTAGGGTTCTTCCTAAGGGAAAAGCCGTGAAAGCAGCCATGTTGTGGCACTTCTGCACTCCCTTTGGGATGCCTTTGGCAGATGAAGTAAGCCTGGAACTCAGGGCTTCCTGGTAAAAAAAATTCAAGCCCTAGGCTGAACCCTAACCCTAACCCTAGGCAGATAAATCAGCCCAGGTATAGGGATGGTGCCAAGGAAAAAGCTGTGAAAGCTGCCATGTTGTTGCACTTTTGTACTCCCCTTGGGATGACTTGAACAGCTGCAGTGTGCCTGGAGCTAAGGGCTTCCTAGTTTCAAAAATCCTAGCCCTAGGCCTAAGCCTAACAGTAACCCTGGGAAAGTAAATCAGCCTGATGTTAGGCTTCTTGCCAAGGAAAAAGCCGTGAAAGCAGCCATGTTGTGGCACTTCTGCACTCCCTTTGGGATGCCTTTGGCAGATGAAGTAAGCCTGGAACTCAGGGCTTCCTGGTTAAAGAAATCCAAGCCCTAGGCTGAACCCTAACCCTAACCCTAGGCAGATAAATCAGCCTAGGTATAGGGATGGTGCCAAGGAAAAAGCTGTGAAAGCTGCCATGTTGTTGCACTTTTGTACTCCCCTTGGGATGCCTTGAACAGCTGCAGTGTGCCTGGAGCTAAGGGCTTCCTAGTTTCAAAAATCCTAGCCCTAGGCCTAAGCCTAACAGTAACCCTGGGAAAGTAAATCAGCCTGATGTTAGGCTTCTTGCCAAGGAAAAAGCCGTGAAAGCAGCCATGTTGTGGCACTTTTGCACTCCCTTTTGGATGCCTTTCACAGCTCCAGTGTGCCTGGAACTCAGGGCTTCCTGATTTTAAAAATCCTAGCCCTAGGCCGAACCCCAACCCTAAGACGAGAAAGGCAAATCAGCCAGGAATTAGGCATGTCCCCAAGGAAAAAGCTGTGGAGGCAGGCATGTTGTGGTACTTTTGCGCTCTTCTTGGCTAGTCCTTCGCAGCTGCTGTGTTCTTGGAACTCAGGGCTTGCTGGTTAATAGAACCCTTACCCTAGGCGTAACTCAAACCTTAACCCTAGGAAGGAAAATCAGCCTATGGTTCGGGATGGTCTCATGGAAATATCAGTGGTGGCAGCCAAGTTGCGTCACTTTTGCGCTCTCCTTGGGATGCCTTTTGCAGCTGCAGTGTGCCTGGAGCCCAGGGCTTCCTGGTTTTAAAAGTCCTAGGCCTAAGCCTAACAGTAACCCTAGGAAGGTAAATCAGCCGGGTATTAGGGTTCTTCCTAAGGGAAAAGCCGTGAAAGCAGCCATGTTGTGGCACTTCTGCACTCCCTTTGGGATGCCTTTGGCAGATGAAGTAAGCCTGGAACTCAGGGCTTCCTGGTTAAAAAAAATTCAAGCCCTAGGCTGAAGCCTAACCCTAACCCTAGGCAGATAAATCAGCCTAGGTATAGGGATGGTGCCAAGGAAAAAGCTGTGAAAGCTGCCATGTTGTTGCACTTTTGTACTCCCCTTGGGATGCCTTGAACAGCTGCAGTGTGCCTGGAGCCCAGGGCTTCCTAGTTTTAAAAATCCTAGCCCTAGGCCTAAGCCTAACAGTAACCCTGGGAAGGCAAATCAGCCTGGTGTTAGGCTTCTTGCCAAGGAAAAAGCCGTGAAAGCAGCCATGTTGTGGCACTTTTGCACTCCCTTTTGGATGCCTTTCACAGCTCCAGTGTGCCTGGAACTCAGGGCTTCCTGCTTTTAAAAATCCTAGCCCTAGGCCGAACCGCAACCCTAAGACGAGAAAGGCAAATCAGCCAGGAATTAGGCATGTCCCCAAGGAAAAAGCTGTGGAGGCAGGCATGTTGTGGTACTTTTGCGCTCTTCTTGGCTAGTCCTTCGCAGCTGCTGTGTTCTTGGAACTCAGGGCTTTCTGGTTAATAGACCCTTACCCTAGGCGTAACTCAAACCTTAACCCTAGGAAGGAAAATCAACCTATGGTTCGGGATGGTCTCATGGAAATATCAGTGGTGGCAGCCAAGTTGCGTCACTTTTGCGCTCCCCTTGGGATGCCTTTTGCAGCTGCAGTGTGCCTGGAGCCCAGGGCTTCCTGGTTTTAAAAGTCCTAGGCCTAAGCCTAACAGTAACCCTAGGAAGGTAAATCAGCCGGGTATTAGGGCTCTTCCTAAGGGAAAAGCCGTGAAAGCAGCCATGTTGTGGCACTTCTGCACTCCCTTTGGGATGCCTTTGGCAGATGAAGTAAGCCTGGAACTCAGGGCTTCCTGGTTAAAAAAAATTCAAGCCCTAGGCTGAACCCTAACCCTAACCCTAGGCAGATAAATCAGCCTAGGTATAGGGATGGTGCCAAGGAAAAAGCTGTGAAAGCTGCCATGTTGTTGCACTTTTGTACTCCCCTTGGGATGCCTTGAACAGCTGCAGTGTGCCTGGAGCCCAGGGCTTCCTAGTTTCAAAAATCCTAGCCCTAGGCCTAAGCCTAACAGTAACCCTGGGAAGGCAAATCAGCCTGGTGTTAGGCTTCTTGCCAAGGAAAAAGCCGTGAAAGCAGCCATGTTGTGGCACTTTTGCACTCCCTTTTGGATGCCTTTCACAGCTCCAGTGTGCCTGGAACTCAGGGCTTCCTGCTTTTAAAAATCCTAGCCCTAGGCCGAACCGCAACCCTAAGACGAGAAAGGCAAATCAGCCAGGAATTAGGCATGTCCCCAAGGAAAAAGCTGTGGAGGCAGGCATGTTGTGGTACTTTTGCGCTCTTCTTGGGTAGTCCTTCGCAGCTGCTGTGTTCTTGGAACTCAGGGCTTTCTGGTTAATAGACCCTTACCCTAGGCGTAACTCAAACCTTAACCCTAGGAAGGAAAATCAACCTATGGTTCGGGATGGTCTCATGGAAATATCAGTGGTGGCAGCCAAGTTGCGTCACTTTTGCGCTCCCCTTGGGATGCCTTTTGCAGCTGCAGTGTGCCTGGAGCCCAGGGCTTCCTGGTTTTAAAAGTCCTAGGCCTAAGCCTAACAGTAACCCTAGGAAGGTAAATCAGCCGGGTATTAGGGTTCTTCCTAAGGGAAAAGCCGTGAAAGCAGCCATGTTGTGGCACTTCTGCACTCCCTTTGGGATGCCTTTGGCAGATGAAGTAAGCCTGGAACTCAGGGCTTCCTGGTAAAAAAAATTCAAGCCCTAGGCTGAACCCTAACCCTAACCCTAGGCAGATAAATCAGCCCAGGTATAGGGATGGTGCCAAGGAAAAAGCTGTGAAAGCTGCCATGTTGTTGCACTTTTGTACTCCCCTTGGGATGCCTTGAACAGCTGCAGTGTGCCTGGAGCTAAGGGCTTCCTAGTTTCAAAAATCCTAGCCCTAGGCCTAAGCCTAACAGTAACCCTGGGAAAGTAAATCAGCCTGATGTTAGGCTTCTTGCCAAGGAAAAAGCCGTGAAAGCAGCCATGTTGTGGCACTTCTGCACTCCCTTTGGGATGCCTTTGGCAGATGAAGTAAGCCTGGAACTCAGGGCTTCCTGGTTAAAGAAATCCAAGCCCTAGGCTGAACCCTAACCCTAACCCTAGGCAGATAAATCAGCCTAGGTATAGGGATGGTGCCAAGGAAAAAGCTGTGAAAGCTGCCATGTTGTTGCACTTTTGTACTCCCCTTGGGATGCCTTGAACAGCTGCAGTGTGCCTGGAGCTAAGGGCTTCCTAGTTTCAAAAATCCTAGCCCTAGGCCTAAGCCTAACAGTAACCCTGGGAAAGTAAATCAGCCTGATGTTAGGCTTCTTGCCAAGGAAAAAGCCGTGAAAGCAGCCATGTTGTGGCACTTTTGCACTCCCTTTTGGATGCCTTTCACAGCTCCAGTGTGCCTGGAACTCAGGGCTTCCTGATTTTAAAAATCCTAGCCCTAGGCCGAACCCCAACCCTATGATGAGAAAGGCAAATCAGCCAGGAATTAGGCATGTCCCCAAGGAAAAAGCTGTGGAGGCAGGCATGTTGTGGTACTTTTGCGCTCTTCTTGGCTAGTCCTTCGCAGCTGCTGTGTTCTTGGAACTCAGGGCTTTCTGGTTAATAGAACCCTTACCCTAGGCGTAACTCAAACCTTAACCCTAGGAAGGAAAATCAACCTATGGTTCGGGATGGTCTCATGGAAATATCAGTGGTGGCAGCCAAGTTGCGTCACTTTTGCGCTCCCCTTGGGATGCCTTTCGCAGCTGCAGTGTGCCTGGAGCCCAGGGCTTCCTGGTTTTAAAAGTCCTAGGCCTAAGCCTAACAGTAACCCTAGGAAGGTAAATCAGCCGGGTATTAGGGTTCTTCCTAAGGGAAAAGCCGTGAAAGCAGCCATGTTGTTGCACTTTTGTAGTCCCCTTGGGATGCCTTGAACAGCTGCAGTGTGCCTGGAGCTAAGGGCTTCCTAGTTTCAAAAATCCTAGCCCTAGGCCTAAGCCTAACAGTAACCCTGGGAAGGTAAATCAGCCTTATGTTAGGCTTCTTGCCAAGGAAAAAGCCGTGAAAGCAGCCATGTTGTGGCACTTCTGCACTCCCTTTGGGATGCCTTTGGCAGATGAAGTAAGCCTGGAACTCAGGGCTTCCTGGTTAAAGAAATCCAAGCCCTAGGCTGAACCCTAACCCTAACCCTAGGCAGATAAATCAGCCTAGGTATAGGGATGGTGCCAAGGAAAAAGCTGTGAAAGCTGCCATGTTGTTGCACTTTTGTACTCCCCTTGGGATGCCTTGAACAGCTGCAGTGTGCCTGGAGCTAAGGGCTTCCTAGTTTCAAAAATCCTAGCCCTAGGCCTAAGCCTAACAGTAACCCTGGGAAAGTAAATCAGCCTGGTGTTAGGCTTCTTGCCAAGGAAAAAGCTGTGAAAGCTGCCATGTTGTTGCACTTTTGTACTCCCCTTGGGATGCCTTGAACAGCTGCAGTGTGCCTGGAGCTAAGGGCCTCCTAGTTTCAAAAATCCTAGCCCTAGGCCTAAGCCTAACAGTAACCCTGGGAAAGTAAATCAGCCTGGTGTTAGGCTTCTTGCCAAGGAAAAAGCCGTGAAAGCAGCCATGTTGTGGCACTTTTGCACTCCCTTTTGGATGCCTTTCACAGCTGCAGTGTGCCTGGAACTCAGGGCTTCCTGCTTTTAAAAATCCTGGCCCTAGGCCGAACCGCAACCCTATGACGAGAAAGGCAAATCAGCCAGGAATTAGGCATGTCCCCAAGGAAAAAGCTGTGGAGGCAGGCATGTTGTGGTACTTTTGCGCTCTTCTTGGCTAGTCCTTCGCAGCTGCTGTGTTCTTGGAACTCAGGGCTTTCTGGTTAATAGACCCTTACCCTAGGCGTAACTCAAACCTTAACCCTAGGAAGGAAAATCAACCTATGGTTCGGGATGGTCTCATGGAAATATCAGTGGTGGCAGCCAAGTTGCGTCACTTTTGCGCTCCCCTTGGGATGCCTTTCACAGCTGCAGTGTGCCTGGAGCCCAGGGCTTCCTGGTTTTAAAAGTCCTAGGCCTAAGCCTAACAGTAACCCTAGGAAGGTAAATCAGCCGGGTATTAGGGTTCTTCCTAAGGGAAAAGCCGTGAAAGCAGCCATGTTGTGGCACTTCTGCACTCCCTTTGGGATGCCTTTGGCAGATGAAGTAAGCCTGGAACTCAGGGCTTCCTGGTTAAAGAAATTCAAGCCCTAGGCTGAACCCTAACCCTAACCCTAGGCAGATAAATCAGCCTAGGTATAGGGATGGTGCCAAGGAAAAAGCTGTGAAAGCTGCCATGTTGTTGCACTTTTGTACTCCCCTTGGGATGCCTTGAACAGCTGCAGTGTGCCTGGAGCTAAGGGCTTCCTAGTTTTAAAAATCGTAGCCCTAGGCCTAAGCCTAATAGTAACCCTGGGAAGGTAAGTCAGCCTGGTGTTAGGCGTCTGTCCAAGGAACAAGCCGTGAAAGCAGCCATGTTGTGGCACTTCTGCACTCCCTTTTGGATGCCTTTCACAGCTGCAGTGTGCCTGGAACTCAGGGCTTCCTGCTTTTAAAAATCCTAGCCCTAGGCCGAACCCCAACCCTATGACGAGAAAGGCAAATCAGCCAGGAATTAGGCATGTCCCCAAGGAAAAAGCTGTGGAGGCAGGCATGTTGTGGTACTTTTGCGCTCTTCTTGGCTAGTCCTTCGCAGCTGCTGTGTTCTTGGAACTCAGGGCTTTCTGGTTAATAGAACCCTTTCCCTAGGCGTAACTCAAACCTTAACCCTAGGAAGGAAAATCAGCCTATGGTTCGGGATGGTCTCATGGAAATATCAGTGGTGGCAGCCAAGTTGCGTCACTTTTGCGCTCCCCTTTGGATGCCTTTCGCAGCTGCAGTGTGACTGGAGCTAAGGGCTTCCTAGTTTCAAAAATCCTAGCCCTAGGCCTAAGCCTAACAGTAACCCTGGGAAAGTAAATCAGCCTGATGTTAGGCTTCTTGCCAAGGTAAAAGCCGTGAAAGCAGCCATGTTGTGGCACTTCTGCACTCCCTTTGGGATGCCTTTGGCAGATGAAGTAAGCCTGGAACTCAGGGCTTCCTGGTTAAAGAAATCCAAGCCCTAGGCTGAACCCTAACCCTAACCCTAGGCAGATAAATCAGCCTAGGTATAGGGATGGTGCCAAGGAAAAAGCTGTGAAAGCTGCCATGTTGTTGCACTTTTGTACTCCCCTTGGGATGCCTTGAACAGCTGCAGTGTGCCTGGAGCTAAGGGCTTCCTAGTTTCAAAAATCCTAGCCCTAGGCCTAAGCCTAACAGTAACCCTGGGAAAGTAAATCAGCCTGATGTTAGGCTTCTTGCCAAGGAAAAAGCCGTGAAAGCAGCCATGTTGTGGCACTTTTGCACTCCCTTTTGGATGCCTTTCACAGCTCCAGTGTGCCTGGAACTCAGGGCTTCCTGATTTTAAAAATCCTAGCCCTAGGCCGAACCCCAACCCTAAGACGAGAAAGGCAAATCAGCCAGGAATTAGGCATGTCCCCAAGGAAAAAGCTGTGGAGGCAGGCATGTTGTGGTACTTTTGCGCTCTTCTTGGCTAGTCCTTCGCAGCTGCTGTGTTCTTGGAACTCAGGGCTTGCTGGTTAATAGAACCCTTACCCTAGGCGTAACTCAAACCTTAACCCTAGGAAGGAAAATCAGCCTATGGTTCGGGATGGTCTCATGGAAATATCAGTGGTGGCAGCCAAGT
The DNA here is from genome assembly GCF_027579445.1 of Ammospiza nelsoni. NCBI lineage: Eukaryota > Metazoa > Chordata > Aves > Passeriformes > Passerellidae > Ammospiza > Ammospiza nelsoni. Next base: position 89,718 of record NW_026683197.1, on the reverse strand, counting down.
TGCGTCACTTTTGCGCTCTCCTTGGGATGCCTTTTGCAGCTGCAGTGTGCCTGGAGCCCAGGGCTTCCTGGTTTTAAAAGTCCTAGGCCTAAGCCTAACAGTAACCCTAGGAAGGTAAATCAGCCGGGTATTAGGGTTCTTCCTAAGGGAAAAGCCGTGAAAGCAGCCATGTTGTGGCACTTCTGCACTCCCTTTGGGATGCCTTTGGCAGATGAAGTAAGCCTGGAACTCAGGGCTTCCTGGTTAAAAAAAATTCAAGCCCTAGGCTGAAGCCTAACCCTAACCCTAGGCAGATAAATCAGCCTAGGTATAGGGATGGTGCCAAGGAAAAAGCTGTGAAAGCTGCCATGTTGTTGCACTTTTGTACTCCCCTTGGGATGCCTTGAACAGCTGCAGTGTGCCTGGAGCCCAGGGCTTCCTAGTTTTAAAAATCCTAGCCCTAGGCCTAAGCCTAACAGTAACCCTGGGAAGGCAAATCAGCCTGGTGTTAGGCTTCTTGCCAAGGAAAAAGCCGTGAAAGCAGCCATGTTGTGGCACTTTTGCACTCCCTTTTGGATGCCTTTCACAGCTCCAGTGTGCCTGGAACTCAGGGCTTCCTGCTTTTAAAAATCCTAGCCCTAGGCCGAACCGCAACCCTAAGACGAGAAAGGCAAATCAGCCAGGAATTAGGCATGTCCCCAAGGAAAAAGCTGTGGAGGCAGGCATGTTGTGGTACTTTTGCGCTCTTCTTGGCTAGTCCTTCGCAGCTGCTGTGTTCTTGGAACTCAGGGCTTTCTGGTTAATAGACCCTTACCCTAGGCGTAACTCAAACCTTAACCCTAGGAAGGAAAATCAACCTATGGTTCGGGATGGTCTCATGGAAATATCAGTGGTGGCAGCCAAGTTGCGTCACTTTTGCGCTCCCCTTGGGATGCCTTTTGCAGCTGCAGTGTGCCTGGAGCCCAGGGCTTCCTGGTTTTAAAAGTCCTAGGCCTAAGCCTAACAGTAAGCCTAGGAAGGTAAATCAGCCGGGAATTAGGGCTCTTCCTAAGGGAAAAGCCGTGAAAGCAGCCATGTTGTGGCACTTCTGCACTCCCTTTGGGATGCCTTTGGCAGATGAAGTAAGCCTGGAACTCAGGGCTTCCTGGTTAAAAAAAATTCAAGCCCTAGGCTGAACCCTAACCCTAACCCTAGGCAGATAAATCAGCCTAGGTATAGGGATGGTGCCAAGGAAAAAGCTGTGAAAGCTGCCATGTTGTTGCACTTTTGTACTCCCCTTGGGATGCCTTGAACAGCTGCAGTGTGCCTGGAGCCCAGGGCTTCCTAGTTTTAAAAATCCTAGCCCTAGGCCTAAGCCTAACAGTAACCCTGGGAAGGCAAATCAGCCTGGTGTTAGGCTTCTTGCCAAGGAAAAAGCCGTGAAAGCAGCCATGTTGTGGCACTTTTGCACTCCCTTTTGGATGCCTTTCACAGCTCCAGTGTGCCTGGAACTCAGGGCTTCCTGCTTTTAAAAATCCTAGCCCTAGGCCGAACCCCAACCCTAAGACGAGAAAGGCAAATCAGCCAGGAATTAGGCATGTCCCCAAGGAAAAAGCTGTGGAGGCAGGCATGTTGTGGTACTTTTGCGCTCTTCTTGGGTAGTCCTTCGCAGCTGCTGTGTTCTTGGAACTCAGGGCTTTCTGGTTAATAGACCCTTACCCTAGGCGTAACTCAAACCTTAACCCTAGGAAGGAAAATCAACCTATGGTTCGGGATGGTCTCATGGAAATATCAGTGGTGGCAGCCAAGTTGCGTCACTTTTGCGCTCCCCTTGGGATGCCTTTTGCAGCTGCAGTGTGCCTGGAGCCCAGGGCTTCCTGGTTTTAAAAGTCCTAGGCCTAAGCCTAACAGTAACCCTAGGAAGGTAAATCAGCCGGGTATTAGGGTTCTTCCTAAGGGAAAAGCCGTGAAAGCAGCCATGTTGTGGCACTTCTGCACTCCCTTTGGGATGCCTTTGGCAGATGAAGTAAGCCTGGAACTCAGGGCTTCCTGGTAAAAAAAATTCAAGCCCTAGGCTGAACCCTAACCCTAACCCTAGGCAGATAAATCAGCCCAGGTATAGGGATGGTGCCAAGGAAAAAGCTGTGAAAGCTGCCATGTTGTTGCACTTTTGTACTCCCCTTGGGATGCCTTGAACAGCTGCAGTGTGCCTGGAGCTAAGGGCTTCCTAGTTTCAAAAATCCTAGCCCTAGGCCTAAGCCTAACAGTAACCCTGGGAAAGTAAATCAGCCTGATGTTAGGCTTCTTGCCAAGGAAAAAGCCGTGAAAGCAGCCATGTTGTGGCACTTCTGCACTCCCTTTGGGATGCCTTTGGCAGATGAAGTAAGCCTGGAACTCAGGGCTTCCTGGTTAAAGAAATCCAAGCCCTAGGCTGAACCCTAACCCTAACCCTAGGCAGATAAATCAGCCTAGGTATAGGGATGGTGCCAAGGAAAAAGCTGTGAAAGCTGCCATGTTGTTGCACTTTTGTACTCCCCTTGGGATGCCTTGAACAGCTGCAGTGTGCCTGGAGCTAAGGGCTTCCTAGTTTCAAAAATCCTAGCCCTAGGCCTAAGCCTAACAGTAACCCTGGGAAAGTAAATCAGCCTGATGTTAGGCTTCTTGCCAAGGAAAAAGCCGTGAAAGCAGCCATGTTGTGGCACTTTTGCACTCCCTTTTGGATGCCTTTCACAGCTCCAGTGTGCCTGGAACTCAGGGCTTCCTGATTTTAAAAATCCTAGCCCTAGGCCGAACCCCAACCCTATGATGAGAAAGGCAAATCAGCCAGGAATTAGGCATGTCCCCAAGGAAAAAGCTGTGGAGGCAGGCATGTTGTGGTACTTTTGCGCTCTTCTTGGCTAGTCCTTCGCAGCTGCTGTGTTCTTGGAACTCAGGGCTTTCTGGTTAATAGAACCCTTACCCTAGGCGTAACTCAAACCTTAACCCTAGGAAGGAAAATCAACCTATGGTTCGGGATGGTCTCATGGAAATATCAGTGGTGGCAGCCAAGTTGCGTCACTTTTGCGCTCCCCTTTGGATGCCTTTCGCAGCTGCAGTGTGCCTGGAGCCCAGGGCTTCCTGGTTTTAAAAGTCCTAGGCCTAAGCCTAACAGTAACCCTAGGAAGGTAAATCAGCCGGGTATTAGGGTTCTTCCTAAGGGAAAAGCCGTGAAAGCAGCCATGTTGTTGCACTTTTGTAGTCCCCTTGGGATGCCTTGAACAGCTGCAGTGTGCCTGGAGCTAAGGGCTTCCTAGTTTCAAAAATCCTAGCCCTAGGCCTAAGCCTAACAGTAACCCTGGGAAGGTAAATCAGCCTTATGTTAGGCTTCTTGCCAAGGAAAAAGCCGTGAAAGCAGCCATGTTGTGGCACTTCTGCACTCCCTTTGGGATGCCTTTGGCAGATGAAGTAAGCCTGGAACTCAGGGCTTCCTGGTTAAAGAAATCCAAGCCCTAGGCTGAACCCTAACCCTAACCCTAGGCAGATAAATCAGCCTAGGTATAGGGATGGTGCCAAGGAAAAAGCTGTGAAAGCTGCCATGTTGTTGCACTTTTGTACTCCCCTTGGGATGCCTTGAACAGCTGCAGTGTGCCTGGAGCTAAGGGCTTCCTAGTTTCAAAAATCCTAGCCCTAGGCCTAAGCCTAACAGTAACCCTGGGAAAGTAAATCAGCCTGGTGTTAGGCTTCTTGCCAAGGAAAAAGCTGTGAAAGCTGCCATGTTGTTGCACTTTTGTACTCCCCTTGGGATGCCTTGAACAGCTGCAGTGTGCCTGGAGCTAAGGGCCTCCTAGTTTCAAAAATCCTAGCCCTAGGCCTAAGCCTAACAGTAACCCTGGGAAAGTAAATCAGCCTGGTGTTAGGCTTCTTGCCAAGGAAAAAGCCGTGAAAGCAGCCATGTTGTGGCACTTTTGCACTCCCTTTTGGATGCCTTTCACAGCTCCAGTGTGCCTGGAACTCAGGGCTTCCTGCTTTTAAAAATCCTGGCCCTAGGCCGAACCGCAACCCTATGACGAGAAAGGCAAATCAGCCAGGAATTAGGCATGTCCCCAAGGAAAAAGCTGTGGAGGCAGGCATGTTGTGGTACTTTTGCGCTCTTCTTGGGTAGTCCTTCGCAGCTGCTGTGTTCTTGGAACTCAGGGCTTTCTGGTTAATAGACCCTTACCCTAGGCGTAACTCAAACCTTAACCCTAGGAAGGAAAATCAACCTATGGTTCGGGATGGTCTCATGGAAATATCAGTGGTGGCAGCCAAGTTGCGTCACTTTTGCGCTCCCCTTGGGATGCCTTTCACAGCTGCAGTGTGCCTGGAGCCCAGGGCTTCCTGGTTTTAAAAGTCCTAGGCCTAAGCCTAACAGTAACCCTAGGAAGGTAAATCAGCCGGGTATTAGGGTTCTTCCTAAGGGAAAAGCCGTGAAAGCAGCCATGTTGTGGCACTTCTGCACTCCCTTTGGGATGCCTTTGGCAGATGAAGTAAGCCTGGAACTCAGGGCTTCCTGGTTAAAGAAATTCAAGCCCTAGGCTGAACCCTAACCCTAACCCTAGGCAGATAAATCAGCCTAGGTATAGGGATGGTGCCAAGGAAAAAGCTGTGAAAGCTGCCATGTTGTTGCACTTTTGTACTCCCCTTGGGATGCCTTGAACAGCTGCAGTGTGCCTGGAGCTAAGGGCTTCCTAGTTTTAAAAATCGTAGCCCTAGGCCTAAGCCTAATAGTAACCCTGGGAAGGTAAGTCAGCCTGGTGTTAGGCGTCTTGCCAAGGAACAAGCCGTGAAAGCAGCCATGTTGTGGCACTTCTGCACTCCCTTTTGGATGCCTTTCACAGCTGCAGTGTGCCTGGAACTCAGGGCTTCCTGCTTTTAAAAATCCTAGCCCTAGGCCGAACCCCAACCCTATGACGAGAAAGGCAAATCAGCCAGGAATTAGGCATGTCCCCAAGGAAAAAGCTGTGGAGGCAGGCATGTTGTGGTACTTTTGCGCTCTTCTTGGCTAGTCCTTCGCAGCTGCTGTGTTCTTGGAACTCAGGGCTTTCTGGTTAATAGAACCCTTTCCCTAGGCGTAACTCAAACCTTAACCCTAGGAAGGAAAATCAGCCTATGGTTCGGGATGGTCTCATGGAAATATCAGTGGTGGCAGCCAAGTTGCGTCACTTTTGCGCTCCCCTTTGGATGCCTTTCGCAGCTGCAGTGTGACTGGAGCTAAGGGCTTCCTAGTTTCAAAAATCCTAGCCCTAGGCCTAAGCCTAACAGTAACCCTGGGAAAGTAAATCAGCCTGATGTTAGGCTTCTTGCCAAGGTAAAAGCCGTAAAAGCAGCCATGTTGTGGCACTTCTGCACTCCCTTTGGGATGCCTTTGGCAGATGAAGTAAGCCTGGAACTCAGGGCTTCCTGGTTAAAGAAATCCAAGCCCTAGGCTGAACCCTAACCCTAACCCTAGGCAGATAAATCAGCCTAGGTATAGGGATGGTGCCAAGGAAAAAGCTGTGAAAGCTGCCATGTTGTTGCACTTTTGTACTCCCCTTGGGATGCCTTGAACAGCTGCAGTGTGCCTGGAGCTAAGGGCTTCCTAGTTTCAAAAATCCTAGCCCTAGGCCTAAGCCTAACAGTAACCCTGGGAAAGTAAATCAGCCTGATGTTAGGCTTCTTGCCAAGGAAAAAGCCGTGAAAGCAGCCATGTTGTGGCACTTTTGCACTCCCTTTTGGATGCCTTTCACAGCTCCAGTGTGCCTGGAACTCAGGGCTTCCTGATTTTAAAAATCCTAGCCCTAGGCCGAACCCCAACCCTAAGACGAGAAAGGCAAATCAGCCAGGAATTAGGCATGTCCCCAAGGAAAAAGCTGTGGAGGCAGGCATGTTGTGGTACTTTTGCGCTCTTCTTGGCTAGTCCTTCGCAGCTGCTGTGTTCTTGGAACTCAGGGCTTTCTGGTTAATAGAACCCTTACCCTAGGCGTAACTCAAACCTTAACGCTAGGAAGGAAAATCATCCTATGGTTCGGGATGGTCTCATGGAAATATCAGTGGTGGCAGCCAAGTTGCGTCACTTTTGCGCTCCCCTTGGGATGCCTTTCACAGCTGCAGTGTGCCTGGAGCCCAGGGCTTCCTGGTTTTAAAAGTCCTAGGCCTAAGCCTAACAGTAACCCTAGGAAGGTAAATCAGCCGGGTATTAGGGTTCTTCCTAAGGGAAAAGCCGTGAAAGCAGCCATGTTGTGGCACTTCTGCACTCCCTTTGGGATGCCTTTGGCAGATGAAGTAAGCCTGGAACTCAGGGCTTCCTGGTTAAAGAAATTCAAGCCCTAGGCTGAACCCTAACCCTAACCCTAGGCAGATAAATCAGCCTAGGTATAGGGATGGTGCCAAGGAAAAAGCTGTGAAAGCTGCCATGTTGTTGCACTTTTGTACTCCCCTTGGGATGCCTTGAACAGCTGCAGTGTGCCTGGAGCTAAGGGCTTCCTAGTTTTAAAAATCGTAGCCCTAGGCCTAAGCCTAATAGTAACCCTGGGAAGGTAAGTCAGCCTGGTGTTAGGCGTCTTGCCAAGGAACAAGCCGTGAAAGCAGCCATGTTGTGGCACTTCTGCACTCCCTTTTGGATGCCTTTCACAGCTGCAGTGTGCCTGGAACTCAGGGCTTCCTGCTTTTAAAAATCCTAGCCCTAGGCCGAACCCCAACCCTATGACGAGAAAGGCAAATCAGCCAGGAATTAGGCATGTCCCCAAGGAAAAAGCTGTGGAGGCAGGCATGTTGTGGTACTTTTGCGCTCTTCTTGGCTAGTCCTTCGCAGCTGCTGTGTTCTTGGAACTCAGGGCTTTCTGGTTAATAGAACCCTTTCCCTAGGCGTAACTCAAACCTTAACCCTAGGAAGGAAAATCAGCCTATGGTTCGGGATGGTCTCATGGAAATATCAGTGGTGGCAGCCAAGTTGCGTCACTTTTGCGCTCCCCTTTGGATGCCTTTCGCAGCTGCAGTGTGACTGGAGCTAAGGGCTTCCTAGTTTCAAAAATCCTAGCCCTAGGCCTAAGCCTAACAGTAACCCTGGGAAAGTAAATCAGCCTGATGTTAGGCTTCTTGCCAAGGAAAAAGCCGTGAAAGCAGCCATGTTGTGGCACTTCTGCACTCCCTTTGGGATGCCTTTGGCAGATGAAGTAAGCCTGGAACTCAGGGCTTCCTGGTTAAAGAAATCCAAGCCCTAGGCTGAACCCTAACCCTAACCCTAGGCAGATAAATCAGCCTAGGTATAGGGATGGTGCCAAGGAAAAAGCTGTGAAAGCTGCCATGTTGTTGCACTTTTGTACTCCCCTTGGGATGCCTTGAACAGCTGCAGTGTGCCTGGAGCTAAGGGCTTCCTAGTTTCAAAAATCCTAGCCCTAGGCCTAAGCCTAACAGTAACCCTGGGAAAGTAAATCAGCCTGATGTTAGGCTTCTTGCCAAGGAAAAAGCCGTGAAAGCAGCCATGTTGTGGCACTTTTGCACTCCCTTTTGGATGCCTTTCACAGCTCCAGTGTGCCTGGAACTCAGGGCTTCCTGATTTTAAAAATCCTAGCCCTAGGCCGAACCCCAACCCTAAGACGAGAAAGGCAAATCAGCCAGGAATTAGGCATGTCCCCAAGGAAAAAGCTGTGGAGGCAGGCATGTTGTGGTACTTTTGCGCTCTTCTTGGCTAGTCCTTCGCAGCTGCTGTGTTCTTGGAACTCAGGGCTTGCTGGTTAATAGAACCCTTACCCTAGGCGTAACTCAAACCTTAACCCTAGGAAGGAAAATCAGCCTATGGTTCGGGATGGTCTCATGGAAATATCAGTGGTGGCAGCCAAGTTGCGTCACTTTTGCGCTCTCCTTGGGATGCCTTTTGCAGCTGCAGTGTGCCTGGAGCCCAGGGCTTCCTGGTTTTAAAAGTCCTAGGCCTAAGCCTAACAGTAACCCTAGGAAGGTAAATCAGCCGGGTATTAGGGTTCTTCCTAAGGGAAAAGCCGTGAAAGCAGCCATGTTGTGGCACTTCTGCACTCCCTTTGGGATGCCTTTGGCAGATGAAGTAAGCCTGGAACTCAGGGCTTCCTGGTTAAAAAAAATTCAAGCCCTAGGCTGAAGCCTAACCCTAACCCTAGGCAGATAAATCAGCCTAGGTATAGGGATGGTGCCAAGGAAAAAGCTGTGAAAGCTGCCATGTTGTTGCACTTTTGTACTCCCCTTGGGATGCCTTGAACAGCTGCAGTGTGCCTGGAGCCCAGGGCTTCCTAGTTTTAAAAATCCTAGCCCTAGGCCTAAGCCTAACAGTAACCCTGGGAAGGCAAATCAGCCTGGTGTTAGGCTTCTTGCCAAGGAAAAAGCCGTGAAAGCAGCCATGTTGTGGCACTTTTGCACTCCCTTTTGGATGCCTTTCACAGCTCCAGTGTGCCTGGAACTCAGGGCTTCCTGCTTTTAAAAATCCTAGCCCTAGGCCGAACCCCAACCCTAAGACGAGAAAGGCAAATCAGCCAGGAATTAGGCATGTCCCCAAGGAAAAAGCTGTGGAGGCAGGCATGTTGTGGTACTTTTGCGCTCTTCTTGGCTAGTCCTTCGCAGCTGCTGTGTTCTTGGAACTCAGGGCTTTCTGGTTAATAGACCCTTACCCTAGGCGTAACTCAAACCTTAACCCTAGGAAGGAAAATCAACCTATGGTTCGGGATGGTCTCATGGAAATATCAGTGGTGGCAGCCAAGTTGCGTCACTTTTGCGCTCCCCTTGGGATGCCTTTTGCAGCTGCAGTGTGCCTGGAGCCCAGGGCTTCCTGGTTTTAAAAGTCCTAGGCCTAAGCCTAACAGTAACCCTAGGAAGGTAAATCAGCCGGGTATTAGGGTTCTTCCTAAGGGAAAAGCCGTGAAAGCAGCCATGTTGTGGCACTTCTGCACTCCCTTTGGGATGCCTTTGGCAGATGAAGTAAGCCTGGAACTCAGGGCTTCCTGGTAAAAAAAATTCAAGCCCTAGGCTGAACCCTAACCCTAACCCTAGGCAGATAAATCAGCCCAGGTATAGGGATGGTGCCAAGGAAAAAGCTGTGAAAGCTGCCATGTTGTTGCACTTTTGTACTCCCCTTGGGATGCCTTGAACAGCTGCAGTGTGCCTGGAGCTAAGGGCTTCCTAGTTTCAAAAATCCTAGCCCTAGGCCTAAGCCTAACAGTAACCCTGGGAAAGTAAATCAGCCTGATGTTAGGCTTCTTGCCAAGGAAAAAGCCGTGAAAGCAGCCATGTTGTGGCACTTCTGCACTCCCTTTGGGATGCCTTTGGCAGATGAAGTAAGCCTGGAACTCAGGGCTTCCTGGTTAAAGAAATCCAAGCCCTAGGCTGAACCCTAACCCTAACCCTAGGCAGATAAATCAGCCTAGGTATAGGGATGGTGCCAAGGAAAAAGCTGTGAAAGCTGCCATGTTGTTGCACTTTTGTACTCCCCTTGGGATGCCTTGAACAGCTGCAGTGTGCCTGGAGCTAAGGGCTTCCTAGTTTCAAAAATCCTAGCCCTAGGCCTAAGCCTAACAGTAACCCTGGGAAAGTAAATCAGCCTGATGTTAGGCTTCTTGCCAAGGAAAAAGCCGTGAAAGCAGCCATGTTGTGGCACTTTTGCACTCCCTTTTGGATGCCTTTCACAGCTCCAGTGTGCCTGGAACTCAGGGCTTCCTGATTTTAAAAATCCTAGCCCTAGGCCGAACCCCAACCCTATGATGAGAAAGGCAAATCAGCCAGGAATTAGGCATGTCCCCAAGGAAAAAGCTGTGGAGGCAGGCATGTTGTGGTACTTTTGCGCTCTTCTTGGCTAGTCCTTCGCAGCTGCTGTGTTCTTGGAACTCAGGGCTTTCTGGTTAATAGAACCCTTACCCTAGGCGTAACTCAAACCTTAACCCTAGGAAGGAAAATCAACCTATGGTTCGGGATGGTCTCATGGAAATATCAGTGGTGGCAGCCAAGTTGCGTCACTTTTGCGCTCCCCTTTGGATGCCTTTCGCAGCTGCAGTGTGCCTGGAGCCCAGGGCTTCCTGGTTTTAAAAGTCCTAGGCCTAAGCCTAACAGTAACCCTAGGAAGGTAAATCAGCCGGGTATTAGGGTTCTTCCTAAGGGAAAAGCCGTGAAAGCAGCCATGTTGTTGCACTTTTGTAGTCCCCTTGGGATGCCTTGAACAGCTGCAGTGTGCCTGGAGCTAAGGGCTTCCTAGTTTCAAAAATCCTAGCCCTAGGCCTAAGCCTAACAGTAACCCTGGGAAGGTAAATCAGCCTTATGTTAGGCTTCTTGCCAAGGAAAAAGCCGTGAAAGCAGCCATGTTGTGGCACTTCTGCACTCCCTTTGGGATGCCTTTGGCAGATGAAGTAAGCCTGGAACTCAGGGCTTCCTGGTTAAAGAAATCCAAGCCCTAGGCTGAACCCTAACCCTAACCCTAGGCAGATAAATCAGCCTAGGTATAGGGATGGTGCCAAGGAAAAAGCTGTGAAAGCTGCCATGTTGTTGCACTTTTGTACTCCCCTTGGGATGCCTTGAACAGCTGCAGTGTGCCTGGAGCTAAGGGCTTCCTAGTTTCAAAAATCCTAGCCCTAGGCCTAAGCCTAACAGTAACCCTGGGAAAGTAAATCAGCCTGGTGTTAGGCTTCTTGCCAAGGAAAAAGCTGTGAAAGCTGCCATGTTGTTGCACTTTTGTACTCCCCTTGGGATGCCTTGAACAGCTGCAGTGTGCCTGGAGCTAAGGGCCTCCTAGTTTCAAAAATCCTAGCCCTAGGCCTAAGCCTAACAGTAACCCTGGGAAAGTAAATCAGCCTGGTGTTAGGCTTCTTGCCAAGGAAAAAGCCGTGAAAGCAGCCATGTTGTGGCACTTTTGCACTCCCTTTTGGATGCCTTTCACAGCTGCAGTGTGCCTGGAACTCAGGGCTTCCTGCTTTTAAAAATCCTGGCCCTAGGCCGAACCGCAACCCTATGACGAGAAAGGCAAATCAGCCAGGAATTAGGCATGTCCCCAAGGAAAAAGCTGTGGAGGCAGGCATGTTGTGGTACTTTTGCGCTCTTCTTGGGTAGTCCTTCGCAGCTGCTGTGTTCTTGGAACTCAGGGCTTTCTGGTTAATAGACCCTTACCCTAGGCGTAACTCAAACCTTAACCCTAGGAAGGAAAATCAACCTATGGTTCGGGATGGTCTCATGGAAATATCAGTGGTGGCAGCCAAGTTGCGTCACTTTTGCGCTCCCCTTGGGATGCCTTTCACAGCTGCAGTGTGCCTGGAGCCCAGGGCTTCCTGGTTTTAAAAGTCCTAGGCCTAAGCCTAACAGTAACCCTAGGAAGGTAAATCAGCCGGGTATTAGGGTTCTTCCTAAGGGAAAAGCCGTGAAAGCAGCCATGTTGTGGCACTTCTGCACTCCCTTTGGGATGCCTTTGGCAGATGAAGTAAGCCTGGAACTCAGGGCTTCCTGGTTAAAGAAATTCAAGCCCTAGGCTGAACCCTAACCCTAACCCTAGGCAGATAAATCAGCCTAGGTATAGGGATGGTGCCAAGGAAAAAGCTGTGAAAGCTGCCATGTTGTTGCACTTTTGTACTCCCCTTGGGATGCCTTGAACAGCTGCAGTGTGCCTGGAGCTAAGGGCTTCCTAGTTTTAAAAATCGTAGCCCTAGGCCTAAGCCTAATAGTAACCCTGGGAAGGTAAGTCAGCCTGGTGTTAGGCGTCTTGCCAAGGAACAAGCCGTGAAAGCAGCCATGTTGTGGCACTTCTGCACTCCCTTTTGGATGCCTTTCACAGCTGCAGTGTGCCTGGAACTCAGGGCTTCCTGCTTTTAAAAATCCTAGCCCTAGGCCGAACCCCAACCCTATGACGAGAAAGGCAAATCAGCCAGGAATTAGGCATGTCCCCAAGGAAAAAGCTGTGGAGGCAGGCATGTTGTGGTACTTTTGCGCTCTTCTTGGCTAGTCCTTCGCAGCTGCTGTGTTCTTGGAACTCAGGGCTTTCTGGTTAATAGAACCCTTTCCCTAGGCGTAACTCAAACCTTAACCCTAGGAAGGAAAATCAGCCTATGGTTCGGGATGGTCTCATGGAAATATCAGTGGTGGCAGCCAAGTTGCGTCACTTTTGCGCTCCCCTTTGGATGCCTTTCGCAGCTGCAGTGTGACTGGAGCTAAGGGCTTCCTAGTTTCAAAAATCCTAGCCCTAGGCCTAAGCCTAACAGTAACCCTGGGAAAGTAAATCAGCCTGATGTTAGGCTTCTTGCCAAGGAAAAAGCCGTGAAAGCAGCCATGTTGTGGCACTTCTGCACTCCCTTTGGGATGCCTTTGGCAGATGAAGTAAGCCTGGAACTCAGGGCTTCCTGGTTAAAGAAATCCAAGCCCTAGGCTGAACCCTAACCCTAACCCTAGGCAGATAAATCAGCCTAGGTATAGGGATGGTGCCAAGGAAAAAGCTGTGAAAGCTGCCATGTTGTTGCACTTTTGTACTCCCCTTGGGATGCCTTGAACAGCTGCAGTGTGCCTGGAGCTAAGGGCTTCCTAGTTTCAAAAATCCTAGCCCTAGGCCTAAGCCTAACAGTAACCCTGGGAAAGTAAATCAGCCTGATGTTAGGCTTCTTGCCAAGGAAAAAGCCGTGAAAGCAGCCATGTTGTGGCACTTTTGCACTCCCTTTTGGATGCCTTTCACAGCTCCAGTGTGCCTGGAACTCAGGGCTTCCTGATTTTAAAAATCCTAGCCCTAGGCCGAACCCCAACCCTAAGACGAGAAAGGCAAATCAGCCAGGAATTAGGCATGTCCCCAAGGAAAAAGCTGTGGAGGCAGGCATGTTGTGGTACTTTTGCGCTCTTCTTGGCTAGTCCTTCGCAGCTGCTGTGTTCTTGAACTCAGGGCTTTCTGGTTAATAGAACCCTTACCCTAGGCGTAACTCAAACCTTAACGCTAGGAAGGAAAATCATCCTATGGTTCGGATGGTCTCATGGAAATATCAGTGGTGGCAGCCAAGTTGCGTCACTTTTGCGCTCCCCTTGGGATGCCTTTCACAGCTGCAGTGTGCCTGGAGCCCAGGGCTTCCTGGTTTTAAAAGTCCTAGGCCTAAGCCTAACAGTAACCCTAGGAAGGTAAATCAGCCGGGTATTAGGGTTCTTCCTAAGGGAAAAGCCGTGAAAGCAGCCATGTTGTGGCACTTCTGCACTCCCTTTGGGATGCCTTTGGCAGATGAAGTAAGCCTGGAACTCAGGGCTTCCTGGTTAAAGAAATCCAAGCCCTAGGCTGAACCCTAACCCTAACCCTAGGCAGATAAATCAGCCTAGGTATAGGGATGGTGCCAAGGAAAAAGCTGTGAAAGCTGCCATGTTGTTGCACTTTTGTACTCCCCTTGGGATGCCTTGAACAGCTGCAGTGTGCCTGGAGCTAAGGGCTTCCTAGTTTCAAAAATCCTAGCCCTAGGCCTAAGCCTAACAGTAACCCTGGGAAAGTAAATCAGCCTGATGTTAGGCTTCTTGCCAAGGAAAAAGCCGTGAAAGCAGCCATGTTGTGGGGCACTTTTGCACTCCCTTTTGGATGCCTTTCACAGCTCCAGTGTGCCTGGAACTCAGGGCTTCCTGATTTTAAAAATCCTAGCCCTAGGCCGAACCCCAACCCTATGATGAGAAAGGCAAATCAGCCAGGAATTAGGCATGTCCCCAAGGAAAAAGCTGTGGAGGCAGGCATGTTGTGGTACTTTTGCGCTCTTCTTGGCTAGTCCTTCGCAGCTGCTGTGTTCTTGGAACTCAGGGCTTTCTGGTTAATAGAACCCTTACCCTAGGCGTAACTCAAACCTTAACCCTAGGAAGGAAAATCAACCTATGGTTCGGGATGGTCTCATGGAAATATCAGTGGTGGCAGCCAAGTTGCGTCACTTTTGCGCTCCCCTTGGGATGCCTTTCGCAGCTGCAGTGTGCCTGGAGCCCAGGGCTTCCTGGTTTTAAAAGTCCTAGGCCTAAGCCTCACAGTAACCCTAGGAAGGTAAATCAGCCGGGTATTAGGGTTCTTCCTAAGGGAAAAGCCGTGAAAGCAGCCATGTTGTTGCACTTTTGTAGTCCCCTTGGGATGCCTTGAACAGCTGCAGTGTGCCTGGAGCTAAGGGCTTCCTAGTTTCAAAAATCCTAGCCCTAGGCCTAAGCCTAACAGTAACCCTGGGAAGGTAAATCAGCCTTATGTTAGGCTTCTTGCCAAGGAAAAAGCCGTGAAAGCAGCCATGTTGTGGCACTTCTGCACTCCCTTTGGGATGCCTTTGGCAGATGAAGTAAGCCTGGAACTCAGGGCTTCCTGGTTAAAGAAATCCAAGCCCTAGGCTGAACCCTAACCCTAACCCTAGGCAGATAAATCAGCCTAGGTATAGGGATGGTGCCAAGGAAAAAGCTGTGAAAGCTGCCATGTTGTTGCACTTTTGTACTCCCCTTGGGATGCCTTGAAAAGCTGCAGTGTGCCTGGAGCTAAGGGCTTCCTAGTTTCAAAAATCCTAGCCCTAGGCCTAAGCCTAACAGTAACCCTGGGAAAGTAAATCAGCCTGGTGTTAGGCTTCTTGCCAAGGAAAAAGCTGTGAAAGCTGCCATGTTGTTGCACTTTTGTACTCCCCTTGGGATGCCTTGAACAGCTGCAGTGTGCCTGGAGCTAAGGGCCTCCTAGTTTCAAAAATCCTAGCCCTAGGCCTAAGCCTAACAGTAACCCTGGGAAAGTAAATCAGCCTGGTGTTAGGCTTCTTGCCAAGGAAAAAGCTGTGAAAGCTGCCATGTTGTTGCACTTTTGTACTCCCCTTGGGATGCCTTGAACAGCTGCAGTGTGCCTGGAGCTAAGGGCTTCCTAGTTTCAAAAATCCTAGCCCTAGGCCTAAGCCTAACAGTAACCCTGGGAAGGTAAATCAGCCTGATGTTAGGCTTCTTGCCAAGGAAAAAGCCGTGAAAGCAGCCATGTTGTGGCACTTTTGCACTCCCTTTTGGATGCCTTTCACAGCTCCAGTGTGCCTGGAACTCAGGGCTTCCTGCTTTTAAAAATCCTAGCCCTAGGCCGAACCCCAACCCTAAGACGAGAAAGGCAAATCAGCCAGGAATTAGGCATGTCCCCAAGGAAAAAGCTGTGGAGGCAGGCATGTTGTGGTACTTTTGCGCTCTTCTTGGCTAGTCCTTCGCAGCTGCTGTGTTCTTGGAACTCAGGGCTTTCTGGTTAATAGAACCCTTACCCTAGGCGTAACTCAAACCTTAACCCTAGGAAGGAAAATCAGCCTATGGTTCGGGATGGTCTCATGGAAATATCAGTGGTGGCAGCCAAGTTGCGTCACTTTTGCGCTCCCCTTGGGATGCCTTTCGCAGCTGCAGTGTGCCTGGAGCCCAGGGCTTCCTGGTTTTAAAAGTCCTAGGCCTAAGCCTAACAGTAACCCTAGGAAGGTAAATCAGCCGGGTATTAGGGTTCTTCCTAAGGGAAAAGCCGTGAAAGCAGCCATGTTGTGGCACTTCTGCACTCCCTTTGGGATGCCTTTGGCAGATGAAGTAAGCCTGGAACTCAGGGCTTCCTGGTAAAAAAAATTCAAGCCCTAGGCTGAACCCTAACCCTAACCCTAGGCAGATAAATCAGCCCAGGTATAGGGATGGTGCCAAGGAAAAAGCTGTGAAAGCTGCCATGTTGTTGCACTTTTGTACTCCCCTTGGGATGCCTTGAACAGCTGCAGTGTGCCTGGAGCTAAGGGCTTCCTAGTTTCAAAAATCCTAGCCCTAGGCCTAAGCCTAACAGTAACCCTGGGAAAGTAAATCAGCCTGATGTTAGGCTTCTTGCCAAGGAAAAAGCCGTGAAAGCAGCCATGTTGTGGCACTTCTGCACTCCCTTTGGGATGCCTTTGGCAGATGAAGTAAGCCTGGAACTCAGGGCTTCCTGGTTAAAGAAATCCAAGCCCTAGGCTGAACCCTAACCCTAACCCTAGGCAGATAAATCAGCCTAGGTATAGGGATGGTGCCAAGGAAAAAGCTGTGAAAGCTGCCATGTTGTTGCACTTTTGTACTCCCCTTGGGATGCCTTGAACAGCTGCAGTGTGCCTGGAGCTAAGGGCTTCCTAGTTTCAAAAATCCTAGCCCTAGGCCTAAGCCTAACAGTAACCCTGGGAAAGTAAATCAGCCTGATGTTAGGCTTCTTGCCAAGGAAAAAGCCGTGAAAGCAGCCATGTTGTGGCACTTTTGCACTCCCTTTTGGATGCCTTTCACAGCTCCAGTGTGCCTGGAACTCAGGGCTTCCTGATTTTAAAAATCCTAGCCCTAGGCCGAACCCCAACCCTAAGACGAGAAAGGCAAATCAGCCAGGAATTAGGCATGTCCCCAAGGAAAAAGCTGTGGAGGCAGGCATGTTGTGGTACTTTTGCGCTCTTCTTGGCTAGTCCTTCGCAGCTGCTGTGTTCTTGGAACTCAGGGCTTGCTGGTTAATAGAACCCTTACCCTAGGCGTAACTCAAACCTTAACCCTAGGAAGGAAAATCAGCCTATGGTTCGGGATGGTCTCATGGAAATATCAGTGGTGGCAGCCAAGTTGCGTCACTTTTGCGCTCCCCTTGGGATGCCTTTTGCAGCTGCAGTGTGCCTGGAGCCCAGGGCTTCCTGGTTTTAAAAGTCCTAGGCCTAAGCCTAACAGTAACCCTAGGAAGGTAAATCAGCCGGGTATTAGGGTTCTTCCTAAGGCAAAAGCCGTGAAAGCAGCCATGTTGTGGCACTTCTGCACTCCCTTTGGGATGCCTTTGGCAGATGAAGTAAGCCTGGAACTCAGGGCTTCCTGGTTAAAGAAATTCAAGCCCTAGGCTGAACCCTAACCCTAACCCTAGGCAGATAAATCAGCCTAGGTATAGGGATGGTGCCAAGGAAAAAGCTGTGAAAGCTGCCATGTTGTTGCACTTTTGTACTCCCCTTGGGATGCCTTGAACAGCTGCAGTGTGCCTGGAGCTAAGGGCTTCCTAGTTTTAAAAATCCTAGCCCTAGGCCTAAGCCTAATAGTAACCCTGGGAAGGTAAGTCAGCCTGGTGTTAGGCGTCTTGCCAAGGAACAAGCCGTGAAAGCAGCCATGTTGTGGCACTTCTGCACTCCCTTTTGGATGCCTTTCACAGCTCCAGTGTGCCTGGAACTCAGGGCTTCCTGCTTTTAAAAATCCTAGCC
The DNA here is from genome assembly GCF_027579445.1 of Ammospiza nelsoni. Taxonomy (NCBI): domain Eukaryota; kingdom Metazoa; phylum Chordata; class Aves; order Passeriformes; family Passerellidae; genus Ammospiza; species Ammospiza nelsoni. Next base: position 72,628 of record NW_026683197.1, on the reverse strand, counting down.
CTAGGCCGAACCCCAACCCTATGACGAGAAAGGCAAATCAGCCAGGAATTAGGCATGTCCCCAAGGAAAAAGCTGTGGAGGCAGGCATGTTGTGGTACTTTTGCGCTCTTCTTGGCTAGTCCTTCGCAGCTGCTGTGTTCTTGGAACTCAGGGCTTTCTGGTTAATAGAACCCTTACCCTAGGCGTAACTCAAACCTTAACCCTAGGAAGGAAAATCAGCCTATGGTTCGGGATGGTCTCATGGAAATATCAGTGGTGGCAGCCAAGTTGCGTCACTTTTGCGCTCCCCTTTGGATGCCTTTCGCAGCTGCAGTGTGCCTGGAGCCCAGGGCTTCCTGGTTTTAAAAGTCCTAGGCCTAAGCCTAACAGTAACCCTAGGAAGGTAAATCAGCCGGGTATTAGGGTTCTTCCTAAGGGAAAAGCCGTGAAAGCAGCCATGTTGTGGCACTTCTGCACTCCCTTTGGGATGCCTTTGGCAGATGAAGTAAGCCTGGAACTCAGGGCTTCCTGGTAAAAAAAATTCAAGCCCTAGGCTGAACCCTAACCCTAACCCTAGGCAGATAAATCAGCCCAGGTATAGGGATGGTGCCAAGGAAAAAGCTGTGAAAGCTGCCATGTTGTTGCACTTTTGTACTCCCCTTGGGATGCCTTGAACAGCTGCAGTGTGCCTGGAGCTAAGGGCTTCCTAGTTTCAAAAATCCTAGCCCTAGGCCTAAGCCTAACAGTAACCCTGGGAAAGTAAATCAGCCTGATGTTAGGCTTCTTGCCAAGGAAAAAGCCGTGAAAGCAGCCATGTTGTGGCACTTCTGCACTCCCTTTGGGATGCCTTTGGCAGATGAAGTAAGCCTGGAACTCAGGGCTTCCTGGTTAAAGAAATCCAAGCCCTAGGCTGAACCCTAACCCTAACCCTAGGCAGATAAATCAGCCTAGGTATAGGGATGGTGCCAAGGAAAAAGCTGTGAAAGCTGCCATGTTGTTGCACTTTTGTACTCCCCTTGGGATGCCTTGAACAGCTGCAGTGTGCCTGGAGCTAAGGGCTTCCTAGTTTCAAAAATCCTAGCCCTAGGCCTAAGCCTAACAGTAACCCTGGGAAAGTAAATCAGCCTGATGTTAGGCTTCTTGCCAAGGAAAAAGCCGTGAAAGCAGCCATGTTGTGGCACTTTTGCACTCCCTTTTGGATGCCTTTCACAGCTCCAGTGTGCCTGGAACTCAGGGCTTCCTGATTTTAAAAATCCTAGCCCTAGGCCGAACCCCAACCCTAAGACGAGAAAGGCAAATCAGCCAGGAATTAGGCATGTCCCCAAGGAAAAAGCTGTGGAGGCAGGCATGTTGTGGTACTTTTGCGCTCTTCTTGGCTAGTCCTTCGCAGCTGCTGTGTTCTTGGAACTCAGGGCTTGCTGGTTAATAGAACCCTTACCCTAGGCGTAACTCAAACCTTAACCCTAGGAAGGAAAATCAGCCTATGGTTCGGGATGGTCTCATGGAAATATCAGTGGTGGCAGCCAAGTTGCGTCACTTTTGCGCTCTCCTTGGGATGCCTTTTGCAGCTGCAGTGTGCCTGGAGCCCAGGGCTTCCTGGTTTTAAAAGTCCTAGGCCTAAGCCTAACAGTAACCCTAGGAAGGTAAATCAGCCGGGTATTAGGGTTCTTCCTAAGGGAAAAGCCATGAAAGCAGCCATGTTGTGGCACTTCTGCACTCCCTTTGGGATGCCTTTGGCAGATGAAGTAAGCCTGGAACTCAGGGCTTCCTGGTTAAAGAAATCCAAGCCCTAGGCTGAACCCTAACCCTAACCCTAGGCAGATAAATCAGCCTAGGTATAGGGATGGTGCCAAGGAAAAAGCTGTGAAAGCTGCCATGTTGTTGCACTTTTGTACTCCCCTTGGGATGCCTTGAACAGCTGCAGTGTGCCTGGAGCTAAGGGCTTCCTAGTTTTAAAAATCCTAGCCCTAGGCCTAAGCCTAATAGTAACCCTGGGAAGGTACGTCAGCCTGGTGTTAGGCGTCTTGCCAAGGAACAAGCCGTGAAAGCAGCCATGTTGTGGCACTTCTGCACTCCCTTTTGGATGCCTTTCACAGCTCCAGTGTGCCTGGAACTCAGGGCTTCCTGCTTTTAAAAATCCTAGCCCTAGGCCGAACCCCAACCCTATGACGAGAAAGGCAAATCAGCCAGGAATTAGGCATGTCCCCAAGGAAAAAGCTGTGGAGGCAGGCATGTTGTGGTACTTTTGCGCTCTTCTTGGCTAGTCCTTCGCAGCTGCTGTGTTCTTGGAACTCAGGGCTTTCTGGTTAATAGAACCCTTACCCTAGGCGTAACTCAAACCTTAACCCTAGGAAGGAAAATCAGCCTATGGTTCGGGATGGTCTCATGGAAATATCAGTGGTGGCAGCCAAGTTGCGTCACTTTTGCGCTCCCCTTTGGATGCCTTTCGCAGCTGCAGTGTGCCTGGAGCCCAGGGCTTCCTGGTTTTAAAAGTCCTAGGCCTAAGCCTAACAGTAACCCTAGGAAGGTAAATCAGCCGGGTATTAGGGTTCTTCCTAAGGGAAAAGCCGTGAAAGCAGCCATGTTGTGGCACTTCTGCACTCCCTTTGGGATGCCTTTGGCAGATGAAGTAAGCCTGGAACTCAGGGCTTCCTGGTTAAAGAAATCCAAGCCCTAGGCTGAACCCTAACCCTAACCCTAGGCAGATAAATCAGCCTAGGTATAGGGATGGTGCCAAGGAAAAAGCTGTGAAAGCTGCCATGTTGTTGCACTTTTGTACTCCCCTTGGGATGCCTTGAACAGCTGCAGTGTGCCTGGAGCTAAGGGCTTCCTAGTTTTAAAAATCCTAGCCCTAGGCCTAAGCCTAATAGTAACCCTGGGAAGGTAAGTCAGCCTGGTGTTAGGCGTCTTGCCAAGGAACAAGCCGTGAAAGCAGCCATGTTGTGGCACTTCTGCACTCCCTTTTGGATGCCTTTCACAGCTCCAGTGTGCCTGGAACTCAGGGCTTCCTGCTTTTAAAAATCCTAGCCCTAGGCCGAACCCCAACCCTATGACGAGAAAGGCAAATCAGCCAGGAATTAGGCATGTCCCCAAGGAAAAAGCTGTGGAGGCAGGCATGTTGTGGTACTTTTGCGCTCTTCTTGGCTAGTCCTTCGCAGCTGCTGTGTTCTTGGAACTCAGGGCTTTCTGGTTAATAGAACCCTTACCCTAGGCGTAACTCAAACCTTAACCCTAGGAAGGAAAATCAGCCTATGGTTCGGGATGGTCTCATGGAAATATCAGTGGTGGCAGCCAAGTTGCGTCACTTTTGCGCTCCCCTTTGGATGCCTTTCGCAGCTGCAGTGTGCCTGGAGCCCAGGGCTTCCTGGTTTTAAAAGTCCTAGGCCTAAGCCTAACAGTAACCCTAGGAAGGTAAATCAGCCGGGTATTAGGGTTCTTCCTAAGGGAAAAGCCGTGAAAGCAGCCATGTTGTGGCACTTCTGCACTCCCTTTGGGATGCCTTTGGCAGATGAAGTAAGCCTGGAACTCAGGGCTTCCTGGTAAAAAAAATTCAAGCCCTAGGCTGAACCCTAACCCTAACCCTAGGCAGATAAATCAGCCCAGGTATAGGGATGGTGCCAAGGAAAAAGCTGTGAAAGCTGCCATGTTGTTGCACTTTTGTACTCCCCTTGGGATGCCTTGAAAAGCTGCAGTGTGCCTGGAGCTAAGGGCTTCCTAGTTTCAAAAATCCTAGCCCTAGGCCTAAGCCTAACAGTAACCCTGGGAAAGTAAATCAGCCTGATGTTAGGCTTCTTGCCAAGGAAAAAGCCGTGAAAGCAGCCATGTTGTGGCACTTCTTCACTCCCTTTGGGATGCCTTTGGCAGATGAAGTAAGCCTGGAACTCAGGGCTTCCTGGTTAAAGAAATCCAAGCCCTAGGCTGAACCCTAACCCTAACCCTAGGCAGATAAATCAGCCTAGGTATAGGGATGGTGCCAAGGAAAAAGCTGTGAAAGCTGCCATGTTGTTGCACTTTTGTACTCCCCTTGGGATGCCTTGAACAGCTGCAGTGTGCCTGGAGCCCAGGGCTTCCTAGTTTCAAAAATCCTAGCCCTAGGCCTAAGCCTAACAGTAACCCTGGGAAAGTAAATCAGCCTGATGTTAGGCTTCTTGCCAAGGAAAAAGCCGTGAAAGCAGCCATGTTGTGGCACTTTTGCACTCCCTTTTGGATGCCTTTCACAGCTCCAGTGTGCCTGGAACTCAGGGCTTCCTGCTTTTAAAAATCCTAGCCCTAGGCCGAACCCCAACCCTAAGACGAGAAAGGCAAATCAGCCAGGAATTAGGCATGTCCCCAAGGAAAAAGCTGTGGAGGCAGGCATGTTGTGGTACTTTTGCGCTCTTCTTGGCTAGTCCTTCGCAGCTGCTGTGTTCTTGGAACTCAGGGCTTTCTGGTTAATAGAACCCTTACCCTAGGCGTAACTCAAACCTTAACCCTAGGAAGGAAAATCATCCTATGGTTCGGGATGGTCTCATGGAAATATCAGTGGTGGCAGCCAAGTTGCGTCACTTTTGCGCTCCCCTTGGGATGCCTTTTGCAGCTGCAGTGTGCCTGGAGCCCAGGGCTTCCTGGTTTTAAAAGTCCTAGGCCTAAGCCTAACAGTAACCCTAGGAAGGTAAATCAGCCGGGTATTAGGGTTCTTCCTAAGGGAAAAGCCATGAAAGCAGCCATGTTGTGGCACTTCTGCACTCCCTTTGGGATGCCTTTGGCAGATGAAGTAAGCCTGGAACTCAGGGCTTCCTGGTTAAAGAAATTCAAGCCCTAGGCTGAACCCTAACCCTAACCCTAGGCAGATAAATCAGCCTAGGTATAGGGATGGTGCCAAGGAAAAAGCTGTGAAAGCTGCCATGTTGTTGCACTTTTGTACTCCCCTTGGGATGCCTTGAACAGCTGCAGTGTGCCTGGAGCTAAGGGCTTCCTAGTTTTAAAAATCCTAGCCCTAGGCCTAAGCCTAATAGTAACCCTGGGAAGGTAAGTCAGCCTGGTGTTAGGCGTCTTGCCAAGGAACAAGCCGTGAAAGCAGCCATGTTGTGGCACTTCTGCACTCCCTTTTGGATGCCTTTCACAGCTCCAGTGTGCCTGGAACTCAGGGCTTCCTGCTTTTAAAAATCCTAGCCCTAGGCCGAACCCCAACCCTAAGACGAGAAAGGCAAATCAGCCAGGAATTAGGCATGTCCCCAAGGAAAAAGCTGTGGAGGCAGGCATGTTGTGGTACTTTTGCGCTCTTCTTGGCTAGTCCTTCGCAGCTGCTGTGTTCTTGGAACTCAGGGCTTTCTGGTTAATAGAACCCTTACCCTAGGCGTAACTCAAACCTTAACCCTAGGAAGGAAAATCAGCCTATGGTTCGGGATGGTCTCATGGAAATATCAGTGGTGGCAGCCAAGTTGCGTCACTTTTGCGCTCCCCTTTGGATGCCTTTCGCAGCTGCAGTGTGCCTGGAGCCCAGGGCTTCCTGGTTTTAAAAGTCCTAGGCCTAAGCCTAACAGTAACCCTAGGAAGGTAAATCAGCCGGGTATTAGGGTTCTTCCTAAGGGAAAAGCCGTGAAAGCAGCCATGTTGTGGCACTTCTGCACTCCCTTTGGGATGCCTTTGGCAGATGAAGTAAGCCTGGAACTCAGGGCTTCCTGGTAAAAAAAATTCAAGCCCTAGGCTGAACCCTAACCCTAACCCTAGGCAGATAAATCAGCCCAGGTATAGGGATGGTGCCAAGGAAAAAGCTGTGAAAGCTGCCATGTTGTTGCACTTTTGTACTCCCCTTGGGATGCCTTGAACAGCTGCAGTGTGCCTGGAGCTAAGGGCTTCCTAGTTTCAAAAATCCTAGCCCTAGGCCTAAGCCTAACAGTAACCCTGGGAAAGTAAATCAGCCTGATGTTAGGCTTCTTGCCAAGGAAAAAGCCGTGAAAGCAGCCATGTTGTGGCACTTTTGCACTCCCTTTTGGATGCCTTTCACAGCTCCAGTGTGCCTGGAACTCAGGGCTTCCTGCTTTTAAAAATCCTAGTCCTAGGCCGAACCCCAACCCTAAGACGAGAAAGGCAAATCAGCCAGGAATTAGGCATGTCCCCAAGGAAAAAGCTGTGGAGGCAGGCATGTTGTGGTACTTTTGCGCTCTTCTTGGCTAGTCCTTCGCAGCTGCTGTGTTCTTGGAACTCAGGGCTTTCTGGTTAATAGAACCCTTACCCTAGGCGTAACTCAAACCTTAACCCTAGGAAGGAAAATCAACCTATGGTTCGGGATGGTCTCATGGAAATATCAGTGGTGGCAGCCAAGTTGCGTCACTTCTGCGCTCCCCTTGGGATGCCTTTCACAGCTGCAGTGTGCCTGGAGCCCAGGGCTTCCTGGTTTTAAAAGTCCTAGGCCTAAGCCTAACAGTAACCCTAGGAAGGTAAATCAGCCGGGTATTAGGGTTCTTCCTAAGGGAAAAGCCGTGAAAGCAGCCATGTTGTGGCACTTCTGCACTCCCTTTGGGATGCCTTTGGCAGATGAAGTAAGCCTGGAACTCAGGGCTTCCTGGTTAAAGAAATTCAAGCCCTAGGCTGAACCCTAACCCTAACCCTAGGCAGATAAATCAGCCTAGGTATAGGGATGGTGCCAAGGAAAAAGCTGTGAAAGCTGCCATGTTGTTGCACTTTTGTACTCCCCTTGGGATGCCTTGAACAGCTGCAGTGTGCCTGGAGCCCAGGGCTTCCTAGTTTTAAAAATCCTAGCCCTAGGCCTAAGCCTAACAGTAACCCTGGGAAGGCAAATCAGCCTGGTGTTAGGCTTCTTGCCAAGGAAAAAGCCGTGAAAGCAGCCATGTTGTGGCACTTTTGCACTCCCTTTTGGATGCCTTTCACAGCTCCAGTGTGCCTGGAACTCAGGGCTTCCTGCTTTTAAAAATCCTAGCCCTAGGCCGAACCCCAACCCTAAGACGAGAAAGGCAAATCAGCCAGGAATTAGGCATGTCCCCAAGGAAAAAGCTGTGGAGGCAGGCATGTTGTGGTACTTTTGCGCTCTTCTTGGCTAGTCCTTCGCAGCTGCTGTGTTCTTGGAACTCAGGGCTTTCTGGTTAATAGACCCTTACCCTAGGCGTAACTCAAACCTTAACCCTAGGAAGGAAAATCAACCTATGGTTCGGGATGGTCTCATGGAAATATCAGTGGTGGCAGCCAAGTTGCGTCACTTTTGCGCTCCCCTTGGGATGCCTTTTGCAGCTGCAGTGTGCCTGGAGCCCAGGGCTTCCTGGTTTTAAAAGTCCTAGGCCTAAGCCTAACAGTAACCCTAGGAAGGTAAATCAGCCGGGTATTAGGGCTCTTCCTAAGGGAAAAGCCGTGAAAGCAGCCATGTTGTGGCACTTCTGCACTCCCTTTGGGATGCCTTTGGCAGATGAAGTAAGCCTGGAACTCAGGGCTTCCTGGTTAAAGAAATTCAAGCCCTAGGCTGAACCCTAACCCTAACCCTAGGCAGATAAATCAGCCTAGGTATAGGGATGGTGCCAAGGAAAAAGCTGTGAAAGCTGCCATGTTGTTGCACTTTTGTACTCCCCTTGGGATGCCTTGAACAGCTGCAGTGTGCCTGGAGCTAAGGGCTTCCTAGTTTTAAAAATCCTAGCCCTAGGCCTAAGCCTAATAGTAACCCTGGGAAGGTAAGTCAGCCTGGTGTTAGGCGTCTTGCCAAGGAACAAGCCGTGAAAGCAGCCATGTTGTGGCACTTCTGCACTCCCTTTTGGATGCCTTTCACAGCTCCAGTGTGCCTGGAACTCAGGGCTTCCTGCTTTTAAAAATCCTAGCCCTAGGCCGAACCCCAACCCTATGACGAGAAAGGCAAATCAGCCAGGAATTAGGCATGTCCCCAAGGAAAAAGCTGTGGAGGCAGGCATGTTGTGGTACTTTTGCGCTCTTCTTGGCTAGTCCTTCGCAGCTGCTGTGTTCTTGGAACTCAGGGCTTTCTGGTTAATAGAACCCTTACCCTAGGCGTAACTCAAACCTTAACCCTAGGAAGGAAAATCAGCCTATGGTTCGGGATGGTCTCATGGAAATATCAGTGGTGGCAGCCAAGTTGCGTCACTTTTGCGCTCCCCTTTGGATGCCTTTCGCAGCTGCAGTGTGCCTGGAGCCCAGGGCTTCCTGGTTTTAAAAGTCCTAGGCCTAAGCCTAACAGTAACCCTAGGAAGGTAAATCAGCCGGGTATTAGGGTTCTTCCTAAGGGAAAAGCCGTGAAAGCAGCCATGTTGTGGCACTTCTGCACTCCCTTTGGGATGCCTTTGGCAGATGAAGTAAGCCTGGAACTCAGGGCTTCCTGGTAAAAAAACTTCAAGCCCTAGGCTGAACCCTAACCCTAACCCTAGGCAGATAAATCAGCCCAGGTATAGGGATGGTGCCAAGGAAAAAGCTGTGAAAGCTGCCATGTTGTTGCACTTTTGTACTCCCCTTGGGATGCCTTGAACAGCTGCAGTGTGCCTGGAGCTAAGGGCTTCCTAGTTTCAAAAATCCTAGCCCTAGGCCTAAGCCTAACAGTAACCCTGGGAAAGTAAATCAGCCTGATGTTAGGCTTCTTGCCAAGGAAAAAGCCGTGAAAGCAGCCATGTTGTGGCACTTCTGCACTCCCTTTGGGATGCCTTTGGCAGATGAAGTAAGCCTGGAACTCAGGGCTTCCTGGTTAAAGAAATCCAAGCCCTAGGCTGAACCCTAACCCTAACCCTAGGCAGATAAATCAGCCTAGGTATAGGGATGGTGCCAAGGAAAAAGCTGTGAAAGCTGCCATGTTGTTGCACTTTTGTACTCCCCTTGGGATGCCTTGAACAGCTGCGGTGTGCCTGGAGCTAAGGGCTTCCTAGTTTCAAAAATCCTAGCCCTAGGCCTAAGCCTAACAGTAACCCTGGGAAAGTAAATCAGCCTGATGTTAGGCTTCTTGCCAAGGAAAAAGCCGTGAAAGCAGCCATGTTGTGGCACTTTTGCACTCCCTTTTGGATGCCTTTCACAGCTCCAGTGTGCCTGGAACTCAGGGCTTCCTGATTTTAAAAATCCTAGCCCTAGGCCGAACCCCAACCCTAAGACGAGAAAGGCAAATCAGCCAGGAATTAGGCATGTCCCCAAGGAAAAAGCTGTGGAGGCAGGCATGTTGTGGTACTTTTGCGCTCTTCTTGGCTAGTCCTTCGCAGCTGCTGTGTTCTTGGAACTCAGGGCTTGCTGGTTAATAGAACCCTTACCCTAGGCGTAACTCAAACCTTAACCCTAGGAAGGAAAATCAGCCTATGGTTCGGGATGGTCTCATGGAAATATCAGTGGTGGCAGCCAAGTTGCGTCACTTTTGCGCTCCCCTTGGGATGCCTTTCGCAGCTGCAGTGTGCCTGGAGCCCAGGGCTTCCTGGTTTTAAAAGTCCTAGGCCTAAGCCTAACAGTAACCCTAGGAAGGTAAATCAGCCGGGTATTAGGGTTCTTCCTAAGGGAAAAGCCGTGAAAGCAGCCATGTTGTGGCACTTCTGCACTCCCTTTGGGATGCCTTTGGCAGATGAAGTAAGCCTGGAACTCAGGGCTTCCTGGTTAAAGAAATTCAAGCCCTAGGCTGAACCCTAACCCTAACCCTAGGCAGATAAATCAGCCTAGGTATAGGGATGGTGCCAAGGAAAAAGCTGTGAAAGCTGCCATGTTGTTGCACTTTTGTACTCCCCTTGGGATGCCTTGAACAGCTGCAGTGTGCCTGGAGCTAAGGGCTTCCTAGTTTTAAAAATCCTAGCCCTAGTCCTAAGCCTAATAGTAACCCTGGGAAGGTAAGTCAGCCTGGTGTTAGGCGTCTTGCCAAGGAACAAGCCGTGAAAGCAGCCATGTTGTGGCACTTCTGCACTCCCTTTTGGATGCCTTTCACAGCTCCAGTGTGCCTGGAACTCAGGGCTTCCTGCTTTTAAAAATCCTAGCCCTAGGCCGAACCCCAACCCTATGACGAGAAAGGCAAATCAGCCAGGAATTAGGCATGTCCCCAAGGAAAAAGCTGTGGAGGCAGGCATGTTGTGGTACTTTTGCGCTCTTCTTGGCTAGTCCTTCGCAGCTGCTGTGTTCTTGGAACTCAGGGCTTTCTGGTTAATAGAACCCTTACCCTAGGCGTAACTCAAACCTTAACCCTAGGAAGGAAAATCAGCCTATGGTTCGGGATGGTCTCATGGAAATATCAGTGGTGGCAGCCAAGTTGCGTCACTTTTGCGCTCCCCTTGGGATGCCTTTTGCAGCTGCAGTGTGCCTGGAGCCCAGGGCTTCCTGGTTTTAAAAGTCCTAGGCCTAAGCCTAACAGTAACCCTAGGAAGGTAAATCAGCCGGGTATTAGGGTTCTTCCTAAGGGAAAAGCCGTGAAAGCAGCCATGTTGTGGCACTTCTGCACTCCCTTTGGGATGCCTTTGGCAGATGAAGTAAGCCTGGAACTCAGGGCTTCCTGGTAAAAAAAATTCAAGCCCTAGGCTGAACCCTAACCCTAACCCTAGGCAGATAAATCAGCCCAGGTATAGGGATGGTGCCAAGGAAAAAGCTGTGAAAGCTGCCATGTTGTTGCACTTTTGTACTCCCCTTGGGATGCCTTGAACAGCTGCAGTGTGCCTGGAGCTAAGGGCTTCCTAGTTTCAAAAATCCTAGCCCTAGGCCTAAGCCTAACAGTAACCCTGGGAAAGTAAATCAGCCTGATGTTAGGCTTCTTGCCAAGGAAAAAGCCGTGAAAGCAGCCATGTTGTGGCACTTCTGCACTCCCTTTGGGATGCCTTTGGCAGATGAAGTAAGCCTGGAACTCAGGGCTTCCTGGTTAAAGAAATCCAAGCCCTAGGCTGAACCCTAACCCTAACCCTAGGCAGATAAATCAGCCTAGGTATAGGGATGGTGCCAAGGAAAAAGCTGTGAAAGCTGCCATGTTGTTGCACTTTTGTACTCCCCTTGGGATGCCTTGAACAGCTGCAGTGTGCCTGGAGCTAAGGGCTTCCTAGTTTCAAAAATCCTAGCCCTAGGCCTAAGCCTAACAGTAACCCTGGGAAAGTAAATCAGCCTGATGTTAGGCTTCTTGCCAAGGAAAAAGCCGTGAAAGCAGCCATGTTGTGGCACTTTTGCACTCCCTTTTGGATGCCTTTCACAGCTCCAGTGTGCCTGGAACTCAGGGCTTCCTGATTTTAAAAATCCTAGCCCTAGGCCGAACCCCAACCCTAAGACGAGAAAGGCAAATCAGCCAGGAATTAGGCATGTCCCCAAGGAAAAAGCTGTGGAGGCAGGCATGTTGTGGTACTTTTGCGCTCTTCTTGGCTAGTCCTTCGCAGCTGCTGTGTTCTTGGAACTCAGGGCTTGCTGGTTAATAGAACCCTTACCCTAGGCGTAACTCAAACCTTAACCCTAGGAAGGAAAATCAGCCTATGGTTCGGGATGGTCTCATGGAAATATCAGTGGTGGCAGCCAAGTTGCGTCACTTTTGCGCTCTCCTTGGGATGCCTTTTGCAGCTGCAGTGTGCCTGGAGCCCAGGGCTTCCTGGTTTTAAAAGTCCTAGGCCTAAGCCTAACAGTAACCCTAGGAAGGTAAATCAGCCGGGTATTAGGGTTCTTCCTAAGGGAAAAGCCATGAAAGCAGCCATGTTGTGGCACTTCTGCACTCCCTTTGGGATGCCTTTGGCAGATGAAGTAAGCCTGGAACTCAGGGCTTCCTGGTTAAAGAAATCCAAGCCCTAGGCTGAACCCTAACCCTAACCCTAGGCAGATAAATCAGCCTAGGTATAGGGATGGTGCCAAGGAAAAAGCTGTGAAAGCTGCCATGTTGTTGCACTATTGTACTCCCCTTGGGATGCCTTGAACAGCTGCAGTGTGCCTGGAGCTAAGGGCTTCCTAGTTTTAAAAATCCTAGCCCTAGGCCTAAGCCTAATAGTAACCCTGGGAAGGTAAGTCAGCCTGGTGTTAGGCGTCTTGCCAAGGAACAAGCCGTGAAAGCAGCCATGTTGTGGCACTTCTGCACTCCCTTTTGGATGCCTTTCACAGCTCCAGTGTGCCTGGAACTCAGGGCTTCCTGCTTTTAAAAATCCTAGCCCTAGGCCGAACCCCAACCCTATGACGAGAAAGGCAAATCAGCCAGGAATTAGGCATGTCCCCAAGGAAAAAGCTGTGGAGGCAGGCATGTTGTGGTACTTTTGCGCTCTTCTTGGCTAGTCCTTCGCAGCTGCTGTGTTCTTGGAACTCAGGGCTTTCTGGTTAATAGAACCCTTACCCTAGGCGTAACTCAAACCTTAACCCTAGGAAGGAAAATCAGCCTATGGTTCGGGATGGTCTCATGGAAATATCAGTGGTGGCAGCCAAGTTGCGTCACTTTTGCGCTCTCCTTGGGATGCCTTTTGCAGCTGCAGTGTGCCTGGAGCCCAGGGCTTCCTGGTTTTAAAAGTCCTAGGCCTAAGCCTAACAGTAACCCTAGGAAGGTAAATCAGCCGGGTATTAGGGTTCTTCCTAAGGGAAAAGCCGTGAAAGCAGCCATGTTGTGGCACTTCTGCACTCCCTTTGGGATGCCTTTGGCAGATGAAGTAAGCCTGGAACTCAGGGCTTCCTGGTTAAAGAAATCCAAGCCCTAGGCTGAACCCTAACCCTAACCCTAGGCAGATAAATCAGCCTAGGTATAGGGATGGTGCCAAGGAAAAAGCTGTGAAAGCTGCCATGTTGTTGCACTTTTGTACTCCCCTTGGGATGCCTTGAACAGCTGCAGTGTGCCTGGAGCTAAGGGCTTCCTAGTTTTAAAAATCCTAGCCCTAGGCCTAAGCCTAATAGTAACCCTGGGAAGGTAAGTCAGCCTGGTGTTAGGCGTCTTGCCAAGGAACAAGCCGTGAAAGCAGCCATGTTGTGGCACTTCTGCACTCCCTTTTGGATGCCTTTCACAGCTCCAGTGTGCCTGGAACTCAGGGCTTCCTGCTTTTAAAAATCCTAGCCCTAGGCCGAACCCCAACCCTATGACGAGAAAGGCAAATCAGCCAGGAATTAGGCATGTCCCCAAGGAAAAAGCTGTGGAGGCAGGCATGTTGTGGTACTTTTGCGCTCTTCTTGGCTAGTCCTTCGCAGCTGCTGTGTTCTTGGAACTCAGGGCTTTCTGGTTAATAGAACCCTTACCCTAGGCGTAACTCAAACCTTAACCCTAGGAAGGAAAATCAGCCTATGGTTCGGGATGGTCTCATGGAAATATCAGTGGTGGCAGCCAAGTTGCGTCACTTTTGCGCTCCCCTTTGGATGCCTTTCGCAGCTGCAGTGTGCCTGGTGCCCAGGGCTTCCTGGTTTTAAAAGTCCTAGGCCTAAGCCTAACAGTAACCCTAGGAAGGTAAATCAGCCGGGTATTAGGGTTCTTCCTAAGGGAAAAGCCGTGAAAGCAGCCATGTTGTGGCACTTCTGCACTCCCTTTGGGATGCCTTTGGCAGATGAAGTAAGCCTGGAACTCAGGGCTTCCTGGTAAAAAAAATTCAAGCCCTAGGCTGAACCCTAACCCTAACCCTAGGCAGATAAATCAGCCCAGGTATAGGGATGGTGCCAAGGAAAAAGCTGTGAAAGCTGCCATGTTGTTGCACTTTTGTACTCCCCTTGGGATGCCTTGAACAGCTGCAGTGTGCCTGGAGCTAAGGGCTTCCTAGTTTCAAAAATCCTAGCCCTAGGCCTAAGCCTAACAGTAACCCTGGGAAAGTAAATCAGCCTGATGTTAGGCTTCTTGCCAAGGAAAAAGCCGTGAAAGCAGCCATGTTGTGGCACTTCTTCACTCCCTTTGGGATGCCTTTGGCAGATGAAGTAAGCCTGGAACTCAGGGCTTCCTGGTTAAAGAAATCCAAGCCCTAGGCTGAACCCTAACCCTAACCCTAGGCAGATAAATCAGCCTAGGTATAGGGATGGTGCCAAGGAAAAAGCTGTGAAAGCTGCCATGTTGTTGCACTTTTGTACTCCCCTTGGGATGCCTTGAACAGCTGCAGTGTGCCTGGAGCTAAGGGCTTCCTAGTTTCAAAAATCCTAGCCCTAGGCCTAAGCCTAACAGTAACCCTGGGAAAGTAAATCAGCCTGATGTTAGGCTTCTTGCCAAGGAAAAAGCCATGAAAGCAGCCATGTTGTGGCACTTTTGCACTCCCTTTTGGATGCCTTTCACAGCTCCAGTGTGCCTGGAACTCAGGGCTTCCTGATTTTAAAAATCCTAGCCCTAGGCCGAACCCCAACCCTAAGACGAGAAAGGCAAATCAGCCAGGAATTAGGCATGTCCCCAAGGAAAAAGCTGTGGAGGCAGGCATGTTGTGGTACTTTTGCGCTCTTCTTGGCTAGTCCTTCGCAGCTGCTGTGTTCTTGGAACTCAGGGCTTTCTGGTTAATAGAACCCTTACCCTAGGCGTAACTCAAACCTTAACCCTAGGAAGGAAAATCATCCTATGGTTCGGGATGGTCTCATGGAAATATCAGTGGTGGCAGCCAAGTTGCGTCACTTTTGCGCTCCCCTTGGGATGCCTTTTGCAGCTGCAGTGTGCCTGGAGCCCAGGGCTTCCTGGTTTTAAAAGTCCTAGGCCTAAGCCTAACAGTAACCCTAGGAAGGTAAATCAGCCGGGTATTAGGGTTCTTCCTAAGGGAAAAGCCGTGAAAGCAGCCATGTTGTGGCACTTCTGCACTCCCTTTGGGATGCCTTTGGCAGATGAAGTAAGCCTGGAACTCAGGGCTTCCTGGTTAAAGAAATTCAAGCCCTAGGCTGAACCCTAACCCTAACCCTAGGCAGATAAATCAGCCTAGGTATAGGGATGGTGCCAAGGAAAAAGCTGTGAAAGCTGCCATGTTGTTGCACTTTTGTACTCCCCTTGGGATGCCTTGAACAGCTGCAGTGTGCCTGGAGCTAAGGGCTTCCTAGTTTTAAAAATCCTAGCCCTAGGCCTAAGCCTAATAGTAACCCTGGGAAGGTAAGTCAGCCTGGTGTTAGGCGTCTTGCCAAGGAACAAGCCGTGAAAGCAGCCATGTTGTGGCACTTCTGCACTCCCTTTTGGATGCCTTTCACAGCTCCAGTGTGCCTGGAACTCAGGGCTTCCTGCTTTTAAAAATCCTAGCCCTAGGCCGAACCCCAACCCTAAGACGAGAAAGGCAAATCAGCCAGGAATTAGGCATGTCCCCAAGGAAAAAGCTGTGGAGGCAGGCATGTTGTGGTACTTTTGCGCTCTTCTTGGCTAGTCCTTCGCAGCTGCTGTGTTCTTGGAACTCAGGGCTTTCTGGTTAATAGAACCCTTACCCTAGGCGTAACTCAAACCTTAACCCTAGGAAGGAAAATCAGCCTATGGTTCGGGATGGTCTCATGGAAATATCAGTGGTGGCAGCCAAGTTGCGTCACTTTTGCGCTCCCCTTTGGATGCCTTTCGCAGCTGCAGTGTGCCTGGAGCCCAGGGCTTCCTGGTTTTAAAAGTCCTAGGCCTAAGCCTAACAGTAACCCTAGGAAGGTAAATCAGCCGGGTATTAGGGTTCTTCCTAAGGGAAAAGCCGTGAAAGCAGCCATGTTGTGGCACTTCTGCACTCCCTTTGGGATGCCTTTGGCAGATGAAGTAAGCCTGGAACTCAGGGCTTCCTGGTAAAAAAAATTCAAGCCCTAGGCTGAACCCTAACCCTAACCCTAGGCAGATAAATCAGCCCAGGTATAGGGATGGTGCCAAGGAAAAAGCTGTGAAAGCTGCCATGTTGTTGCACTTTTGTACTCCCCTTGGGATGCCTTGAACAGCTGCAGTGTGCCTGGAGCTAAGGGCTTCCTAGTTTCAAAAATCCTAGCCCTAGGCCTAAGCCTAACAGTAACCCTGGGAAAGTAAATCAGCCTGATGTTAGGCTTCTTCCTAAGGGAAAAGCCATGAAAGCAGCCATGTTGTGGCACTTCTGCACTCCCTTTGGGATGCCTTTGGCAGATGAAGTAAGCCTGGAACTCAGGGCTTCCTGGTTAAAGAAATCCAAGCCCTAGGCTGAACCCTAACCCTAACCCTAGGCAGATAAATCAGCCTAGGTATAGGGATGGTGCCAAGGAAAAAGCTGTGAAAGCTGCCATGTTGTTGCACTATTGTACTCCCCTTGGGATGCCTTGAACAGCTGCAGTGTGCCTGGAGCTAAGGGCTTCCTAGTTTTAAAAATCCTAGCCCTAGGCCTAAGCCTAATAGTAACCCTGGGAAGGTAAGTCAGCCTGGTGTTAGGCGTCTTGCCAAGGAACAAGCCGTGAAAGCAGCCATGTTGTGGCACTTCTGCACTCCCTTTTGGATGCCTTTCACAGCTCCAGTGTGCCTGGAACTCAGGGCTTCCTGCTTTTAAAAATCCTAGCCCTAGGCCGAACCCCAACCCTATGACGAGAAAGGCAAATCAGCCAGGAATTAGGCATGTCCCCAAGGAAAAAGCTGTGGAGGCAGGCATGTTGTGGTACTTTTGCGCTCTTCTTGGCTAGTCCTTCGCAGCTGCTGTGTTCTTGGAACTCAGGGCTTTCTGGTTAATAGAACCCTTACCCTAGGCGTAACTCAAACCTTAACCCTAGGAAGGAAAATCAGCCTATGGTTCGGGATGGTCTCATGGAAATATCAGTGGTGGCAGCCAAGTTGCGTCACTTTTGCGCTCTCCTTGGGATGCCTTTTGCAGCTGCAGTGTGCCTGGAGCCCAGGGCTTCCTGGTTTTAAAAGTCCTAGGCCTAAGCCTAACAGTAACCCTAGGAAGGTAAATCAGCCGGGTATTAGGGTTCTTCCTAAGGGAAAAGCCGTGAAAGCAGCCATGTTGTGGCACTTCTGCACTCCCTTTGGGATGCCTTTGGCAGATGAAGTAAGCCTGGAACTCAGGGCTTCCTGGTTAAAGAAATCCAAGCCCTAGGCTGAACCCTAACCCTAACCCTAGGCAGATAAATCAGCCTAGGTATAGGGATGGTGCCAAGGAAAAAGCTGTGAAAGCTGCCATGTTGTTGCACTTTTGTACTCCCCTTGGGATGCCTTGAACAGCTGCAGTGTGCCTGGAGCTAAGGGCTTCCTAGTTTTAAAAATCCTAGCCCTAGGCCTAAGCCTAATAGTAACCCTGGGAAGGTAAGTCAGCCTGGTGTTAGGCGTCTTGCCAAGGAACAAGCCGTGAAAGCAGCCATGTTGTGGCACTTCTGCACTCCCTTTTGGATGCCTTTCACAGCTCCAGTGTGCCTGGAACTCAGGGCTTCCTGCTTTTAAAAATCCTAGCCCTAGGCCGAACCCCAACCCTATGACGAGAAAGGCAAATCAGCCAGGAATTAGGCATGTCCCCAAGGAAAAAGCTGTGGAGGCAGGCATGTTGTGGTACTTTTGCGCTCTTCTTGGCTAGTCCTTCGCAGCTGCTGTGTTCTTGGAACTCAGGGCTTTCTGGTTAATAGAACCCTTACCCTAGGCGTAACTCAAACCTTAACCCTAGGAAGGAAAATCAGCCTATGGTTCGGGATGGTCTCATGGAAATATCAGTGGTGGCAGCCAAGTTGCGTCACTTTTGCGCTCCCCTTTGGATGCCTTTCGCAGCTGCAGTGTGCCTGGTGCCCAGGGCTTCCTGGTTTTAAAAGTCCTAGGCCTAAGCCTAACAGTAACCCTAGGAAGGTAAATCAGCCGGGTATTAGGGTTCTTCCTAAGGGAAAAGCCGTGAAAGCAGCCATGTTGTGGCACTTCTGCACTCCCTTTGGGATGCCTTTGGCAGATGAAGTAAGCCTGGAACTCAGGGCTTCCTGGTAAAAAAAATTCAAGCCCTAGGCTGAACCCTAACCCTAACCCTAGGCAGATAAATCAGCCCAGGTATAGGGATGGTGCCAAGGAAAAAGCTGTGAAAGCTGCCATGTTGTTGCACTTTTGTACTCCCCTTGGGATGCCTTGAACAGCTGCAGTGTGCCTGGAGCTAAGGGCTTCCTAGTTTCAAAAATCCTAGCCCTAGGCCTAAGCCTAACAGTAACCCTGGGAAAGTAAATCAGCCTGATGTTAGGCTTCTTGCCAAGGAAAAAGCCGTGAAAGCAGCCATGTTGTGGCACTTCTTCACTCCCTTTGGGATGCCTTTGGCAGATGAAGTAAGCCTGGAACTCAGGGCTTCCTGGTTAAAGAAATCCAAGCCCTAGGCTGAACCCTAACCCTAACCCTAGGCAGATAAATCAGCCTAGGTATAGGGATGGTGCCAAGGAAAAAGCTGTGAAAGCTGCCATGTTGTTGCACTTTTGTACTCCCCTTGGGATGCCTTGAACAGCTGCAGTGTGCCTGGAGCTAAGGGCTTCCTAGTTTCAAAAATCCTAGCCCTAGGCCTAAGCCTAACAGTAACCCTGGGAAAGTAAATCAGCCTGATGTTAGGCTTCTTGCCAAGGAAAAAGCCATGAAAGCAGCCATGTTGTGGCACTTTTGCACTCCCTTTTGGATGCCTTTCACAGCTCCAGTGTGCCTGGAACTCAGGGCTTCCTGATTTTAAAAATCCTAGCCCTAGGCCGAACCCCAACCCTAAGACGAGAAAGGCAAATCAGCCAGGAATTAGGCATGTCCCCAAGGAAAAAGCTGTGGAGGCAGGCATGTTGTGGTACTTTTGCGCTCTTCTTGGCTAGTCCTTCGCAGCTGCTGTGTTCTTGGAACTCAGGGCTTTCTGGTTAATAGAACCCTTACCCTAGGCGTAACTCAAACCTTAACCCTAGGAAGGAAAATCATCCTATGGTTCGGGATGGTCTCATGGAAATATCAGTGGTGGCAGCCAAGTTGCGTCACTTTTGCGCTCCCCTTGGGATGCCTTTTGCAGCTGCAGTGTGCCTGGAGCCCAGGGCTTCCTGGTTTTAAAAGTCCTAGGCCTAAGCCTAACAGTAACCCTAGGAAGGTAAATCAGCCGGGTATTAGGGTTCTTCCTAAGGGAAAAGCCGTGAAAGCAGCCATGTTGTGGCACTTCTGCACTCCCTTTGGGATGCCTTTGGCAGATGAAGTAAGCCTGGAACTCAGGGCTTCCTGGTTAAAGAAATTCAAGCCCTAGGCTGAACCCTAACCCTAACCCTAGGCAGATAAATCAGCCTAGGTATAGGGATGGTGCCAAGGAAAAAGCTGTGAAAGCTGCCATGTTGTTGCACTTTTGTACTCCCCTTGGGATGCCTTGAACAGCTGCAGTGTGCCTGGAGCTAAGGGCTTCCTAGTTTTAAAAATCCTAGCCCTAGGCCTAAGCCTAATAGTAACCCTGGGAAGGTAAGTCAGCCTGGTGTTAGGCGTCTTGCCAAGGAACAAGCCGTGAAAGCAGCCATGTTGTGGCACTTCTGCACTCCCTTTTGGATGCCTTTCACAGCTCCAGTGTGCCTGGAACTCAGGGCTTCCTGCTTTTAAAAATCCTAGCCCTAGGCCGAACCCCAACCCTAAGACGAGAAAGGCAAATCAGCCAGGAATTAGGCATGTCCCCAAGGAAAAAGCTGTGGAGGCAGGCATGTTGTGGTACTTTTGCGCTCTTCTTGGCTAGTCCTTCGCAGCTGCTGTGTTCTTGGAACTCAGGGCTTTCTGGTTAATAGAACCCTTACCCTAGGCGTAACTCAAACCTTAACCCTAGGAAGGAAAATCAGCCTATGGTTCGGGATGGTCTCATGGAAATATCAGTGGTGGCAGCCAAGTTGCGTCACTTTTGCGCTCCCCTTTGGATGCCTTTCGCAGCTGCAGTGTGCCTGGAGCCCAGGGCTTCCTGGTTTTAAAAGTCCTAGGCCTAAGCCTAACAGTAACCCTAGGAAGGTAAATCAGCCGGGTATTAGGGTTCTTCCTAAGGGAAAAGCCGTGAAAGCAGCCATGTTGTGGCACTTCTGCACTCCCTTTGGGATGCCTTTGGCAGATGAAGTAAGCCTGGAACTCAGGGCTTCCTGGTAAAAAAAATTCAAGCCCTAGGCTGAACCCTAACCCTAACCCTAGGCAGATAAATCAGCCCAGGTATAGGGATGGTGCCAAGGAAAAAGCTGTGAAAGCTGCCATGTTGTTGCACTTTTGTACTCCCCTTGGGATGCCTTGAACAGCTGCAGTGTGCCTGGAGCTAAGGGCTTCCTAGTTTCAAAAATCCTAGCCCTAGGCCTAAGCCTAACAGTAACCCTGGGAAAGTAAATCAGCCTGATGTTAGGCTTCTTGCCAAGGAAAAAGCCGTGAAAGCAGCCATGTTGTGGCACTTCTGCACTCCCTTTGGGATGCCTTTGGCAGATGAAGTAAGCCTGGAACTCAGGGCTTCCTGGTTAAAGAAATCCAAGCCCTAGGCTGAACCCTAACCCTAACCCTAGGCAGATAAATCAGCCTAGGTATAGGGATGGTGCCAAGGAAAAAGCTGTGAAAGCTGCCATGTTGTTGCACTTTTGTACTCCCCTTGGGATGCCTTGAACAGCTGCAGTGTGCCTGGAGCTAAGGGCTTCCTAGTTTCAAAAATCCTAGCCCTAGGCCTAAGCCTAACAGTAACCCTGGGAAAGTAAATCAGCCTGATGTTAGGCTTCTTGCCAAGGAAAAAGCCGTGAAAGCAGCCATGTTGTGGCACTTTTGCACTCCCTTTTGGATGCCTTTCACAGCTCCAGTGTGCCTGGAACTCAGGGCTTCCTGCTTTTAAAAATCCTAGTCCTAGGCCGAACCCCAACCCTAAGACGAGAAAGGCAAATCAGCCAGGAATTAGGCATGTCCCCAAGGAAAAAGCTGTGGAGGCAGGCATGTTGTGGTACTTTTGCGCTCTTCTTGGCTAGTCCTTCGCAGCTGCTGTGTTCTTGGAACTCAGGGCTTTCTGGTTAATAGAACCCTTACCCTAGGCGTAACTCAAACCTTAACCCTAGGAAGGAAAATCAACCTATGGTTCGGGATGGTCTCATGGAAATATCAGTGGTGGCAGCCAAGTTGCGTCACTTCTGCGCACCCCTTGGGATGCCTTTCACAGCTGCAGTGTGCCTGGAGCCCAGGGCTTCCTGGTTTTAAAAGTCCTAGGCCTAAGCCTAACAGTAACCCTAGGAAGGTAAATCAGCCGGGTATTAGGGTTCTTCCTAAGGGAAAAGCCGTGAAAGCAGCCATGTTGTGGCACTTCTGCACTCCCTTTGGGATGCCTTTGGCAGATGAAGTAAGCCTGGAACTCAGGGCTTCCTGGTTAAAAAAAATTCAAGCCCTAGGCTGAACCCTAACCCTAACCCTAGGCAGATAAATCAGCCTAGGTATAGGGATGGTGCCAAGGAAAAAGCTGTGAAAGCTGCCATGTTGTTGCACTTTTGTACTCCCCTTGGGATGCCTTGAACAGCTGCAGTGTGCCTGGAGCCCAGGGCTTCCTAGTTTTAAAAATCCTAGCCCTAGGCCTAAGCCTAACAGTAACCCTGGGAAGGCAAATCAGCCTGGTGTTAGGCTTCTTGCCAAGGAAAAAGCCGTGAAAGCAGCCATGTTGTGGCACTTTTGCACTCCCTTTTGGATGCCTTTCACAGCTCCAGTGTGCCTGGAACTCAGGGCTTCCTGCTTTTAAAAATCCTAGCCCTAGGCCGAACCCCAACCCTAAGACGAGAAAGGCAAATCAGCCAGGAATTAGGCATGTCCCCAAGGAAAAAGCTGTGGAGGCAGGCATGTTGTGGTACTTTTGCGCTCTTCTTGGCTAGTCCTTCGCAGCTGCTGTGTTCTTGGAACTCAGGGCTTTCTGGTTAATAGACCCTTACCCTAGGCGTAACTCAAACCTTAACCCTAGGAAGGAAAATCAACCTATGGTTCGGGATGGTCTCATGGAAATATCAGTGGTGGCAGCCAAGTTGCGTCACTTTTGCGCTCCCCTTGGGATGCCTTTTGCAGCTGCAGTGTGCCTGGAGCCCAGGGCTTCCTGGTTTTAAAAGTCCTAGGCCTAAGCCTAACAGTAACCCTAGGAAGGTAAATCAGCCGGGTATTAGGGCTCTTCCTAAGGGAAAAGCCGTGAAAGCAGCCATGTTGTGGCACTTCTGCACTCCCTTTGGGATGCCTTTGGCAGATGAAGTAAGCCTGGAACTCAGGGCTTCCTGGTAAAAAAAATTCAAGCCCTAGGCTGAACCCTAACCCTAACCCTAGGCAGATAAATCAGCCTAGGTATAGGGATGGTGCCAAGGAAAAAGCTGTGAAAGCTGCCATGTTGTTGCACTTTTGTACTCCCCTTGGGATGCCTTGAACAGCTGCAGTGTGCCTGGAGCTAAGGGCTTCCTAGTTTCAAAAATCCTAGCCCTAGGCCTAAGCCTAACAGTAACCCTGGGAAGGTAAATCAGCCTGATGTTAGGCTTCTTGCCAAGGAAAAAGCCGTGAAAGCAGCCATGTTGTGGCACTTTTGCACTCCCTTTTGGATGCCTTTCACAGCTCCAGTGTGCCTGGAACTCAGGGCTTCCTGCTTTTAAAAATCCTAGCCCTAGGCCGAACCCCAACCCTAAGACGAGAAAGGCAAATCAGCCAGGAATTAGGCATGTCCCCAAGGAAAAAGCTGTGGAGGCAGGCATGTTGTGGTACTTTTGCGCTCTTCTTGGCTAGTCCTTCGCAGCTGCTGTGTTCTTGGAACTCAGGGCTTTCTGGTTAATAGAACCCTTACCCTAGGCGTAACTCAAACCTTAACCCTAGGAAGGAAAATCATCCTATGGTTCGGGATGGTCTCATGGAAATATCAGTGGTGGCAGCCAAGTTGCGTCACTTTTGCGCTGCCCTTGGGATGCCTTTCACAGCTGCAGTGTGCCTGGAGCCCAGGGCTTCCTGGTTTTAAAAGTCCTAGGCCTAAGCCTAACAGTAACCCTAGGAAGGTAAATCAGCCGGGTATTAGGGTTCTTCCTAAGGGAAAAGCCGTGAAAGCAGCCATGTTGTGGCACTTCTGCACTCCCTTTGGGATGCCTTTGGCAGATGAAGTAAGCCTGGAACTCAGGGCTTCCTGGTTAAAAAAAATTCAAGCCCTAGGCTGAACCCTAACCCTAACCCTAGGCAGATAAATCAGCCTAGGTATAGGGATGGTGCCAAGGAAAAAGCTGTGAAAGCTGCCATGTTGTTGCACTTTTGTACTCCCCTTGGGATGCCTTGAACAGCTGCAGTGTGCCTGGAGCCCAGGGCTTCCTAGTTTTAAAAATCCTAGCCCTAGGCCTAAGCCTAACAGTAACCCTGGGAAGGCAAATCAGCCTGGTGTTAGGCTTCTTGCCAAGGAAAAAGCCGTGAAAGCAGCCATGTTGTGGCACTTTTGCACTCCCTTTTGGATGCCTTTCACAGCTCCAGTGTGCCTGGAACTCAGGGCTTCCTGCTTTTAAAAATCCTAGCCCTAGGCCGAACCCCAACCCTAAGACGAGAAAGGCAAATCAGCCAGGAATTAGGCATGTCCCCAAGGAAAAAGCTGTGGAGGCAGGCATGTTGTGGTACTTTTGCGCTCTTCTTGGCTAGTCCTTCGCAGCTGCTGTGTTCTTGGAACTCAGGGCTTTCTGGTTAATAGAACCCTTACCCTAGGCGTAACTCAAACCTTAACCCTAGGAAGGAAAATCAACCTATGGTTCGGGATGGTCTCATGGAAATAGCAGTGGTGGCAGCCAAGTTGCGTCACTTTTGCGCTCCCCTTGGGATGCCTTTCGCAGCTGCAGTGTGCCTGGAGCCCAGGGCTTCCTGGTTTTAAAAGTCCTAGGCCTAAGCCTAACAGTAACCCTAGGAAGGTAAATCAGCCGGGTATTAGGGTTCTTCCTAAGGGAAAAGCCGTGAAAGCAGCCATGTTGTTGCACTTTTGTAGTCCCCTTGGGATGCCTTTCGCAGCTGCAGTGTGCCTGGAGCTAAGGGCTTCCTAGTTTCAAAAATCCTAGCCCTAGGCCTAAGCCTAACAGTAACCCTGGGAAGGTACATCAGCCTGATTTTAGGCTTCTTGCCAAGGAAAAAGCCATGAAAGCAGCCATGTTGTGGCACTTCTGCACTCCCTTTGGGATGCCTTTGGCAGATGAAGTAAGCCTGGAACTCAGGGCTTCCTGGTTAAAGAAATCCAAGCCCTAGGCTGAACCCTAACCCTAACCCTAGGCAGATAAATCAGCCTAGGTATAGGGATGGTGCCAAGGAAAAAGCCGTGAAAGCAGCCATGTTGTGGCACTTTTGCACTCCCTTTTGGATGCCTTTCACAGCTGCAGTGTGCCTGGAACTCAGGGCTTCCTGCTTTTAAAAATCCTGGCCCTAGGCCGAACCGCAACCCTGAGACGAGAAAGGCAAATCAGCCAGGAATTAGGCATGTCCCCAAGGAAAAAGCTGTGGAGGCAGGCATGTTGTGGTACTTTTGCGCTCTTCTTGGCTAGTCCTTCGCAGCTGCTGTGTTCTTGGAACTCA
Organism: Ammospiza nelsoni; assembly: GCF_027579445.1. NCBI lineage: Eukaryota > Metazoa > Chordata > Aves > Passeriformes > Passerellidae > Ammospiza > Ammospiza nelsoni. The sequence continues at coordinate 48,414 of NW_026683197.1, read as the reverse complement.
GGGCTTTCTGGTTAATAGACCCTTACCCTAGGCGTAACTCAAACCTTAACCCTAGGAAGGAAAATCAACCTATGGTTCGGGATGGTCTCATGGAAATATCAGTGGTGGCAGCCAAGTTGCGTCACTTTTGCGCTCCCCTTGGGATGCCTTTTGCAGCTGCAGTGTGCCTGGAGCCCAGGGCTTCCTGGTTTTAAAAGTCCTAGGCCTAAGCCTAACAGTAACCCTAGGAAGGTAAATCAGCCGGGTATTAGGGTTCTTCCTAAGGGAAAAGCCGTGAAAGCAGCCATGTTGTGGCACTTCTGCACTCCCTTTGGGATGCCTTTGGCAGATGAAGTAAGCCTGGAACTCAGGGCTTCCTGGTTAAAGAAATCCAAGCCCTAGGCTGAACCCTAACCCTAACCCTAGGCAGATAAATCAGCCTAGGTATAGGGATGGTGCCAAGGAAAAAGCTGTGAAAGCTGCCATGTTGTTGCACTTTTGTACTCCCCTTGGGATGCCTTGAACAGCTGCAGTGTGCCTGGAGCTAAGGGCTTCCTAGTTTCAAAAATCCTAGCCCTAGGCCTAAGCCTAACAGTAACCCTGGGAAAGTAAATCAGCCTGATGTTAGGCTTCTTGCCAAGGAAAAAGCCATGAAAGCAGCCATGTTGTGGCACTTTTGCACTCCCTTTTGGATGCCTTTCACAGCTCCAGTGTGCCTGGAACTCAGGGCTTCCTGATTTTAAAAATCCTAGCCCTAGGCCGAACCCCAACCCTATGATGAGAAAGGCAAATCAGCCAGGAATTAGGCATGTCCCCAAGGAAAAAGCTGTGGAGGCAGGCATGTTGTGGTACTTTTGCGCTCTTCTTGGCTAGTCCTTCGCAGCTGCTGTGTTCTTGGAACTCAGGGCTTGCTGGTTAATAGAACCCTTACCCTAGGCGTAACTCAAACCTTAACCCTAGGAAGGAAAATCAACCTATGGTTCGGGATGGTCTCATGGAAATATCAGTGGTGGCAGCCAAGTTGCGTCACTTTTGCGCTCCCCTTGGGATGCCTTTCGCAGCTGCAGTGTGCCTGGAGCCCAGGGCTTCCTGGTTTTAAAAGTCCTAGGCCTAAGCCTCACAGTAACCCTAGGAAGGTAAATCAGCCGGGTATTAGGGTTCTTCCTAAGGGAAAAGCCGTGAAAGCAGCCATGTTGTTGCACTTTTGTAGTCCCCTTGGGATGCCTTGAACAGCTGCAGTGTGCCTGGAGCTAAGGGCTTCCTAGTTTCAAAAATCCTAGCCCTAGGCCTAAGCCTAACAGTAACCCTGGGAAGGTAAATCAGCCTTATGTTAGGCTTCTTGCCAAGGAAAAAGCCGTGAAAGCAGCCATGTTGTGGCACTTCTGCACTCCCTTTGGGATTCCTTTGGCAGATGAAGTAAGCCTGGAACTCAGGGCTTCCTGGTTAAAGAAATCCAAGCCCTAGGCTGAACCCTAACCCTAACCCTAGGCAGATAAATCAGCCTAGGTATAGGGATGGTGCCAAGGAAAAAGCTGTGAAAGCTGCCATGTTGTTGCACTTTTGTACTCCCCTTGGGATGCCTTGAAAAGCTGCAGTGTGCCTGGAGCTAAGGGCTTCCTAGTTTCAAAAATCCTAGCCCTAGGCCTAAGCCTAACAGTAACCCTGGGAAAGTAAATCAGCCTGGTGTTAGGCTTCTTGCCAAGGAAAAAGCTGTGAAAGCTGCCATGTTGTTGCACTTTTGTACTCCCCTTGGGATGCCTTGAACAGCTGCAGTGTGCCTGGAACTAAGGGCCTCCTAGTTTCAAAAATCCTAGCCCTAGGCCTAAGCCTAACAGTAACCCTGGGAAGGTACATCAGCCTGATTTTAGGCTTCTTGCCAAGGAAAAAGCCATGAAAGCAGCCATGTTGTGGCACTTCTGCACTCCCTTTGGGATGCCTTTGGCAGATGAAGTAAGCCTGGAACTCAGGGCTTCCTGGTTAAAGAAATCCAAGCCCTAGGCTGAACCCTAACCCTAACCCTAGGCAGATAAATCAGCCTAGGTATAGGGATGGTGCCAAGGAAAAAGCCGTGAAAGCAGCCATGTTGTTGCACTTTTGCACTCCCTTTTGGATGCCTTTCACAGCTGCAGTGTGCCTGGAACTCAGGGCTTCCTGCTTTTAAAAATCCTGGCCCTAGGCCGAACCGCAACCCTGAGACGAGAAAGGCAAATCAGCCAGGAATTAGGCATGTCCCCAAGGAAAAAGCTGTGGAGGCAGGCATGTTGTGGTACTTTTGCGCTCTTCTTGGCTAGTCCTTCGCAGCTGCTGTGTTCTTGGAACTCAGGGCTTTCTGGTTAATAGACCCTTACCCTAGGCGTAACTCAAACCTTAACCCTAGGAAGGAAAATCAACCTATGGTTCGGGATGGTCTCATGGAAATATCAGTGGTGGCAGCCAAGTTGCGTCACTTTTGCGCTCCCCTTGGGATGCCTTTTGCAGCTGCAGTGTGCCTGGAGCCCAGGGCTTCCTGGTTTTAAAAGTCCTAGGCCTAAGCCTAACAGTAACCCTAGGAAGGTAAATCAGCCGGGTATTAGGGTTCTTCCTAAGGGAAAAGCCGTGAAAGCAGCCATGTTGTGGCACTTCTGCACTCCCTTTGGGATGCCTTTGGCAGATGAAGTAAGCCTGGAACTCAGGGCTTCCTGGTTAAAGAAATCCAAGCCCTAGGCTGAACCCTAACCCTAACCCTAGGCAGATAAATCAGCCTAGGTATAGGGATGGTGCCAAGGAAAAAGCTGTGAAAGCTGCCATGTTGTTGCACTTTTGTACTCCCCTTGGGATGCCTTGAACAGCTGCAGTGTGCCTGGAGCTAAGGGCTTCCTAGTTTCAAAAATCCTAGCCCTAGGCCTAAGCCTAACAGTAACCCTGGGAAAGTAAATCAGCCTGATGTTAGGCTTCTTGCCAAGGAAAAAGCCATGAAAGCAGCCATGTTGTGGCACTTTTGCACTCCCTTTTGGATGCCTTTCACAGCTCCAGTGTGCCTGGAACTCAGGGCTTCCTGATTTTAAAAATCCTAGCCCTAGGCCGAACCCCAACCCTATGATGAGAAAGGCAAATCAGCCAGGAATTAGGCATGTCCCCAAGGAAAAAGCTGTGGAGGCAGGCATGTTGTGGTACTTTTGCGCTCTTCTTGGCTAGTCCTTCGCAGCTGCTGTGTTCTTGGAACTCAGGGCTTTCTGGTTAATAGAACCCTTACCCTAGGCGTAACTCAAACCTTAACCCTAGGAAGGAAAATCAACCTATGGTTCGGGATGGTCTCATGGAAATATCAGTGGTGGCAGCCAAGTTGCGTCACTTTTGCGCTCCCCTTGGGATGCCTTTCGCAGCTGCAGTGTGCCTGGAGCCCAGGGCTTCCTGGTTTTAAAAGTCCTAGGCCTAAGCCTCACAGTAACCCTAGGAAGGTAAATCAGCCGGGTATTAGGGTTCTTCCTAAGGGAAAAGCCGTGAAAGCAGCCATGTTGTTGCACTTTTGTAGTCCCCTTGGGATGCCTTGAACAGCTGCAGTGTGCCTGGAGCTAAGGGCTTCCTAGTTTCAAAAATCCTAGCCCTAGGCCTAAGCCTAACAGTAACCCTGGGAAGGTAAATCAGCCTTATGTTAGGCTTCTTGCCAAGGAAAAAGCCGTGAAAGCAGCCATGTTGTGGCACTTCTGCACTCCCTTTGGGATGCCTTTGGCAGATGAAGTAAGCCTGGAACTCAGGGCTTCCTGGTTAAAGAAATCCAAGCCCTAGGCTGAACCCTAACCCTAACCCTAGGCAGATAAATCAGCCTAGGTATAGGGATGGTGCCAAGGAAAAAGCTGTGAAAGCTGCCATGTTGTTGCACTTTTGTACTCCCCTTGGGATGCCTTGAAAAGCTGCAGTGTGCCTGGAGCTAAGGGCTTCCTAGTTTCAAAAATCCTAGCCCTAGGCCTAAGCCTAACAGTAACCCTGGGAAAGTAAATCAGCCTGGTGTTAGGCTTCTTGCCAAGGAAAAAGCTGTGAAAGCTGCCATGTTGTTGCACTTTTGTACTCCCCTTGGGATGCCTTGAACAGCTGCAGTGTGCCTGGAACTAAGGGCCTCCTAGTTTCAAAAATCCTAGCCCTAGGCCTAAGCCTAACAGTAACCCTGGGAAAGTAAATCAGCCTGGTGTTAGGCTTCTTGCCAAGGAAAAAGCTGTGAAAGCTGCCATGTTGTTGCACTTTTGTACTCCCCTTGGGATGCCTTGAACAGCTGCAGTGTGCCTGGAGCTAAGGGCTTCCTAGTTTCAAAAATCCTAGCCCTAGGCCTAAGCCTAACAGTAACCCTGGGAAGGTAAATCAGCCTGATGTTAGGCTTCTTGCCAAGGAAAAAGCCGTGAAAGCAGCCATGTTGTGGCACTTTTGCACTCCCTTTTGGATGCCTTTCACAGCTCCAGTGTGCCTGGAACTCAGGGCTTCCTGCTTTTAAAAATCCTAGCCCTAGGCCGAACCCCAACCCTAAGACGAGAAAGGCAAATCAGCCAGGAATTAGGCATGTCCCCAAGGAAAAAGCTGTGGAGGCAGGCATGTTGTGGTACTTTTGCGCTCTTCTTGGCTAGTCCTTCGCAGCTGCTGTGTTCTTGGAACTCAGGGCTTTCTGGTTAATAGACCCTTACCCTAGGCGTAACTCAAACCTTAACCCTAGGAAGGAAAATCAACCTATGGTTCGGGATGGTCTCATGGAAATATCAGTGGTGGCAGCCAAGTTGCGTCACTTTTGCGCTCCCCTTGGGATGCCTTTTGCAGCTGCAGTGTGCCTGGAGCCCAGGGCTTCCTGGTTTTAAAAGTCCTAGGCCTAAGCCTAACAGTAACCCTAGGAAGGTAAATCAGCCGGGTATTAGGGTTCTTCCTAAGGGAAAAGCCGTGAAAGCAGCCATGTTGTGGCACTTCTGCACTCCCTTTGGGATGCCTTTGGCAGATGAAGTAAGCCTGGAACTCAGGGCTTCCTGGTTAAAGAAATTCAAGCCCTAGGCTGAACCCTAACCCTAACCCTAGGCAGATAAATCAGCCTAGGTATAGGGATGGTGCCAAGGAAAAAGCTGTGAAAGCTGCCATGTTGTTGCACTTTTGTACTCCCCTTGGGATGCCTTGAACAGCTGCAGTGTGCCTGGAGCTAAGGGCTTCCTAGTTTTAAAAATCCTAGCCCTAGGCCTAAGCCTAATAGTAACCCTGGGAAGGTAAGTCAGCCTGGTGTTAGGCGTCTTGCCAAGGAACAAGCCGTGAAAGCAGCCATGTTGTGGCACTTCTGCACTCCCTTTTGGATGCCTTTCACAGCTGCAGTGTGCCTGGAACTCAGGGCTTCCTGCTTTTAAAAATCCTAGCCCTAGGCCGAACCCCAACCCTATGACGAGAAAGGCAAATCAGCCAGGAATTAGGCATGTCCCCAAGGAAAAAGCTGTGGAGGCAGGCATGTTGTGGTACTTTTGCGCTCTTCTTGGCTAGTCCTTCGCAGCTGCTGTGTTCTTGGAACTCAGGGCTTTCTGGTTAATAGAACCCTTACCCTAGGCGTAACTCAAACCTTAACCCTAGGAAGGAAAATCAGCCTATGGTTCGGGATGGTCTCATGGAAATATCAGTGGTGGCAGCCAAGTTGCGTCACTTTTGCGCTCCCCTTGGGATGCCTTTCACAGCTGCAGTGTGCCTGGAGCCCAGGGCTTCCTGGTTTTAAAAGTCCTAGGCCTAAGCCTAACAGTAACCCTAGGAAGGTAAATCAGCCGGGTATTAGGGTTCTTCCTAAGGGAAAAGCCGTGAAAGCAGCCATGTTGTGGCACTTCTGCACTCCCTTTGGGATGCCTTTGGCAGATGAAGTAAGCCTGGAACTCAGGGCTTCCTGGTAAAAAAAATTCAAGCCCTAGGCTGAACCCTAACCCTAACCCTAGGCAGATAAATCAGCCCAGGTATAGGGATGGTGCCAAGGAAAAAGCTGTGAAAGCTGCCATGTTGTTGCACTTTTGTACTCCCCTTGGGATGCCTTGAACAGCTGCAGTGTGCCTGGAGCTAAGGGCTTCCTAGTTTCAAAAATCCTAGCCCTAGGCCTAAGCCTAACAGTAACCCTGGGAAAGTAAATCAGCCTGATGTTAGGCTTCTTGCCAAGGAAAAAGCCGTGAAAGCAGCCATGTTGTGGCACTTCTGCACTCCCTTTGGGATGCCTTTGGCAGATGAAGTAAGCCTGGAACTCAGGGCTTCCTGGTTAAAGAAATCCAAGCCCTAGGCTGAACCCTAACCCTAACCCTAGGCAGATAAATCAGCCTAGGTATAGGGATGGTGCCAAGGAAAAAGCTGTGAAAGCTGCCATGTTGTTGCACTTTTGTACTCCCCTTGGGATGCCTTGAACAGCTGCAGTGTGCCTGGAGCTAAGGGCTTCCTAGTTTCAAAAATCCTAGCCCTAGGCCTAAGCCTAACAGTAACCCTGGGAAAGTAAATCAGCCTGATGTTAGGCTTCTTGCCAAGGAAAAAGCCGTGAAAGCAGCCATGTTGTGGCACTTTTGCACTCCCTTTTGGATGCCTTTCACAGCTCCAGTGTGCCTGGAACTCAGGGCTTCCTGATTTTAAAAATCCTAGCCCTAGGCCGAACCCCAACCCTAAGACGAGAAAGGCAAATCAGCCAGGAATTAGGCATGTCCCCAAGGAAAAAGCTGTGGAGGCAGGCATGTTGTGGTACTTTTGCGCTCTTCTTGGCTAGTCCTTCGCAGCTGCTGTGTTCTTGGAACTCAGGGCTTGCTGGTTAATAGAACCCTTACCCTAGGCGTAACTCAAACCTTAACCCTAGGAAGGAAAATCAGCCTATGGTTCGGGATGGTCTCATGGAAATATCAGTGGTGGCAGCCAAGTTGCGTCACTTTTGCGCTCCCCTTGGGATGCCTTTTGCAGCTGCAGTGTGCCTGGAGCCCAGGGCTTCCTGGTTTTAAAAGTCCTAGGCCTAAGCCTAACAGTAACCCTAGGAAGGTAAATCAGCCGGGTATTAGGGTTCTTCCTAAGGGAAAAGCCGTGAAAGCAGCCATGTTGTGGCACTTCTGCACTCCCTTTGGGATGCCTTTGGCAGATGAAGTAAGCCTGGAACTCAGGGCTTCCTGGTTAAAGAAATCCAAGCCCTAGGCTGAACCCTAACCCTAACCCTAGGCAGATAAATCAGCCTAGGTATAGGGATGGTGCCAAGGAAAAAGCTGTGAAAGCTGCCATGTTGTTGCACTTTTGTACTCCCCTTGGGATGCCTTGAACAGCTGCAGTGTGCCTGGAGCTAAGGGCTTCCTAGTTTCAAAAATCCTAGCCCTAGGCCTAAGCCTAACAGTAACCCTGGGAAAGTAAATCAGCCTGATGTTAGGCTTCTTGCCAAGGAAAAAGCCGTGAAAGCAGCCATGTTGTGGCACTTTTGCACTCCCTTTTGGATGCCTTTCACAGCTCCAGTGTGCCTGGAACTCAGGGCTTCCTGATTTTAAAAATCCTAGCCCTAGGCCGAACCCCAACCCTAAGACGAGAAAGGCAAATCAGCCAGGAATTAGGCATGTCCCCAAGGAAAAAGCTGTGGAGGCAGGCATGTTGTGGTACTTTTGCGCTCTTCTTGGCTAGTCCTTCGCAGCTGCTGTGTTCTTGGAACTCAGGGCTTGCTGGTTAATAGAACCCTTACCCTAGGCGTAACTCAAACCTTAACCCTAGGAAGGAAAATCAGCCTATGGTTCGGGATGGTCTCATGGAAATATCAGTGGTGGCAGCCAAGTTGCGTCACTTTTGCGCTCCCCTTGGGATGCCTTTTGCAGCTGCAGTGTGCCTGGAGCCCAGGGCTTCCTGGTTTTAAAAGTCCTAGGCCTAAGCCTAACAGTAACCCTAGGAAGGTAAATCAGCCGGGTATTAGGGTTCTTCCTAAGGGAAAAGCCGTGAAAGCAGCCATGTTGTGGCACTTCTGCACTCCCTTTGGGATGCCTTTGGCAGATGAAGTAAGCCTGGAACTCAGGGCTTCCTGGTTAAAGAAATCCAAGCCCTAGGCTGAACCCTAACCCTAACCCTAGGCAGATAAATCAGCCTAGGTATAGGGATGGTGCCAAGGAAAAAGCTGTGAAAGCTGCCATGTTGTTGCACTTTTGTACTCCCCTTGGGATGCCTTGAACAGCTGCAGTGTGCCTGGAGCTAAGGGCTTCCTAGTTTCAAAAATCCTAGCCCTAGGCCTAAGCCTAACAGTAACCCTGGGAAAGTAAATCAGCCTGATGTTAGGCTTCTTGCCAAGGAAAAAGCCGTGAAAGCAGCCATGTTGTGGCACTTTTGCACTCCCTTTTGGATGCCTTTCACAGCTCCAGTGTGCCTGGAACTCAGGGCTTCCTGATTTTAAAAATCCTAGCCCTAGGCCGAACCCCAACCCTAAGACGAGAAAGGCAAATCAGCCAGGAATTAGGCATGTCCCCAAGGAAAAAGCTGTGGAGGCAGGCATGTTGTGGTACTTTTGCGCTCTTCTTGGCTAGTCCTTCGCAGCTGCTGTGTTCTTGGAACTCAGGGCTTGCTGGTTAATAGAACCCTTACCCTAGGCGTAACTCAAACCTTAACCCTAGGAAGGAAAATCAGCCTATGGTTCGGGATGGTCTCATGGAAATATCAGTGGTGGCAGCCAAGTTGCGTCACTTTTGCGCTCCCCTTGGGATGCCTTTTGCAGCTGCAGTGTGCCTGGAGCCCAGGGCTTCCTGGTTTTAAAAGTCCTAGGCCTAAGCCTAACAGTAACCCTAGGAAGGTAAATCAGCCGGGTATTAGGGTTCTTCCTAAGGGAAAAGCCGTGAAAGCAGCCATGTTGTGGCACTTCTGCACTCCCTTTGGGATGCCTTTGGCAGATGAAGTAAGCCTGGAACTCAGGGCTTCCTGGTTAAAGAAATTCAAGCCCTAGGCTGAACCCTAACCCTAACCCTAGGCAGATAAATCAGCCTAGGTATAGGGATGGTGCCAAGGAAAAAGCTGTGAAAGCTGCCATGTTGTTGCACTTTTGTACTCCCCTTGGGATGCCTTGAACAGCTGCAGTGTGCCTGGAGCTAAGGGCTTCCTAGTTTTAAAAATCCTAGCCCTAGGCCTAAGCCTAATAGTAACCCTGGGAAGGTATGTCAGCCTGGTGTTAGGCGTCTTGCCAAGGAACAAGCCGTGAAAGCAGCCATGTTGTGGCACTTCTGCACTCCCTTTTGGATGCCTTTCACAGCTCCAGTGTGCCTGGAACTCAGGGCTTCCTGCTTTTAAAAATCCTAGCCCTAGGCCGAACCCCAACCCTAAGACGAGAAAGGCAAATCAGCCAGGAATTAGGCATGTCCCCAAGGAAAAAGCTGTGGAGGCAGGCATGTTGTGCTACTTTTGCGCTCTTCTTGGCTAGTCCTTCGCAGCTGCTGTGTTCTTGGAACTCAGGGCTTTCTGGTTAATAGAACCCTTACCCTAGGCGTAACTCAAACCTTAACCCTAGGAAGGAAAATCAGCCTATGGTTCGGGATGGTCTCATGGAAATATCAGTGGTGGCAGCCAAGTTGCGTCACTTTTGCGCTCCCCTTGGGATGCCTTTTGCAGCTGCAGTGTGCCTGGAGCCCAGGGCTTCCTGGTTTTAAAAGTCCTAGGCCTAAGCCTAACAGTAACCCTAGGAAGGTAAATCAGCCGGGTATTAGGGTTCTTCCTAAGGGAAAAGCCGTGAAAGCAGCCATGTTGTGGCACTTCTGCACTCCCTTTGGGATGCCTTTGGCAGATGAAGTAAGCCTGGAACTCAGGGCTTCCTGGTAAAAAAAATTCAAGCCCTAGGCTGAACCCTAACCCTAACCCTAGGCAGATAAATCAGCCCAGGTATAGGGATGGTGCCAAGGAAAAAGCTGTGAAAGCTGCCATGTTGTTGCACTTTTGTACTCCCCTTGGGATGCCTTGAACAGCTGCAGTGTGCCTGGAGCTAAGGGCTTCCTAGTTTCAAAAATCCTAGCCCTAGGCCTAAGCCTAACAGTAACCCTGGGAAAGTAAATCAGCCTGATGTTAGGCTTCTTGCCAAGGAAAAAGCCGTGAAAGCAGCCATGTTGTGGCACTTCTGCACTCCCTTTGGGATGCCTTTGGCAGATGAAGTAAGCCTGGAACTCAGGGCTTCCTGGTTAAAGAAATCCAAGCCCTAGGCTGAACCCTAACCCTAACCCTAGGCAGATAAATCAGCCTAGGTATAGGGATGGTGCCAAGGAAAAAGCTGTGAAAGCTGCCATGTTGTTGCACTTTTGTACTCCCCTTGGGATGCCTTGAACAGCTGCAGTGTGCCTGGAGCTAAGGGCTTCCTAGTTTCAAAAATCCTAGCCCTAGGCCTAAGCCTAACAGTAACCCTGGGAAAGTAAATCAGCCTGATGTTAGGCTTCTTGCCAAGGAAAAAGCCGTGAAAGCAGCCATGTTGTGGCACTTTTGCACTCCCTTTTGGATGCCTTTCACAGCTCCAGTGTGCCTGGAACTCAGGGCTTCCTGATTTTAAAAATCCTAGCCCTAGGCCGAACCCCAACCCTAAGACGAGAAAGGCAAATCAGCCAGGAATTAGGCATGTCCCCAAGGAAAAAGCTGTGGAGGCAGGCATGTTGTGGTACTTTTGCGCTCTTCTTGGCTAGTCCTTCGCAGCTGCTGTGTTCTTGGAACTCAGGGCTTTCTGGTTAATAGAACCCTTACCCTAGGCGTAACTCAAACCTTAACCCTAGGAAGGAAAATCAGCCTATGGTTCGGGATGGTCTCATGGAAATATCAGTGGTGGCAGCCAAGTTGCGTCACTTTTGCGCTCTCCTTGGGATGCCTTTTGCAGCTGCAGTGTGCCTGGAGCCCAGGGCTTCCTGGTTTTAAAAGTCCTAGGCCTAAGCCTAACAGTAACCCTAGGAAGGTAAATCAGCCGGGTATTAGGGTTCTTCCTAAGGGAAAAGCCATGAAAGCAGCCATGTTGTGGCACTTCTGCACTCCCTTTGGGATGCCTTTGGCAGATGAAGTAAGCCTGGAACTCAGGGCTTCCTGGTTAAAGAAATCCAAGCCCTAGGCTGAACCCTAACCCTAACCCTAGGCAGATAAATCAGCCTAGGTATAGGGATGGTGCCAAGGAAAAAGCTGTGAAAGCTGCCATGTTGTTGCACTTTTGTACTCCCCTTGGGATGCCTTGAACAGCTGCAGTGTGCCTGGAGCTAAGGGCTTCCTAGTTTTAAAAATCCTAGCCCTAGGCCTAAGCCTAATAGTAACCCTGGGAAGGTAAGTCAGCCTGGTGTTAGGCGTCTTGCCAAGGAACAAGCCGTGAAAGCAGCCATGTTGTGGCACTTCTGCACTCCCTTTTGGATGCCTTTCACAGCTCCAGTGTGCCTGGAACTCAGGGCTTCCTGCTTTTAAAAATCCTAGCCCTAGGCCGAACCCCAACCCTATGACGAGAAAGGCAAATCAGCCAGGAATTAGGCATGTCCCCAAGGAAAAAGCTGTGGAGGCAGGCATGTTGTGGTACTTTTGCGCTCTTCTTGGCTAGTCCTTCGCAGCTGCTGTGTTCTTGGAACTCAGGGCTTTCTGGTTAATAGAACCCTTACCCTAGGCGTAACTCAAACCTTAACCCTAGGAAGGAAAATCAGCCTATGGTTCGGGATGGTCTCATGGAAATATCAGTGGTGGCAGCCAAGTTGCGTCACTTTTGCGCTCTCCTTGGGATGCCTTTTGCAGCTGCAGTGTGCCTGGAGCCCAGGGCTTCCTGGTTTTAAAAGTCCTAGGCCTAAGCCTAACAGTAACCCTAGGAAGGTAAATCAGCCGGGTATTAGGGTTCTTCCTAAGGGAAAAGCCGTGAAAGCAGCCATGTTGTGGCACTTCTGCACTCCCTTTGGGATGCCTTTGGCAGATGAAGTAAGCCTGGAACTCAGGGCTTCCTGGTTAAAGAAATCCAAGCCCTAGGCTGAACCCTAACCCTAACCCTAGGCAGATAAATCAGCCTAGGTATAGGGATGGTGCCAAGGAAAAAGCTGTGAAAGCTGCCATGTTGTTGCACTTTTGTACTCCCCTTGGGATGCCTTGAACAGCTGCAGTGTGCCTGGAGCTAAGGGCTTCCTAGTTTTAAAAATCCTAGCCCTAGGCCTAAGCCTAATAGTAACCCTGGGAAGGTAAGTCAGCCTGGTGTTAGGCGTCTTGCCAAGGAACAAGCCGTGAAAGCAGCCATGTTGTGGCACTTCTGCACTCCCTTTTGGATGCCTTTCACAGCTCCAGTGTGCCTGGAACTCAGGGCTTCCTGCTTTTAAAAATCCTAGCCCTAGGCCGAACCCCAACCCTATGACGAGAAAGGCAAATCAGCCAGGAATTAGGCATGTCCCCAAGGAAAAAGCTGTGGAGGCAGGCATGTTGTGGTACTTTTGCGCTCTTCTTGGCTAGTCCTTCGCAGCTGCTGTGTTCTTGGAACTCAGGGCTTTCTGGTTAATAGAACCCTTACCCTAGGCGTAACTCAAACCTTAACCCTAGGAAGGAAAATCAGCCTATGGTTCGGGATGGTCTCATGGAAATATCAGTGGTGGCAGCCAAGTTGCGTCACTTTTGCGCTCCCCTTTGGATGCCTTTCGCAGCTGCAGTGTGCCTGGAGCCCAGGGCTTCCTGGTTTTAAAAGTCCTAGGCCTAAGCCTAACAGTAACCCTAGGAAGGTAAATCAGCCGGGTATTAGGGTTCTTCCTAAGGGAAAAGCCGTGAAAGCAGCCATGTTGTGGCACTTCTGCACTCCCTTTGGGATGCCTTTGGCAGATGAAGTAAGCCTGGAACTCAGGGCTTCCTGGTAAAAAAAATTCAAGCCCTAGGCTGAACCCTAACCCTAACCCTAGGCAGATAAATCAGCCCAGGTATAGGGATGGTGCCAAGGAAAAAGCTGTGAAAGCTGCCATGTTGTTGCACTTTTGTACTCCCCTTGGGATGCCTTGAACAGCTGCAGTGTGCCTGGAGCTAAGGGCTTCCTAGTTTCAAAAATCCTAGCCCTAGGCCTAAGCCTAACAGTAACCCTGGGAAAGTAAATCAGCCTGATGTTAGGCTTCTTGCCAAGGAAAAAGCCGTGAAAGCAGCCATGTTGTGGCACTTCTTCACTCCCTTTGGGATGCCTTTGGCAGATGAAGTAAGCCTGGAACTCAGGGCTTCCTGGTTAAAGAAATCCAAGCCCTAGGCTGAACCCTAACCCTAACCCTAGGCAGATAAATCAGCCTAGGTATAGGGATGGTGCCAAGGAAAAAGCTGTGAAAGCTGCCATGTTGTTGCACTTTTGTACTCCCCTTGGGATGCCTTGAACAGCTGCAGTGTGCCTGGAGCCCAGGGCTTCCTAGTTTCAAAAATCCTAGCCCTAGGCCTAAGCCTAACAGTAACCCTGGGAAAGTAAATCAGCCTGATGTTAGGCTTCTTGCCAAGGAAAAAGCCGTGAAAGCAGCCATGTTGTGGCACTTTTGCACTCCCTTTTGGATGCCTTTCACAGCTCCAGTGTGCCTGGAACTCAGGGCTTCCTGATTTTAAAAATCCTAGCCCTAGGCCGAACCCCAACCCTAAGACGAGAAAGGCAAATCAGCCAGGAATTAGGCATGTCCCCAAGGAAAAAGCTGTGGAGGCAGGCATGTTGTGGTACTTTTGCGCTCTTCTTGGCTAGTCCTTCGCAGCTGCTGTGTTCTTGGAACTCAGGGCTTGCTGGTTAATAGAACCCTTACCCTAGGCGTAACTCAAACCTTAACCCTAGGAAGGAAAATCAGCCTATGGTTCGGGATGGTCTCATGGAAATATCAGTGGTGGCAGCCAAGTTGCGTCACTTTTGCGCTCCCCTTGGGATGCCTTTTGCAGCTGCAGTGTGCCTGGAGCCCAGGGCTTCCTGGTTTTAAAAGTCCTAGGCCTAAGCCTAACAGTAACCCTAGGAAGGTAAATCAGCCGGGTATTAGGGTTCTTCCTAAGGGAAAAGCCGTGAAAGCAGCCATGTTGTGGCACTTCTGCACTCCCTTTGGGATGCCTTTGGCAGATGAAGTAAGCCTGGAACTCAGGGCTTCCTGGTTAAAGAAATTCAAGCCCTAGGCTGAACCCTAACCCTAACCCTAGGCAGATAAATCAGCCCAGGTATAGGGATGGTGCCAAGGAAAAAGCTGTGAAAGCTGCCATGTTGTTGCACTTTTGTACTCCCCTTGGGATGCCTTGAACAGCTGCAGTGTGCCTGGAGCTAAGGGCTTCCTAGTTTTAAAAATCCTAGCCCTAGGCCTAAGCCTAATAGTAACCCTGGGAAGGTAAGTCAGCCTGGTGTTAGGCGTCTTGCCAAGGAACAAGCCGTGAAAGCAGCCATGTTGTGGCACTTCTGCACTCCCTTTTGGATGCCTTTCACAGCTCCAGTGTGCCTGGAACTCAGGGCTTCCTGCTTTTAAAAATCCTAGCCCTAGGCCGAACCCCAACCCTAAGACGAGAAAGGCAAATCAGCCAGGAATTAGGCATGTCCCCAAGGAAAAAGCTGTGGAGGCAGGCATGTTGTGCTACTTTTGCGCTCTTCTTGGCTAGTCCTTCGCAGCTGCTGTGTTCTTGGAACTCAGGGCTTTCTGGTTAATAGAACCCTTACCCTAGGCGTAACTCAAACCTTAACCCTAGGAAGGAAAATCAGCCTATGGTTCGGGATGGTCTCATGGAAATATCAGTGGTGGCAGCCAAGTTGCGTCACTTTTGCGCTCCCCTTTGGATGCCTTTCGCAGCTGCAGTGTGCCTGGAGCCCAGGGCTTCCTGGTTTTAAAAGTCCTAGGCCTAAGCCTAACAGTAACCCTAGGAAGGTAAATCAGCCGGGTATTAGGGTTCTTCCTAAGGGAAAAGCCGTGAAAGCAGCCATGTTGTGGCACTTCTGCACTCCCTTTGGGATGCCTTTGGCAGATGAAGTAAGCCTGGAACTCAGGGCTTCCTGGTAAAAAAAATTCAAGCCCTAGGCTGAACCCTAACCCTAACCCTAGGCAGATAAATCAGCCCAGGTATAGGGATGGTGCCAAGGAAAAAGCTGTGAAAGCTGCCATGTTGTTGCACTTTTGTACTCCCCTTGGGATGCCTTGAACAGCTGCAGTGTGCCTGGAGCTAAGGGCTTCCTAGTTTCAAAAATCCTAGCCCTAGGCCTAAGCCTAACAGTAACCCTGGGAAAGTAAATCAGCCTGATGTTAGGCTTCTTGCCAAGGAAAAAGCCGTGACAGCAGCCATGTTGTGGCACTTCTGCACTCCCTTTGGGATGCCTTTGGCAGATGAAGTAAGCCTGGAACTCAGGGCTTCCTGGTTAAAGAAATCCAAGCCCTAGGCTGAACCCTAACCCTAACCCTAGGCAGATAAATCAGCCTAGGTATAGGGATGGTGCCAAGGAAAAAGCTGTGAAAGCTGCCATGTTGTTGCACTTTTGTACTCCCCTTGGGATGCCTTGAACAGCTGCAGTGTGCCTGGAGCTAAGGGCTTCCTAGTTTCAAAAATCCTAGCCCTAGGCCTAAGCCTAACAGTAACCCTGGGAAAGTAAATCAGCCTGATGTTAGGCTTCTTGCCAAGGAAAAAGCCGTGAAAGCAGCCATGTTGTGGCACTTTTGCACTCCCTTTTGGATGCCTTTCACAGCTCCAGTGTGCCTGGAACTCAGGGCTTCCTGCTTTTAAAAATCCTAGCCCTAGGCCGAACCCCAACCCTAAGACGAGAAAGGCAAATCAGCCAGGAATTAGGCATGTCCCCAAGGAAAAAGCTGTGGAGGCAGGCATGTTGTGGTACTTTTGCGCTCTTCTTGGCTAGTCCTTCGCAGCTGCTGTGTTCTTGGAACTCAGGGCTTTCTGGTTAATAGAACCCTTACCCTAGGCGTAACTCAAACCTTAACCCTAGGAAGGAAAATCAACCTATGGTTCGGGATGGTCTCATGGAAATATCAGTGGTGGCAGCCAAGTTGCGTCACTTCTGCGCTCCCCTTGGGATGCCTTTCACAGCTGCAGTGTGCCTGGAGCCCAGGGCTTCCTGGTTTTAAAAGTCCTAGGCCTAAGCCTAACAGTAACCCTAGGAAGGTAAATCAGCCGGGTATTAGGGTTCTTCCTAAGGGAAAAGCCGTGAAAGCAGCCATGTTGTGGCACTTCTGCACTCCCTTTGGGATGCCTTTGGCAGATGAAGTAAGCCTGGAACTCAGGGCTTCCTGGTTAAAAAAAATTCAAGCCCTAGGCTGAACCCTAACCCTAACCCTAGGCAGATAAATCAGCCTAGGTATAGGGATGGTGCCAAGGAAAAAGCTGTGAAAGCTGCCATGTTGTTGCACTTTTGTACTCCCCTTGGGATGCCTTGAACAGCTGCAGTGTGCCTGGAGCCCAGGGCTTCCTAGTTTTAAAAATCCTAGCCCTAGGCCTAAGCCTAACAGTAACCCTGGGAAGGCAAATCAGCCTGGTGTTAGGCTTCTTGCCAAGGAAAAAGCCGTGAAAGCAGCCATGTTGTGGCACTTTTGCACTCCCTTTTGGATGCCTTTCACAGCTCCAGTGTGCCTGGAACTCAGGGCTTCCTGCTTTTAAAAATCCTAGCCCTAGGCCGAACCCCAACCCTAAGACGAGAAAGGCAAATCAGCCAGGAATTAGGCATGTCCCCAAGGAAAAAGCTGTGGAGGCAGGCATGTTGTGGTACTTTTGCGCTCTTCTTGGCTAGTCCTTCGCAGCTGCTGTGTTCTTGGAACTCAGGGCTTTCTGGTTAATAGACCCTTACCCTAGGCGTAACTCAAACCTTAACCCTAGGAAGGAAAATCAACCTATGGTTCGGGATGGTCTCATGGAAATATCAGTGGTGGCAGCCAAGTTGCGTCACTTTTGCGCTCCCCTTGGGATGCCTTTTGCAGCTGCAGTGTGCCTGGAGCCCAGGGCTTCCTGGTTTTAAAAGTCCTAGGCCTAAGCCTAACAGTAACCCTAGGAAGGTAAATCAGCCGGGTATTAGGGCTCTTCCTAAGGGAAAAGCCGTGAAAGCAGCCATGTTGTGGCACTTCTGCACTCCCTTTGGGATGCCTTTGGCAGATGAAGTAAGCCTGGAACTCAGGGCTTCCTGGTTAAAGAAATTCAAGCCCTAGGCTGAACCCTAACCCTAACCCTAGGCAGATAAATCAGCCTAGGTATAGGGATGGTGCCAAGGAAAAAGCTGTGAAAGCTGCCATGTTGTTGCACTTTTGTACTCCCCTTGGGATGCCTTGAACAGCTGCAGTGTGCCTGGAGCTAAGGGCTTCCTAGTTTTAAAAATCCTAGCCCTAGGCCTAAGCCTAATAGTAACCCTGGGAAGGTAAGTCAGCCTGGTGTTAGGCGTCTTGCCAAGGAACAAGCCGTGAAAGCAGCCATGTTGTGGCACTTCTGCACTCCCTTTTGGATGCCTTTCACAGCTCCAGTGTGCCTGGAACTCAGGGCTTCCTGCTTTTAAAAATCCTAGCCCTAGGCCGAACCCCAACCCTATGACGAGAAAGGCAAATCAGCCAGGAATTAGGCATGTCCCCAAGGAAAAAGCTGTGGAGGCAGGCATGTTGTGCTACTTTTGCGCTCTTCTTGGCTAGTCCTTCGCAGCTGCTGTGTTCTTGGAACTCAGGGCTTTCTGGTTAATAGAACCCTTACCCTAGGCGTAACTCAAACCTTAACCCTAGGAAGGAAAATCAGCCTATGGTTCGGGATGGTCTCATGGAAATATCAGTGGTGGCAGCCAAGTTGCGTCACTTTTGCGCTCCCCTTGGGATGCCTTTCGCAGCTGCAGTGTGCCTGGAGCCCAGGGCTTCCTGGTTTTAAAAGTCCTAGGCCTAAGCCTAACAGTAACCCTAGGAAGGTAAATCAGCCGGGTATTAGGGTTCTTCCTAAGGGAAAAGCCGTGAAAGCAGCCATGTTGTGGCACTTCTGCACTCCCTTTGGGATGCCTTTGGCAGATGAAGTAAGCCTGGAACTCAGGGCTTCCTGGTAAAAAAACTTCAAGCCCTAGGCTGAACCCTAACCCTAACCCTAGGCAGATAAATCAGCCCAGGTATAGGGATGGTGCCAAGGAAAAAGCTGTGAAAGCTGCCATGTTGTTGCACTTTTGTACTCCCCTTGGGATGCCTTGAACAGCTGCAGTGTGCCTGGAGCTAAGGGCTTCCTAGTTTCAAAAATCCTAGCCCTAGGCCTAAGCCTAACAGTAACCCTGGGAAAGTAAATCAGCCTGATGTTAGGCTTCTTGCCAAGGAAAAAGCCGTGAAAGCAGCCATGTTGTGGCACTTCTGCACTCCCTTTGGGATGCCTTTGGCAGATGAAGTAAGCCTGGAACTCAGGGCTTCCTGGTTAAAGAAATCCAAGCCCTAGGCTGAACCCTAACCCTAACCCTAGGCAGATAAATCAGCCTAGGTATAGGGATGGTGCCAAGGAAAAAGCTGTGAAAGCTGCCATGTTGTTGCACTTTTGTACTCCCCTTGGGATGCCTTGAACAGCTGCGGTGTGCCTGGAGCTAAGGGCTTCCTAGTTTCAAAAATCCTAGCCCTAGGCCTAAGCCTAACAGTAACCCTGGGAAAGTAAATCAGCCTGATGTTAGGCTTCTTGCCAAGGAAAAAGCCGTGAAAGCAGCCATGTTGTGGCACTTTTGCACTCCCTTTTGGATGCCTTTCACAGCTCCAGTGTGCCTGGAACTCAGGGCTTCCTGATTTTAAAAATCCTAGCCCTAGGCCGAACCCCAACCCTAAGACGAGAAAGGCAAATCAGCCAGGAATTAGGCATGTCCCCAAGGAAAAAGCTGTGGAGGCAGGCATGTTGTGCTACTTTTGCGCTCTTCTTGGCTAGTCCTTCGCAGCTGCTGTGTTCTTGGAACTCAGGGCTTTCTGGTTAATAGAACCCTTACCCTAGGCGTAACTCAAACCTTAACCCTAGGAAGGAAAATCATCCTATGGTTCGGGATGGTCTCATGGAAATATCAGTGGTGGCAGCCAAGTTGCGTCACTTTTGCGCTCCCCTTGGGATGCCTTTTGCAGCTGCAGTGTGCCTGGAGCCCAGGGCTTCCTGGTTTTAAAAGTCCTAGGCCTAAGCCTAACAGTAACCCTAGGAAGGTAAATCAGCCGGGTATTAGGGTTCTTCCTAAGGGAAAAGCCGTGAAAGCAGCCATGTTGTGGCACTTCTGCACTCCCTTTGGGATGCCTTTGGCAGATGAAGTAAGCCTGGAACTCAGGGCTTCCTGGTTAAAGAAATTCAAGCCCTAGGCTGAACCCTAACCCTAACCCTAGGCAGATAAATCAGCCTAGGTATAGGGATGGTGCCAAGGAAAAAGCTGTGAAAGCTGCCATGTTGTTGCACTTTTGTACTCCCCTTGGGATGCCTTGAACAGCTGCAGTGTGCCTGGAGCTAAGGGCTTCCTAGTTTTAAAAATCCTAGCCCTAGGCCTAAGCCTAATAGTAACCCTGGGAAGGTAAGTCAGCCTGGTGTTAGGCGTCTTGCCAAGGAACAAGCCGTGAAAGCAGCCATGTTGTGGCACTTCTGCACTCCCTTTTGGATGCCTTTCACAGCTCCAGTGTGCCTGGAACTCAGGGCTTCCTGCTTTTAAAAATCCTAGCCCTAGGCCGAACCCCAACCCTAAGACGAGAAAGGCAAATCAGCCAGGAATTAGGCATGTCCCCAAGGAAAAAGCTGTGGAGGCAGGCATGTTGTGGTACTTTTGCGCTCTTCTTGGCTAGTCCTTCGCAGCTGCTGTGTTCTTGGAACTCAGGGCTTTCTGGTTAATAGAACCCTTACCCTAGGCGTAACTCAAACCTTAACCCTAGGAAGGAAAATCAGCCTATGGTTCGGGATGGTCTCATGGAAATATCAGTGGTGGCAGCCAAGTTGCGTCACTTTTGCGCTCCCCTTTGGATGCCTTTCGCAGCTGCAGTGTGCCTGGAGCCCAGGGCTTCCTGGTTTTAAAAGTCCTAGGCCTAAGCCTAACAGTAACCCTAGGAAGGTAAATCAGCCGGGTATTAGGGTTCTTCCTAAGGGAAAAGCCGTGAAAGCAGCCATGTTGTGGCACTTCTGCACTCCCTTTGGGATGCCTTTGGCAGATGAAGTAAGCCTGGAACTCAGGGCTTCCTGGTAAAAAAAATTCAAGCCCTAGGCTGAACCCTAACCCTAACCCTAGGCAGATAAATCAGCCCAGGTATAGGGATGGTGCCAAGGAAAAAGCTGTGAAAGCTGCCATGTTGTTGCACTTTTGTACTCCCCTTGGGATGCCTTGAACAGCTGCAGTGTGCCTGGAGCTAAGGGCTTCCTAGTTTCAAAAATCCTAGCCCTAGGCCTAAGCCTAACAGTAACCCTGGGAAAGTAAATCAGCCTGATGTTAGGCTTCTTGCCAAGGAAAAAGCCGTGACAGCAGCCATGTTGTGGCACTTCTGCACTCCCTTTGGGATGCCTTTGGCAGATGAAGTAAGCCTGGAACTCAGGGCTTCCTGGTTAAAGAAATCCAAGCCCTAGGCTGAACCCTAACCCTAACCCTAGGCAGATAAATCAGCCTAGGTATAGGGATGGTGCCAAGGAAAAAGCTGTGAAAGCTGCCATGTTGTTGCACTTTTGTACTCCCCTTGGGATGCCTTGAACAGCTGCAGTGTGCCTGGAGCTAAGGGCTTCCTAGTTTCAAAAATCCTAGCCCTAGGCCTAAGCCTAACAGTAACCCTGGGAAAGTAAATCAGCCTGATGTTAGGCTTCTTGCCAAGGAAAAAGCCGTGAAAGCAGCCATGTTGTGGCACTTTTGCACTCCCTTTTGGATGCCTTTCACAGCTCCAGTGTGCCTGGAACTCAGGGCTTCCTGCTTTTAAAAATCCTAGTCCTAGGCCGAACCCCAACCCTAAGACGAGAAAGGCAAATCAGCCAGGAATTAGGCATGTCCCCAAGGAAAAAGCTGTGGAGGCAGGCATGTTGTGGTACTTTTGCGCTCTTCTTGGCTAGTCCTTCGCAGCTGCTGTGTTCTTGGAACTCAGGGCTTTCTGGTTAATAGAACCCTTACCCTAGGCGTAACTCAAACCTTAACCCTAGGAAGGAAAATCAACCTATGGTTCGGGATGGTCTCATGGAAATATCAGTGGTGGCAGCCAAGTTGCGTCACTTCTGCGCTCCCCTTGGGATGCCTTTCACAGCTGCAGTGTGCCTGGAGCCCAGGGCTTCCTGGTTTTAAAAGTCCTAGGCCTAAGCCTAACAGTAACCCTAGGAAGGTAAATCAGCCGGGTATTAGGGTTCTTCCTAAGGGAAAAGCCGTGAAAGCAGCCATGTTGTGGCACTTCTGCACTCCCTTTGGGATGCCTTTGGCAGATGAAGTAAGCCTGGAACTCAGGGCTTCCTGGTTAAAAAAAATTCAAGCCCTAGGCTGAACCCTAACCCTAACCCTAGGCAGATAAATCAGCCTAGGTATAGGGATGGTGCCAAGGAAAAAGCTGTGAAAGCTGCCATGTTGTTGCACTTTTGTACTCCCCTTGGGATGCCTTGAACAGCTGCAGTGTGCCTGGAGCCCAGGGCTTCCTAGTTTTAAAAATCCTAGCCCTAGGCCTAAGCCTAACAGTAACCCTGGGAAGGCAAATCAGCCTGGTGTTAGGCTTCTTGCCAAGGAAAAAGCCGTGAAAGCAGCCATGTTGTGGCACTTTTGCACTCCCTTTTGGATGCCTTTCACAGCTCCAGTGTGCCTGGAACTCAGGGCTTCCTGCTTTTAAAAATCCTAGCCCTAGGCCGAACCCCAACCCTATGACGAGAAAGGCAAATCAGCCAGGAATTAGGCATGTCCCCAAGGAAAAAGCTGTGGAGGCAGGCATGTTGTGGTACTTTTGCGCTCTTCTTGGCTAGTCCTTCGCAGCTGCTGTGTTCTTGGAACTCAGGGCTTTCTGGTTAATAGACCCTTACCCTAGGCGTAACTCAAACCTTAACCCTAGGAAGGAAAATCAACCTATGGTTCGGGATGGTCTCATGGAAATATCAGTGGTGGCAGCCAAGTTGCGTCACTTTTGCGCTCCCCTTGGGATGCCTTTTGCAGCTGCAGTGTGCCTGGAGCCCAGGGCTTCCTGGTTTTAAAAGTCCTAGGCCTAAGCCTAACAGTAACCCTAGGAAGGTAAATCAGCCGGGTATTAGGGCTCTTCCTAAGGGAAAAGCCGTGAAAGCAGCCATGTTGTGGCACTTCTGCACTCCCTTTGGGATGCCTTTGGCAGATGAAGTAAGCCTGGAACTCAGGGCTTCCTGGTTAAAGAAATTCAAGCCCTAGGCTGAACCCTAACCCTAACCCTAGGCAGATAAATCAGCCTAGGTATAGGGATGGTGCCAAGGAAAAAGCTGTGAAAGCTGCCATGTTGTTGCACTTTTGTACTCCCCTTGGGATGCCTTGAACAGCTGCAGTGTGCCTGGAGCTAAGGGCTTCCTAGTTTTAAAAATCCTAGCCCTAGGCCTAAGCCTAATAGTAACCCTGGGAAGGTAAGTCAGCCTGGTGTTAGGCGTCTTGCCAAGGAACAAGCCGTGAAAGCAGCCATGTTGTGGCACTTCTGCACTCCCTTTTGGATGCCTTTCACAGCTCCAGTGTGCCTGGAACTCAGGGCTTCCTGCTTTTAAAAATCCTAGCCCTAGGCCGAACCCCAACCCTAAGACGAGAAAGGCAAATCAGCCAGGAATTAGGCATGTCCCCAAGGAAAAAGCTGTGGAGGCAGGCATGTTGTGGTACTTTTGCGCTCTTCTTGGCTAGTCCTTCGCAGCTGCTGTGTTCTTGGAACTCAGGGCTTTCTGGTTAATAGAACCCTTACCCTAGGCGTAACTCAAACCTTAACCCTAGGAAGGAAAATCAGCCTATGGTTCGGGATGGTCTCATGGAAATATCAGTGGTGGCAGCCAAGTTGCGTCACTTTTGCGCTCCCCTTGGGATGCCTTTCGCAGCTGCAGTGTGCCTGGAGCCCAGGGCTTCCTGGTTTTAAAAGTCCTAGGCCTAAGCCTAACAGTAACCCTAGGAAGGTAAATCAGCCGGGTATTAGGGTTCTTCCTAAGGGAAAAGCCGTGAAAGCAGCCATGTTGTGGCACTTCTGCACTCCCTTTGGGATGCCTTTGGCAGATGAAGTAAGCCTGGAACTCAGGGCTTCCTGGTAAAAAAACTTCAAGCCCTAGGCTGAACCCTAACCCTAACCCTAGGCAGATAAATCAGCCCAGGTATAGGGATGGTGCCAAGGAAAAAGCTGTGAAAGCTGCCATGTTGTTGCACTTTTGTACTCCCCTTGGGATGCCTTGAACAGCTGCAGTGTGCCTGGAGCTAAGGGCTTCCTAGTTTCAAAAATCCTAGCCCTAGGCCTAAGCCTAACAGTAACCCTGGGAAAGTAAATCAGCCTGATGTTAGGCTTCTTGCCAAGGAAAAAGCCGTGAAAGCAGCCATGTTGTGGCACTTCTTCACTCCCTTTGGGATGCCTTTGGCAGATGAAGTAAGCCTGGAACTCAGGGCTTCCTGGTTAAAGAAATCCAAGCCCTAGGCTGAACCCTAACCCTAACCCTAGGCAGATAAATCAGCCTAGGTATAGGGATGGTGCCAAGGAAAAAGCTGTGAAAGCTGCCATGTTGTTGCACTTTTGTACTCCCCTTGGGATGCCTTGAACAGCTGCGGTGTGCCTGGAGCTAAGGGCTTCCTAGTTTCAAAAATCCTAGCCCTAGGCCTAAGCCTAACAGTAACCCTGGGAAAGTAAATCAGCCTGATGTTAGGCTTCTTGCCAAGGAAAAAGCCGTGAAAGCAGCCATGTTGTGGCACTTTTGCACTCCCTTTTGGATGCCTTTCACAGCTGCAGTGTGCCTGGAACTCAGGGCTTCCTGATTTTAAAAATCCTAGCCCTAGGCCGAACCCCAACCCTAAGACGAGAAAGGCAAATCAGCCAGGAATTAGGCATGTCCCCAAGGAAAAAGCTGTGGAGGCAGGCATGTTGTGGTACTTTTGCGCTCTTCTTGGCTAGTCCTTCGCAGCTGCTGTGTTCTTGGAACTCAGGGCTTTCTGGTTAATAGAACCCTTACCCTAGGCGTAACTCAAACCTTAACCCTAGGAAGGAAAATCAGCCTATGGTTCGGGATGGTCTCATGGAAATATCAGTGGTGGCAGCCAAGTTGCGTCACTTTTGCGCTCCCCTTGGGATGCCTTTCGCAGCTGCAGTGTGCCTGGAGCCCAGGGCTTCCTGGTTTTAAAAGTCCTAGGCCTAAGCCTAACAGTAACCCTAGGAAGGTAAATCAGCCGGGTATTAGGGTTCTTCCTAAGGGAAAAGCCGTGAAAGCAGCCATGTTGTGGCACTTCTGCACTCCCTTTGGGATGCCTTTGGCAGATGAAGTAAGCCTGGAACTCAGGGCTTCCTGGTAAAAAAACTTCAAGCCCTAGGCTGAACCCTAACCCTAACCCTAGGCAGATAAATCAGCCCAGGTATAGGGATGGTGCCAAGGAAAAAGCTGTGAAAGCTGCCATGTTGTTGCACTTTTGTACTCCCCTTGGGATGCCTTGAACAGCTGCAGTGTGCCTGGAGCTAAGGGCTTCCTAGTTTCAAAAATCCTAGCCCTAGGCCTAAGCCTAACAGTAACCCTGGGAAAGTAAATCAGCCTGATGTTAGGCTTCTTGCCAAGGAAAAAGCCGTGAAAGCAGCCATGTTGTGGCACTTCTTCACTCCCTTTGGGATGCCTTTGGCAGATGAAGTAAGCCTGGAACTCAGGGCTTCCTGGTTAAAGAAATCCAAGCCCTAGGCTGAACCCTAACCCTAACCCTAGGCAGATAAATCAGCCTAGGTATAGGGATGGTGCCAAGGAAAAAGCTGTGAAAGCTGCCATGTTGTTGCACTTTTGTACTCCCCTTGGGATGCCTTGAACAGCTGCGGTGTGCCTGGAGCTAAGGGCTTCCTAGTTTCAAAAATCCTAGCCCTAGGCCTAAGCCTAACAGTAACCCTGGGAAAGTAAATCAGCCTGATGTTAGGCTTCTTGCCAAGGAAAAAGCCGTGAAAGCAGCCATGTTGTGGCACTTTTGCACTCCCTTTTGGATGCCTTTCACAGCTCCAGTGTGCCTGGAACTCAGGGCTTCCTGATTTTAAAAATCCTAGCCCTAGGCCGAACCCCAACCCTAAGACGAGAAAGGCAAATCAGCCAGGAATTAGGCATGTCCCCAAGGAAAAAGCTGTGGAGGCAGGCATGTTGTGGTACTTTTGCGCTCTTCTTGGCTAGTCCTTCGCAGCTGCTGTGTTCTTGGAACTCAGGGCTTTCTGGTTAATAGAACCCTTACCCTAGGCGTAACTCAAACCTTAACCCTAGGAAGGAAAATCATCCTATGGTTCGGGATGGTCTCATGGAAATATCAGTGGTGGCAGCCAAGTTGCGTCACTTTTGCGCTCCCCTTGGGATGCCTTTTGCAGCTGCAGTGTGCCTGGAGCCCAGGGCTTCCTGGTTTTAAAAGTCCTAGGCCTAAGCCTAACAGTAACCCTAGGAAGGTAAATCAGCCGGGTATTAGGGTTCTTCCTAAGGGAAAAGCCGTGAAAGCAGCCATGTTGTGGCACTTCTGCACTCCCTTTGGGATGCCTTTGGCAGATGAAGTAAGCCTGGAACTCAGGGCTTCCTGGTTAAAGAAATTCAAGCCCTAGGCTGAACCCTAACCCTAACCCTAGGCAGATAAATCAGCCTAGGTATAGGGATGGTGCCAAGGAAAAAGCTGTGAAAGCTGCCATGTTGTTGCACTTTTGTACTCCCCTTGGGATGCCTTGAACAGCTGCAGTGTGCCTGGAGCTAAGGGCTTCCTAGTTTTAAAAATCCTAGCCCTAGGCCTAAGCCTAATAGTAACCCTGGGAAGGTAAGTCAGCCTGGTGTTAGGCGTCTTGCCAAGGAACAAGCCGTGAAAGCAGCCATGTTGTGGCACTTCTGCACTCCCTTTTGGATGCCTTTCACAGCTCCAGTGTGCCTGGAACTCAGGGCTTCCTGCTTTTAAAAATCCTAGCCCTAGGCCGAACCCCAACCCTAAGACGAGAAAGGCAAATCAGCCAGGAATTAGGCATGTCCCCAAGGAAAAAGCTGTGGAGGCAGGCATGTTGTGGTACTTTTGCGCTCTTCTTGGCTAGTCCTTCGCAGCTGCTGTGTTCTTGGAACTCAGGGCTTTCTGGTTAATAGAACCCTTACCCTAGGCGTAACTCAAACCTTAACCCTAGGAAGGAAAATCAGCCTATGGTTCGGGATGGTCTCATGGAAATATCAGTGGTGGCAGCCAAGTTGCGTCACTTTTGCGCTCCCCTTTGGATGCCTTTCGCAGCTGCAGTGTGCCTGGAGCCCAGGGCTTCCTGGTTTTAAAAGTCCTAGGCCTAAGCCTAACAGTAACCCTAGGAAGGTAAATCAGCCGGGTATTAGGGTTCTTCCTAAGGGAAAAGCCGTGAAAGCAGCCATGTTGTGGCACTTCTGCACTCCCTTTGGGATGCCTTTGGCAGATGAAGTAAGCCTGGAACTCAGGGCTTCCTGGTAAAAAAAATTCAAGCCCTAGGCTGAACCCTAACCCTAACCCTAGGCAGATAAATCAGCCCAGGTATAGGGATGGTGCCAAGGAAAAAGCTGTGAAAGCTGCCATGTTGTTGCACTTTTGTACTCCCCTTGGGATGCCTTGAACAGCTGCAGTGTGCCTGGAGCTAAGGGCTTCCTAGTTTCAAAAATCCTAGCCCTAGGCCTAAGCCTAACAGTAACCCTGGGAAAGTAAATCAGCCTGATGTTAGGCTTCTTGCCAAGGAAAAAGCCGTGACAGCAGCCATGTTGTGGCACTTCTGCACTCCCTTTGGGATGCCTTTGGCAGATGAAGTAAGCCTGGAACTCAGGGCTTCCTGGTTAAAGAAATCCAAGCCCTAGGCTGAACCCTAACCCTAACCCTAGGCAGATAAATCAGCCTAGGTATAGGGATGGTGCCAAGGAAAAAGCTGTGAAAGCTGCCATGTTGTTGCACTTTTGTACTCCCCTTGGGATGCCTTGAACAGCTGCAGTGTGCCTGGAGCTAAGGGCTTCCTAGTTTCAAAAATCCTAGCCCTAGGCCTAAGCCTAACAGTAACCCTGGGAAAGTAAATCAGCCTGATGTTAGGCTTCTTGCCAAGGAAAAAGCCGTGAAAGCAGCCATGTTGTGGCACTTTTGCACTCCCTTTTGGATGCCTTTCACAGCTCCAGTGTGCCTGGAACTCAGGGCTTCCTGCTTTTAAAAATCCTAGCCCTAGGCCGAACCCCAACCCTAAGACGAGAAAGGCAAATCAGCCAGGAATTAGGCATGTCCCCAAGGAAAAAGCTGTGGAGGCAGGCATGTTGTGGTACTTTTGCGCTCTTCTTGGCTAGTCCTTCGCAGCTGCTGTGTTCTTGGAACTCAGGGCTTTCTGGTTAATAGAACCCTTACCCTAGGCGTAACTCAAACCTTAACCCTAGGAAGGAAAATCAACCTATGGTTCGGGATGGTCTCATGGAAATATCAGTGGTGGCAGCCAAGTTGCGTCACTTCTGCGCTCCCCTTGGGATGCCTTTCACAGCTGCAGTGTGCCTGGAGCCCAGGGCTTCCTGGTTTTAAAAGTCCTAGGCCTAAGCCTAACAGTAACCCTAGGAAGGTAAATCAGCCGGGTATTAGGGTTCTTCCTAAGGGAAAAGCCGTGAAAGCAGCCATGTTGTGGCACTTCTGCACTCCCTTTGGGATGCCTTTGGCAGATGAAGTAAGCCTGGAACTCAGGGCTTCCTGGTTAAAAAAAATTCAAGCCCTAGGCTGAACCCTAACCCTAACCCTAGGCAGATAAATCAGCCTAGGTATAGGGATGGTGCCAAGGAAAAAGCTGTGAAAGCTGCCATGTTGTTGCACTTTTGTACTCCCCTTGGGATGCCTTGAACAGCTGCAGTGTGCCTGGAGCCCAGGGCTTCCTAGTTTTAAAAATCCTAGCCCTAGGCCTAAGCCTAACAGTAACCCTGGGAAGGCAAATCAGCCTGGTGTTAGGCTTCTTGCCAAGGAAAAAGCCGTGAAAGCAGCCATGTTGTGGCACTTTTGCACTCCCTTTTGGATGGCTTTCACAGCTCCAGTGTGCCTGGAACTCAGGGCTTCCTGCTTTTAAAAATCCTAGCCCTAGGCCGAACCCCAACCCTAAGACGAGAAAGGCAAATCAGCCAGGAATTAGGCATGTCCCCAAGGAAAAAGCTGTGGAGGCAGGCATGTTGTGGTACTTTTGCGCTCTTCTTGGCTAGTCCTTCGCAGCTGCTGTGTTCTTGGAACTCAGGGCTTTCTGGTTAATAGACCCTTACCCTAGGCGTAACTCAAACCTTAACCCTAGGAAGGAAAATCAACCTATGGTTCGGGATGGTCTCATGGAAATATCAGTGGTGGCAGCCAAGTTGCGTCACTTTTGCGCTCCCCTTGGGATGCCTTTTGCAGCTGCAGTGTGCCTGGAGCCCAGGGCTTCCTGGTTTTAAAAGTCCTAGGCCTAAGCCTAACAGTAACCCTAGGAAGGTAAATCAGCCGGGTATTAGGGCTCTTCCTAAGGGAAAAGCCGTGAAAGCAGCCATGTTGTGGCACTTCTGCACTCCCTTTGGGATGCCTTTGGCAGATGAAGTAAGCCTGGAACTCAGGGCTTCCTGGTTAAAGAAATTCAAGCCCTAGGCTGAACCCTAACCCTAACCCTAGGCAGATAAATCAGCCTAGGTATAGGGATGGTGCCAAGGAAAAAGCTGTGAAAGCTGCCATGTTGTTGCACTTTTGTACTCCCCTTGGGATGCCTTGAACAGCTGCAGTGTGCCTGGAGCTAAGGGCTTCCTAGTTTTAAAAATCCTAGCCCTATGCCTAAGCCTAATAGTAACCCTGGGAAGGTAAGTCAGCCTGGTGTTAGGCGTCTTGCCAAGGAACAAGCCGTGAAAGCAGCCATGTTGTGGCACTTCTGCACTCCCTTTTGGATGCCTTTCACAGCTCCAGTGTGCCTGGAACTCAGGGCTTCCTGCTTTTAAAAATCCTAGCCCTAGGCCGAACCCCAACCCTATGACGAGAAAGGCAAATCAGCCAGGAATTAGGCATGTCCCCAAGGAAAAAGCTGTGGAGGCAGGCATGTTGTGGTACTTTTGCGCTCTTCTTGGCTAGTCCTTCGCAGCTGCTGTGTTCTTGGAACTCAGGGCTTTCTGGTTAATAGAACCCTTACCCTAGGCGTAACTCAAACCTTAACCCTAGGAAGGAAAATCAGCCTATGGTTCGGGATGGTCTCATGGAAATATCAGTGGTGGCAGCCAAGTTGCGTCACTTTTGCGCTCCCCTTGGGATGCCTTTCGCAGCTGCAGTGTGCCTGGAGCCCAGGGCTTCCTGGTTTTAAAAGTCCTAGGCCTAAGCCTAACAGTAACCCTAGGAAGGTAAATCAGCCGGGTATTAGGGTTCTTCCTAAGGGAAAAGCCATGAAAGCAGCCATGTTGTGGCACTTCTGCACTCCCTTTGGGATGCCTTTGGCAGATGAAGTAAGCCTGGAACTCAGGGCTTCCTGGTAAAAAAACTTCAAGCCCTAGGCTGAACCCTAACCCTAACCCTAGGCAGATAAATCAGCCCAGGTATAGGGATGGTGCCAAGGAAAAAGCTGTGAAAGCTGCCATGTTGTTGCACTTTTGTACTCCCCTTGGGATGCCTTGAACAGCTGCAGTGTGCCTGGAGCTAAGGGCTTCCTAGTTTCAAAAATCCTAGCCCTAGGCCTAAGCCTAACAGTAACCCTGGGAAAGTAAATCAGCCTGATGTTAGGCTTCTTGCCAAGGAAAAAGCCGTGAAAGCAGCCATGTTGTGGCACTTCTGCACTCCCTTTGGGATGCCTTTGGCAGATGAAGTAAGCCTGGAACTCAGGGCTTCCTGGTTAAAGAAATCCAAGCCCTAGGCTGAACCCTAACCCTAACCCTAGGCAGATAAATCAGCCTAGGTATAGGGATGGTGCCAAGGAAAAAGCTGTGAAAGCTGCCATGTTGTTGCACTTTTGTACTCCCCTTGGGATGCCTTGAACAGCTGCGGTGTGCCTGGAGCTAAGGGCTTCCTAGTTTCAAAAATCCTAGCCCTAGGCCTAAGCCTAACAGTAACCCTGGGAAAGTAAATCAGCCTGATGTTAGGCTTCTTGCCAAGGAAAAAGCCGTGAAAGCAGCCATGTTGTGGCACTTTTGCACTCCCTTTTGGATGCCTTTCACAGCTCCAGTGTGCCTGGAACTCAGGGCTTCCTGATTTTAAAAATCCTAGCCCTAGGCCGAACCCCAACCCTAAGACGAGAAAGGCAAATCAGCCAGGAATTAGGCATGTCCCCAAGGAAAAAGCTGTGGAGGCAGGCATGTTGTGGTACTTTTGCGCTCTTCTTGGCTAGTCCTTCGCAGCTGCTGTGTTCTTGGAACTCAGGGCTTGCTGGTTAATAGAACCCTTACCCTAGGCGTAACTCAAACCTTAACCCTAGGAAGGAAAATCAGCCTATGGTTCGGGATGGTCTCATGGAAATATCAGTGGTGGCAGCCAAGTTGCGTCACTTTTGCGCTCTCCTTGGGATGCCTTTTGCAGCTGCAGTGTGCCTGGAGCCCAGGGCTTCCTGGTTTTAAAAGTCCTAGGCCTAAGCCTAACAGTAACCCTAGGAAGGTAAATCAGCCGGGTATTAGGGTTCTTCCTAAGGGAAAAGCCGTGAAAGCAGCCATGTTGTGGCACTTCTGCACTCCCTTTGGGATGCCTTTGGCAGATGAAGTAAGCCTGGAACTCAGGGCTTCCTGGTTAAAGAAATTCAAGCCCTAGGCTGAACCCTAACCCTAACCCTAGGCAGATAAATCAGCCTAGGTATAGGGATGGTGCCAAGGAAAAAGCTGTGAAAGCTGCCATGTTGTTGCACTTTTGTACTCCCCTTGGGATGCCTTGAACAGCTGCAGTGTGCCTGGAGCTAAGGGCTTCCTAGTTTTAAAAATCCTAGCCCTAGGCCTAAGCCTAATAGTAACCCTGGGAAGGTATGTCAGCCTGGTGTTAGGCGTCTTGCCAAGGAACAAGCCGTGAAAGCAGCCATGTTGTGGCACTTCTGCACTCCCTTTGGGATGCCTTTGGCAGATGAAGTAAGCCTGGAACTCAGGGCTTCCTGGTAAAAAAACTTCAAGCCCTAGGCTGAACCCTAACCCTAACCCTAGGCAGATAAATCAGCCCAGGTATAGGGATGGTGCCAAGGAAAAAGCTGTGAAAGCTGCCATGTTGTTGCACTTTTGTACTCCCCTTGGGATGCCTTGAACAGCTGCAGTGTGCCTGGAGCTAAGGGCTTCCTAGTTTCAAAAATCCTAGCCCTAGGCCTAAGCCTAACAGTAACCCTGGGAAAGTAAATCAGCCTGATGTTAGGCTTCTTGCCAAGGAAAAAGCCGTGAAAGCAGCCATGTTGTGGCACTTCTGCACTCCCTTTGGGATGCCTTTGGCAGATGAAGTAAGCCTGGAACTCAGGGCTTCCTGGTTAAAGAAATCCAAGCCCTAGGCTGAACCCTAACCCTAACCCTAGGCAGATAAATCAGCCTAGGTATAGGGATGGTGCCAAGGAAAAAGCTGTGAAAGCTGCCATGTTGTTGCACTTTTGTACTCCCCTTGGGATGCCTTGAACAGCTGCGGTGTGCCTGGAGCTAAGGGCTTCCTAGTTTCAAAAATCCTAGCCCTAGGCCTAAGCCTAACAGTAACCCTGGGAAAGTAAATCAGCCTGATGTTAGGCTTCTTGCCAAGGAAAAAGCCGTGAAAGCAGCCATGTTGTGGCACTTTTGCACTCCCTTTTGGATGCCTTTCACAGCTCCAGTGTGCCTGGAACTCAGGGCTTCCTGATTTTAAAAATCCTAGCCCTAGGCCGAACCCCAACCCTAAGACGAGAAAGGCAAATCAGCCAGGAATTAGGCATGTCCCCAAGGAAAAAGCTGTGGAGGCAGGCATGTTGTGGTACTTTTGCGCTCTTCTTGGCTAGTCCTTCGCAGCTGCTGTGTTCTTGGAACTCAGGGCTTGCTGGTTAATAGAACCCTTACCCTAGGCGTAACTCAAACCTTAACCCTAGGAAGGAAAATCAGCCTATGGTTCGGGATGGTCTCATGGAAATATCAGTGGTGGCAGCCAAGTTGCGTCACTTTTGCGCTCTCCTTGGGATGCCTTTTGCAGCTGCAGTGTGCCTGGAGCCCAGGGCTTCCTGGTTTTAAAAGTCCTAGGCCTAAGCCTAACAGTAACCCTAGGAAGGTAAATCAGCCGGGTATTAGGGTTCTTCCTAAGGGAAAAGCCGTGAAAGCAGCCATGTTGTGGCACTTCTGCACTCCCTTTGGGATGCCTTTGGCAGATGAAGTAAGCCTGGAACTCAGGGCTTCCTGGTTAAAGAAATTCAAGCCCTAGGCTGAACCCTAACCCTAACCCTAGGCAGATAAATCAGCCTAGGTATAGGGATGGTGCCAAGGAAAAAGCTGTGAAAGCTGCCATGTTGTTGCACTTTTGTACTCCCCTTGGGATGCCTTGAACAGCTGCAGTGTGCCTGGAGCTAAGGGCTTCCTAGTTTTAAAAATCCTAGCCCTAGGCCTAAGCCTAATAGTAACCCTGGGAAGGTATGTCAGCCTGGTGTTAGGCGTCTTGCCAAGGAACAAGCCGTGAAAGCAGCCATGTTGTGGCACTTCTGCACTCCCTTTTGGATGCCTTTCACAGCTCCAGTGTGCCTGGAACTCAGGGCTTCCTGCTTTTAAAAATCCTAGCCCTAGGCCGAACCCCAACCCTATGACGAGAAAGGCAAATCAGCCAGGAATTAGGCATGTCCCCAAGGAAAAAGCTGTGGAGGCAGGCATGTTGTGGTACTTTTGCGCTCTTCTTGGCTAGTCCTTCGCAGCTGCTGTGTTCTTGGAACTCAGGGCTTTCTGGTTAATAGAACCCTTACCCTAGGCGTAACTCAAACCTTAACCCTAGGAAGGAAAATCAGCCTATGGTTCGGGATGGTCTCATGGAAATATCAGTGGTGGCAGCCAAGTTGCGTCACTTTTGCGCTCCCCTTGGGATGCCTTTTGCAGCTGCAGTGTGCCTGGAGCCCAGGGCTTCCTGGTTTTAAAAGTCCTAGGCCTAAGCCTAACAGTAACCCTAGGAAGGTAAATCAGCCGGGTATTAGGGTTCTTCCTAAGGGAAAAGCCGTGAAAGCAGCCATGTTGTGGCACTTCTGCACTCCCTTTGGGATGCCTTTGGCAGATGAAGTAAGCCTGGAACTCAGGGCTTCCTGGTAAAAAAAATTCAAGCCCTAGGCTGAACCCTAACCCTAACCCTAGGCAGATAAATCAGCCCAGGTATAGGGATGGTGCCAAGGAAAAAGCTGTGAAAGCTGCCATGTTGTTGCACTTTTGTACTCCCCTTGGGATGCCTTGAACAGCTGCAGTGTGCCTGGAGCTAAGGGCTTCCTAGTTTCAAAAATCCTAGCCCTAGGCCTAAGCCTAACAGTAACCCTGGGAAAGTAAATCAGCCTGATGTTAGGCTTCTTGCCAAGGAAAAAGCCGTGAAAGCAGCCATGTTGTGGCACTTCTGCACTCCCTTTGGGATGCCTTTGGCAGATGAAGTAAGCCTGGAACTCAGGGCTTCCTGGTTAAAGAAATCCAAGCCCTAGGCTGAACCCTAACCCTAACCCTAGGCAGATAAATCAGCCTAGGTATAGGGATGGTGCCAAGGAAAAAGCTGTGAAAGCTGCCATGTTGTTGCACTTTTGTACTCCCCTTGGGATGCCTTGAACAGCTGCAGTGTGCCTGGAGCTAAGGGCTTCCTAGTTTCAAAAATCCTAGCCCTAGGCCTAAGCCTAACAGTAACCCTGGGAAAGTAAATCAGCCTGATGTTAGGCTTCTTGCCAAGGAAAAAGCCGTGAAAGCAGCCATGTTGTGGCACTTTTGCACTCCCTTTTGGATGCCTTTCACAGCTCCAGTGTGCCTGGAACTCAGGGCTTCCTGATTTTAAAAATCCTAGCCCTAGGCCGAACCCCAACCCTAAGACGAGAAAGGCAAATCAGCCAGGAATTAGGCATGTCCCCAAGGAAAAAGCTGTGGAGGCAGGCATGTTGTGGTACTTTTGCGCTCTTCTTGGCTAGTCCTTCGCAGCTGCTGTGTTCTTGGAACTCAGGGCTTGCTGGTTAATAGAACCCTTACCCTAGGCGTAACTCAAACCTTAACCCTAGGAAGGAAAATCAGCCTATGGTTCGGGATGGTCTCATGGAAATATCAGTGGTGGCAGCCAAGTTGCGTCACTTTTGCGCTCTCCTTGGGATGCCTTTTGCAGCTGCAGTGTGCCTGGAGCCCAGGGCTTCCTGGTTTTAAAAGTCCTAGGCCTAAGCCTAACAGTAACCCTAGGAAGGTAAATCAGCCGGGTATTAGGGTTCTTCCTAAGGGAAAAGCCATGAAAGCAGCCATGTTGTGGCACTTCTGCACTCCCTTTGGGATGCCTTTGGCAGATGAAGTAAGCCTGGAACTCAGGGCTTCCTGGTTAAAGAAATCCAAGCCCTAGGCTGAACCCTAACCCTAACCCTAGGCAGATAAATCAGCCTAGGTATAGGGATGGTGCCAAGGAAAAAGCTGTGAAAGCTGCCATGTTGTTGCACTGTTGTACTCCCCTTGGGATGCCTTGAACAGCTGCAGTGTGCCTGGAGCTAAGGGCTTCCTAGTTTTAAAAATCCTAGCCCTAGGCCTAAGCCTAATAGTAACCCTGGGAAGGTAAGTCAGCCTGGTGTTAGGCGTCTTGCCAAGGAACAAGCCGTGAAAGCAGCCATGTTGTGGCACTTCTGCACTCCCTTTTGGATGCCTTTCACAGCTCCAGTGTGCCTGGAACTCAGGGCTTCCTGCTTTTAAAAATCCTAGCCCTAGGCCGAACCCCAACCCTATGACGAGAAAGGCAAATCAGCCAGGAATTAGGCATGTCCCCAAGGAAAAAGCTGTGGAGGCAGGCATGTTGTGGTACTTTTGCGCTCTTCTTGGCTAGTCCTTCGCAGCTGCTGTGTTCTTGGAACTCAGGGCTTTCTGGTTAATAGAACCCTTACCCTAGGCGTAACTCAAACCTTAACCCTAGGAAGGAAAATCAGCCTATGGTTCGGGATGGTCTCATGGAAATATCAGTGGTGGCAGCCAAGTTGCGTCACTTTTGCGCTCTCCTTGGGATGCCTTTTGCAGCTGCAGTGTGCCTGGAGCCCAGGGCTTCCTGGTTTTAAAAGTCCTAGGCCTAAGCCTAACAGTAACCCTAGGAAGGTAAATCAGCCGGGTATTAGGGTTCTTCCTAAGGGAAAAGCCGTGAAAGCAGCCATGTTGTGGCACTTCTGCACTCCCTTTGGGATGCCTTTGGCAGATGAAGTAAGCCTGGAACTCAGGGCTTCCTGGTTAAAGAAATTCAAGCCCTAGGCTGAACCCTAACCCTAACCCTAGGCAGATAAATCAGCCTAGGTATAGGGATGGTGCCAAGGAAAAAGCTGTGAAAGCTGCCATGTTGTTGCACTTTTGTACTCCCCTTGGGATGCCTTGAACAGCTGCAGTGTGCCTGGAGCTAAGGGCTTCCTAGTTTCAAAAATCCTAGCCCTAGGCCTAAGCCTAACAGTAACCCTGGGAAAGTAAATCAGCCTGATGTTAGGCTTCTTGCCAAGGAAAAAGCCGTGAAAGCAGCCATGTTGTGGCACTTCTGCACTCCCTTTGGGATGCCTTTGGCAGATGAAGTAAGCCTGGAACTCAGGGCTTCCTGGTTAAAGAAATCCAAGCCCTAGGCTGAACCCTAACCCTAACCCTAGGCAGATAAATCAGCCTAGGTATAGGGATGGTGCCAAGGAAAAAGCTGTGAAAGCTGCCATGTTGTTGCACTTTTGTACTCCCCTTGGGATGCCTTGAACAGCTGCAGTGTGCCTGGAGCCCAGGGCTTCCTAGTTTCAAAAATCCTAGCCCTAGGCCTAAGCCTAACAGTAACCCTGGGAAAGTAAATCAGCCTGATGTTAGGCTTCTTGCCAAGGAAAAAGCCGTGAAAGCAGCCATGTTGTGGCACTTTTGCACTCCCTTTTGGATGCCTTTCACAGCTGCAGTGTGCCTGGAACTCAGGGCTTCCTGATTTTAAAAATCCTAGCCCTAGGCCGAACCCCAACCCTAAGACGAGAAAGGCAAATCAGCCAGGAATTAGGCATGTCCCCAAGGAAAAAGCTGTGGAGGCAGGCATGTTGTGGTACTTTTGCGCTCTTCTTGGCTAGTCCTTCGCAGCTGCTGTGTTCTTGGAACTCAGGGCTTTCTGGTTAATAGAACCCTTACCCTAGGCGTAACTCAAACCTTAACCCTAGGAAGGAAAATCATCCTATGGTTCGGGATGGTCTCATGGAAATATCAGTGGTGGCAGCCAAGTTGCGTCACTTTTGCGCTCCCCTTGGGATGCCTTTTGCAGCTGCAGTGTGCCTGGAGCCCAGGGCTTCCTGGTTTTAAAAGTCCTAGGCCTAAGCCTAACAGTAACCCTAGGAAGGTAAATCAGCCGGGTATTAGGGTTCTTCCTAAGGGAAAAGCCGTGAAAGCAGCCATGTTGTGGCACTTCTGCACTCCCTTTGGGATGCCTTTGGCAGATGAAGTAAGCCTGGAACTCAGGGCTTCCTGGTTAAAGAAATTCAAGCCCTAGGCTGAACCCTAACCCTAACCCTAGGCAGATAAATCAGCCTAGGTATAGGGATGGTGCCAAGGAAAAAGCTGTGAAAGCTGCCATGTTGTTGCACTTTTGTACTCCCCTTGGGATGCCTTGAACAGCTGCAGTGTGCCTGGAGCTAAGGGCTTCCTAGTTTTAAAAATCCTAGCCCTAGGCCTAAGCCTAATAGTAACCCTGGGAAGGTAAGTCAGCCTGGTGTTAGGCGTCTTGCCAAGGAACAAGCCGTGAAAGCAGCCATGTTGTGGCACTTCTGCACTCCCTTTTGGATGCCTTTCACAGCTCCAGTGTGCCTGGAACTCAGGGCTTCCTGCTTTTAAAAATCCTAGCCCTAGGCCGAACCCCAACCCTAAGACGAGAAAGGCAAATCAGCCAGGAATTAGGCATGTCCCCAAGGAAAAAGCTGTGGAGGCAGGCATGTTGTGGTACTTTTGCGCTCTTCTTGGCTAGTCCTTCGCAGCTGCTGTGTTCTTGGAACTCAGGGCTTTCTGGTTAATAGAACCCTTACCCTAGGCGTAACTCAAACCTTAACCCTAGGAAGGAAAATCAGCCTATGGTTCGGGATGGTCTCATGGAAATATCAGTGGTGGCAGCCAAGTTGCGTCACTTTTGCGCTCCCCTTTGGATGCCTTTCGCAGCTGCAGTGTGCCTGGAGCCCAGGGCTTCCTGGTTTTAAAAGTCCTAGGCCTAAGCCTAACAGTAACCCTAGGAAGGTAAATCAGCCGGGTATTAGGGTTCTTCCTAAGGGAAAAGCCGTGAAAGCAGCCATGTTGTGGCACTTCTGCACTCCCTTTGGGATGCCTTTGGCAGATGAAGTAAGCCTGGAACTCAGGGCTTCCTGGTAAAAAAAATTCAAGCCCTAGGCTGAACCCTAACCCTAACCCTAGGCAGATAAATCAGCCCAGGTATAGGGATGGTGCCAAGGAAAAAGCTGTGAAAGCTGCCATGTTGTTGCACTTTTGTACTCCCCTTGGGATGCCTTGAACAGCTGCAGTGTGCCTGGAGCTAAGGGCTTCCTAGTTTCAAAAATCCTAGCCC
Organism: Ammospiza nelsoni; assembly: GCF_027579445.1. Classification (NCBI taxonomy): domain Eukaryota; kingdom Metazoa; phylum Chordata; class Aves; order Passeriformes; family Passerellidae; genus Ammospiza; species Ammospiza nelsoni. The sequence continues at coordinate 10,868 of NW_026683197.1, read as the reverse complement.
TAGGCCTAAGCCTAACAGTAACCCTGGGAAAGTAAATCAGCCTGATGTTAGGCTTCTTGCCAAGGAAAAAGCCGTGAAAGCAGCCATGTTGTGGCACTTCTGCACTCCCTTTGGGATGCCTTTGGCAGATGAAGTAAGCCTGGAACTCAGGGCTTCCTGGTTAAAGAAATCCAAGCCCTAGGCTGAACCCTAACCCTAACCCTAGGCAGATAAATCAGCCTAGGTATAGGGATGGTGCCAAGGAAAAAGCTGTGAAAGCTGCCATGTTGTTGCACTTTTGTACTCCCCTTGGGATGCCTTGAACAGCTGCAGTGTGCCTGGAGCTAAGGGCTTCCTAGTTTCAAAAATCCTAGCCCTAGGCCTAAGCCTAACAGTAACCCTGGGAAAGTAAATCAGCCTGATGTTAGGCTTCTTGCCAAGGAAAAAGCCGTGAAAGCAGCCATGTTGTGGCACTTTTGCACTCCCTTTTGGATGCCTTTCACAGCTCCAGTGTGCCTGGAACTCAGGGCTTCCTGCTTTTAAAAATCCTAGCCCTAGGCCGAACCCCAACCCTAAGACGAGAAAGGCAAATCAGCCAGGAATTAGGCATGTCCCCAAGGAAAAAGCTGTGGAGGCAGGCATGTTGTGGTACTTTTGCGCTCTTCTTGGCTAGTCCTTCGCAGCTGCTGTGTTCTTGGAACTCAGGGCTTTCTGGTTAATAGAACCCTTACCCTAGGCGTAACTCAAACCTTAACCCTAGGAAGGAAAATCAACCTATGGTTCGGGATGGTCTCATGGAAATATCAGTGGTGGCAGCCAAGTTGCGTCACTTCTGCGCTCCCCTTGGGATGCCTTTCACAGCTGCAGTGTGCCTGGAGCCCAGGGCTTCCTGGTTTTAAAAGTCCTAGGCCTAAGCCTAACAGTAACCCTAGGAAGGTAAATCAGCCGGGTATTAGGGTTCTTCCTAAGGGAAAAGCCGTGAAAGCAGCCATGTTGTGGCACTTCTGCACTCCCTTTGGGATGCCTTTGGCAGATGAAGTAAGCCTGGAACTCAGGGCTTCCTGGTTAAAAAAAATTCAAGCCCTAGGCTGAACCCTAACCCTAACCCTAGGCAGATAAATCAGCCTAGGTATAGGGATGGTGCCAAGGAAAAAGCTGTGAAAGCTGCCATGTTGTTGCACTTTTGTACTCCCCTTGGGATGCCTTGAACAGCTGCAGTGTGCCTGGAGCCCAGGGCTTCCTAGTTTTAAAAATCCTAGCCCTAGGCCTAAGCCTAACAGTAACCCTGGGAAGGCAAATCAGCCTGGTGTTAGGCTTCTTGCCAAGGAAAAAGCCGTGAAAGCAGCCATGTTGTGGCACTTTTGCACTCCCTTTTGGATGCCTTTCACAGCTCCAGTGTGCCTGGAACTCAGGGCTTCCTGCTTTTAAAAATCCTAGCCCTAGGCCGAACCCCAACCCTAAGACGAGAAAGGCAAATCAGCCAGGAATTAGGCATGTCCCCAAGGAAAAAGCTGTGGAGGCAGGCATGTTGTGGTACTTTTGCGCTCTTCTTGGCTAGTCCTTCGCAGCTGCTGTGTTCTTGGAACTCAGGGCTTTCTGGTTAATAGACCCTTACCCTAGGCGTAACTCAAACCTTAACCCTAGGAAGGAAAATCAACCTATGGTTCGGGATGGTCTCATGGAAATATCAGTGGTGGCAGCCAAGTTGCGTCACTTTTGCGCTCCCCTTGGGATGCCTTTTGCAGCTGCAGTGTGCCTGGAGCCCAGGGCTTCCTGGTTTTAAAAGTCCTAGGCCTAAGCCTAACAGTAACCCTAGGAAGGTAAATCAGCCGGGTATTAGGGCTCTTCCTAAGGGAAAAGCCGTGAAAGCAGCCATGTTGTGGCACTTCTGCACTCCCTTTGGGATGCCTTTGGCAGATGAAGTAAGCCTGGAACTCAGGGCTTCCTGGTTAAAGAAATTCAAGCCCTAGGCTGAACCCTAACCCTAACCCGAGGCAGATAAATCAGCCTAGGTATAGGGATGGTGCCAAGGAAAAAGCTGTGAAAGCTGCCATGTTGTTGCACTTTTGTACTCCCCTTGGGATGCCTTGAACAGCTGCAGTGTGCCTGGAGCCCAGGGCTTCCTAGTTTTAAAAATCCTAGCCCTAGGCCTAAGCCTAATAGTAACCCTGGGAAGGTAAGTCAGCCTGGTGTTAGGCGTCTTGCCAAGGAACAAGCCGTGAAAGCAGCCATGTTGTGGCACTTTTGCAATCCCTTTTGGATGCCTTTCACAGCTCCAGTGTGCCTGGAACTCAGGGCTTCCTGCTTTTAAAAATCCTAGCCCTAGGCCGAACCCCAACCCTATGACGAGAAAGGCAAATCAGCCAGGAATTAGGCATGTCCCCAAGGAAAAAGCTGTGGAGGCAGGCATGTTGTGGTACTTTTGCGCTCTTCTTGGCTAGTCCTTCGCAGCTGCTGTGTTCTTGGAACTCAGGGCTTTCTGGTTAATAGAACCCTTACCCTAGGCGTAACTCAAACCTTAACCCTAGGAAGGAAAATCAGCCTATGGTTCGGGATGGTCTCATGGAAATATCAGTGGTGGCAGCCAAGTTGCGTCACTTTTGCGCTCCCCTTTGGATGCCTTTCGCAGCTGCAGTGTGCCTGGAGCCCAGGGCTTCCTGGTTTTAAAAGTCCTAGGCCTAAGCCTAACAGTAACCCTAGGAAGGTAAATCAGCCGGGTATTAGGGTTCTTCCTAAGGGAAAAGCCGTGAAAGCAGCCATGTTGTGGCACTTCTGCACTCCCTTTGGGATGCCTTTGGCAGATGAAGTAAGCCTGGAACTCAGGGCTTCCTGGTAAAAAAAATTCAAGCCCTAGGCTGAACCCTAACCCTAACCCTAGGCAGATAAATCAGCCTAGGTATAGGGATGGTGCCAAGGAAAAAGCTGTGAAAGCTGCCATGTTGTTGCACTTTTGTACTCCCCTTGGGATGCCTTGAACAGCTGCAGTGTGCCTGGAGCCCAGGGCTTCCTAGTTTCAAAAATCCTAGCCCTAGGCCTAAGCCTAACAGTAACCCTGGGAAGGTAAATCAGCCTGATGTTAGGCTTCTTGCCAAGGAAAAAGCCGTGAAAGCAGCCATGTTGTGGCACTTTTGCACTCCCTTTTGGATGCCTTTCACAGCTCCAGTGTGCCTGGAACTCAGGGCTTCCTGATTTTAAAAATCCTAGCCCTAGGCCGAACCCCAACCCTAAGACGAGAAAGGCAAATCAGCCAGGAATTAGGCATGTCCCCAAGGAAAAAGCTGTGGAGGCAGGCATGTTGTGGTACTTTTGCGCTCTTCTTGGCTAGTCCTTCGCAGCTGCTGTGTTCTTGGAACTCAGGGCTTTCTGGTTAATAGACCCTTACCCTAGGCGTAACTCAAACCTTAACCCTAGGAAGGAAAATCAACCTATGGTTCGGGATGGTCTCATGGAAATATCAGTGGTGGCAGCCAAGTTGCGTCACTTTTGCGCTCCCCTTGGGATGCCTTTTGCAGCTGCAGTGTGCCTGGAGCCCAGGGCTTCCTGGTTTTAAATGTCCTAGGCCTAAGCCTAACAGTAACCCTAGGAAGGTAAATCAGCCAGGTATTAGGGCTCTTCCTAAGGGAAAAGCCGTGAAAGCAGCCATGTTGTGGCACTTCTGCACTCCCTTTGGGATGCCTTTGGCAGATGAAGTAAGCCTGGAACTCAGGGCTTCCTGGTTAAAGAAATTCAAGCCCTAGGCTGAACCCTAACCCTAACCCGAGGCAGATAAATCAGCCTAGGTATAGGGATGGTGCCAAGGAAAAAGCTGTGAAAGCTGCCATGTTGTTGCACTTTTGTACTCCCCTTGGGATGCCTTGAACAGCTGCAGTGTGCCTGGAGCCCAGGGCTTCCTAGTTTTAAAAATCCTAGCCCTAGGCCTAAGCCTAATAGTAACCCTGGGAAGGTAAGTCAGCCTGGTGTTAGGCGTCTTGCCAAGGAACAAGCCGTGAAAGCAGCCATGTTGTGGCACTTTTGCAATCCCTTTTGGATGCCTTTCACAGCTCCAGTGTGCCTGGAACTCAGGGCTTCCTGCTTTTAAAAATCCTAGCCCTAGGCCGAACCCCAACCCTATGACGAGAAAGGCAAATCAGCCAGGAATTAGGCATGTCCCCAAGGAAAAAGCTGTGGAGGCAGGCATGTTGTGGTACTTTTGCGCTCTTCTTGGCTAGTCCTTCGCAGCTGCTGTGTTCTTGGAACTCAGGGCTTTCTGGTTAATAGAACCCTTACCCTAGGCGTAACTCAAACCTTAACCCTAGGAAGGAAAATCAGCCTATGGTTCGGGATGGTCTCATGGAAATATCAGTGGTGGCAGCCAAGTTGCGTCACTTTTGCGCTCCCCTTTGGATGCCTTTCGCAGCTGCAGTGTGCCTGGAGCCCAGGGCTTCCTGGTTTTAAAAGTCCTAGGCCTAAGCCTAACAGTAACCCTAGGAAGGTAAATCAGCCGGGTATTAGGGTTCTTCCTAAGGGAAAAGCCGTGAAAGCAGCCATGTTGTGGCACTTCTGCACTCCCTTTGGGATGCCTTTGGCAGATGAAGTAAGCCTGGAACTCAGGGCTTCCTGGTAAAAAAAATTCAAGCCCTAGGCTGAACCCTAACCCTAACCCTAGGCAGATAAATCAGCCTAGGTATAGGGATGGTGCCAAGGAAAAAGCTGTGAAAGCTGCCATGTTGTTGCACTTTTGTACTCCCCTTGGGATGCCTTGAACAGCTGCAGTGTGCCTGGAGCCCAGGGCTTCCTAGTTTCAAAAATCCTAGCCCTAGGCCTAAGCCTAACAGTAACCCTGGGAAGGTAAATCAGCCTGATGTTAGGCTTCTTGCCAAGGAAAAAGCCGTGAAAGCAGCCATGTTGTGGCACTTTTGCACTCCCTTTTGGATGCCTTTCACAGCTCCAGTGTGCCTGGAACTCAGGGCTTCCTGATTTTAAAAATCCTAGCCCTAGGCCGAACCCCAACCCTAAGACGAGAAAGGCAAATCAGCCAGGAATTAGGCATGTCCCCAAGGAAAAAGCTGTGGAGGCAGGCATGTTGTGCTACTTTTGCGCTCTTCTTGGCTAGTCCTTCGCAGCTGCTGTGTTCTTGGAACTCAGGGCTTTCTGGTTAATAGAACCCTTACCCTAGGCGTAACTCAAACCTTAACCCTAGGAAGGAAAATCATCCTATGGTTCGGGATGGTCTCATGGAAATATCAGTGGTGGCAGCCAAGTTGCGTCACTTTTGCGCTGCCCTTGGGATGCCTTTCACAGCTGCAGTGTGCCTGGAGCCCAGGGCTTCCTGGTTTTAAAAGTCCTAGGCCTAAGCCTAACAGTAACCCTAGGAAGGTAAATCAGCCGGGTATTAGGGTTCTTCCTAAGGGAAAAGCCGTGAAAGCAGCCATGTTGTTGCACTTTTGTAGTCCCCTTGGGATGCCTTTCGCAGCTGCAGTGTGCCTGGAGCTAAGGGCTTCCTAGTTTCAAAAATCCTAGCCCTAGGCCTAAGCCTAACAGTAACCCTGGGAAGGTACATCAGCCTGATTTTAGGCTTCTTGCCAAGGAAAAAGCCATGAAAGCAGCCATGTTGTGGCACTTCTGCACTCCCTTTGGGATGCCTTTGGCAGATGAAGTAAGCCTGGAACTCAGGGCTTCCTGGTTAAAGAAATCCAAGCCCTAGGCTGAACCCTAACCCTAACCCTAGGCAGATAAATCAGCCTAGGTATAGGGATGGTGCCAAGGAAAAAGCCGTGAAAGCAGCCATGTTGTGGCACTTTTGCACTCCCTTTTGGATGCCTTTCACAGCTGCAGTGTGCCTGGAACTCAGGGCTTCCTGCTTTTAAAAATCCTGGCCCTAGGCCGAACCGCAACCCTGAGACGAGAAAGGCAAATCAGCCAGGAATTAGGCATGTCCCCAAGGAAAAAGCTGTGGAGGCAGGCATGTTGTGGTACTTTTGCGCTCTTCTTGGCTAGTCCTTCGCAGCTGCTGTGTTCTTGGAACTCAGGGCTTTCTGGTTAATAGACCCTTACCCTAGGCGTAACTCAAACCTTAACCCTAGGAAGGAAAATCAACCTATGGTTCGGGATGGTCTCATGGAAATATCAGTGGTGGCAGCCAAGTTGCGTCACTTTTGCGCTCCCCTTGGGATGCCTTTTGCAGCTGCAGTGTGCCTGGAGCCCAGGGCTTCCTGGTTTTAAAAGTCCTAGGCCTAAGCCTAACAGTAACCCTAGGAAGGTAAATCAGCCGGGTATTAGGGTTCTTCCTAAGGGAAAAGCCGTGAAAGCAGCCATGTTGTGGCACTTCTGCACTCCCTTTGGGATGCCTTTGGCAGATGAAGTAAGCCTGGAACTCAGGGCTTCCTGGTTAAAGAAATTCAAGCCCTAGGCTGAACCCTAACCCTAACCCTAGGCAGATAAATCAGCCTAGGTATAGGGATGGTGCCAAGGAAAAAGCTGTGAAAGCTGCCATGTTGTTGCACTTTTGTACTCCCCTTGGGATGCCTTGAACAGCTGCAGTGTGCCTGGAGCCCAGGGCTTCCTAGTTTTAAAAATCCTAGCCCTAGGCCTAAGCCTAATAGTAACCCTGGGAAGGTAAGTCAGCCTGGTGTTAGGCGTCTTGCCAAGGAACAAGCCGTGAAAGCAGCCATGTTGTGGCACTTTTGCAATCCCTTTTGGATGCCTTTCACAGCTCCAGTGTGCCTGGAACTCAGGGCTTCCTGCTTTTAAAAATCCTAGCCCTAGGCCGAACCCCAACCCTATGACGAGAAAGGCAAATCAGCCAGGAATTAGGCATGTCCCCAAGGAAAAAGCTGTGGAGGCAGGCATGTTGTGGTACTTTTGCGCTCTTCTTGGCTAGTCCTTCGCAGCTGCTGTGTTCTTGGAACTCAGGGCTTTCTGGTTAATAGAACCCTTACCCTAGGCGTAACTCAAACCTTAACCCTAGGAAGGAAAATCAGCCTATGGTTCGGGATGGTCTCATGGAAATATCAGTGGTGGCAGCCAAGTTGCGTCACTTTTGCGCTCCCCTTTGGATGCCTTTCGCAGCTGCAGTGTGCCTGGAGCCCAGGGCTTCCTGGTTTTAAAAGTCCTAGGCCTAAGCCTAACAGTAACCCTAGGAAGGTAAATCAGCCGGGTATTAGGGTTCTTCCTAAGGGAAAAGCCGTGAAAGCAGCCATGTTGTGGCACTTCTGCACTCCCTTTGGGATGCCTTTGGCAGATGAAGTAAGCCTGGAACTCAGGGCTTCCTGGTTAAAAAAATTCAAGCCCTAGGCTGAACCCTAACCCTAACCCGAGGCAGATAAATCAGCCCAGGTATAGGGATGGTGCCAAGGAAAAAGCTGTGAAAGCTGCCATGTTGTTGCACTATTGTACTCCCCTTGGGATGCCTTGAACAGCTGCAGTGTGCCTGGAGCTAAGGGCTTCCTAGTTTCAAAAATCCTAGCCCTAGGCCTAAGCCTAACAGTAACCCTGGGAAAGTAAATCAGCCTGATGTTAGGCTTCTTGCCAAGGAAAAAGCCGTGAAAGCAGCCATGTTGTGGCACTTCTGCACTCCCTTTGGGATGCCTTTGGCAGATGAAGTAAGCCTGGAACTCAGGGCTTCCTGGTTAAAGAAATCCAAGCCCTAGGCTGAACCCTAACCCTAACCCTAGGCAGATAAATCAGCCTAGGTATAGGGATGGTGCCAAGGAAAAAGCTGTGAAAGCTGCCATGTTGTTGCACTTTTGTACTCCCCTTGGGATGCCTTGAACAGCTGCAGTGTGCCTGGAGCTAAGGGCTTCCTAGGTTCAAAAATCCTAGCCCTAGGCCTAAGCCTAACAGTAACCCTGGGAAAGTAAATCAGCCTGGTGTTAGGCTTCTTGCCAAGGAAAAAGCCGTGAAAGCAGCCATGTTGTGGCACTTTTGCATTCCCTTTTGGATGCCTTTCACAGCTGCAGTGTGCCTGGAACTCAGGGCTTCCTGATTTTAAAAATCCTAGCCCTAGGCCGAACCCCAACCCTAAGACGAGAAAGGCAAATCAGCCAGGAATTAGGCATGTCCCCAAGGAAAAAGCTGTGGAGGCAGGCATGTTGTGGTACTTTTGCGCTCTTCTTGGCTAGTCCTTCGCAGCTGCTGTGTTCTTGGAACTCAGGGCTTTCTGGTTAATAGAACCCTTACCCTAGGCGTAACTCAAACCTTAACCCTAGGAAGGAAAATCAGCCTATGGTTCGGGATGGTCTCATGGAAATATCAGTGGTGGCAGCCAAGTTGCGTCACTTTTGCGCTCCCCTTGGGATGCCTTTCGCAGCTGCAGTGTGCCTGGAGCCCAGGGCTTCCTGGTTTTAAAAGTCCTAGGCCTAAGCCTAACAGTAACCCTAGGAAGGTAAATCAGCCGGGTATTAGGGTTCTTCCTAAGGGAAAAGCCGTGAAAGCAGCCATGTTGTGGCACTTCTGCACTCCCTTTGGGATGCCTTTGGCAGATGAAGTAAGCCTGGAACTCAGGGCTTCCTGGTAAAAAAAATTCAAGCCCTAGGCTGAACCCTAACCCTAAACCTAGGCAGATAAATCAGCCCAGGTATAGGGATGGTGCCAAGGAAAAAGCTGTGAAAGCTGCCATGTTGTTGCACTTTTGTACTCCCCTTGGGATGCCTTGAACAGCTGCAGTGTGCCTGGAGCTAAGGGCTTCCTAGTTTCAAAAATCCTAGCCCTAGGCCTAAGCCTAACAGTAACCCTGGGAAAGTAAATCAGCCTGATGTTAGGCTTCTTGCCAAGGAAAAAGCCGTGAAAGCAGCCATGTTGTGGCACTTCTGCACTCCCTTTGGGATGCCTTTGGCAGATGAAGTAAGCCTGGAACTCAGGGCTTCCTGGTTAAAGAAATCCAAGCCCTAGGCTGAACCCTAACCCTAACCCTAGGCAGATAAATCAGCCTAGGTATAGGGATGGTGCCAAGGAAAAAGCTGTGAAAGCTGCCATGTTGTTGCACTTTTGTACTCCCCTTGGGATGCCTTGAACAGCTGCAGTGTGCCTGGAGCTAAGGGCTTCCTAGTTTCAAAAATCCTAGCCCTAGGCCTAAGCCTAACAGTAACCCTGGGAAAGTAAATCAGCCTGATGTTAGGCTTCTTGCCAAGGAAAAAGCCGTGAAAGCAGCCATGTTGTGGCACTTTTGCACTCCCTTTTGGATGCCTTTCACAGCTCCAGTGTGCCTGGAACTCAGGGCTTCCTGCTTTTAAAAATCCTAGCCCTAGGCCGAACCCCAACCCTAAGACGAGAAAGGCAAATCAGCCAGGAATTAGGCATGTCCCCAAGGAAAAAGCTGTGGAGGCAGGCATGTTGTGCTACTTTTGCGCTCTTCTTGGCTAGTCCTTCGCAGCTGCTGTGTTCTTGGAACTCAGGGCTTTCTGGTTAATAGAACCCTTACCCTAGGCGTAACTCAAACCTTAACCCTAGGAAGGAAAATCAACCTATGGTTCGGGATGGTCTCATGGAAATATCAGTGGTGGCAGCCAAGTTGCGTCACTTCTGCGCTCCCCTTGGGATGCCTTTCACAGCTGCAGTGTGCCTGGAGCCCAGGGCTTCCTGGTTTTAAAAGTCCTAGGCCTAAGCCTAACAGTAACCCTAGGAAGGTAAATCAGCCGGGTATTAGGGTTCTTCCTAAGGGAAAAGCCGTGAAAGCAGCCATGTTGTGGCACTTCTGCACTCCCTTTGGGATGCCTTTGGCAGATGAAGTAAGCCTGGAACTCAGGGCTTCCTGGTTAAAAAAAATTCAAGCCCTAGGCTGAACCCTAACCCTAACCCTAGGCAGATAAATCAGCCTAGGTATAGGGATGGTGCCAAGGAAAAAGCTGTGAAAGCTGCCATGTTGTTGCACTTTTGTACTCCCCTTGGGATGCCTTGAACAGCTGCAGTGTGCCTGGAGCCCAGGGCTTCCTAGTTTTAAAAATCCTAGCCCTAGGCCTAAGCCTAATAGTAACCCTGGGAAGGTAAGTCAGCCTGGTGTTAGGCGTCTTGCCAAGGAACAAGCCGTGAAAGCAGCCATGTTGTGGCACTTTTGCAATCCCTTTTGGATGCCTTTCACAGCTCCAGTGTGCCTGGAACTCAGGGCTTCCTGCTTTTAAAAATCCTAGCCCTAGGCCGAACCCCAACCCTATGACGAGAAAGGCAAATCAGCCAGGAATTAGGCATGTCCCCAAGGAAAAAGCTGTGGAGGCAGGCATGTTGTGGTACTTTTGCGCTCTTCTTGGCTAGTCCTTCGCAGCTGCTGTGTTCTTGGAACTCAGGGCTTTCTGGTTAATAGAACCCTTACCCTAGGCGTAACTCAAACCTTAACCCTAGGAAGGAAAATCAGCCTATGGTTCGGGATGGTCTCATGGAAATATCAGTGGTGGCAGCCAAGTTGCGTCACTTTTGCGCTCCCCTTTGGATGCCTTTCGCAGCTGCAGTGTGCCTGGAGCCCAGGGCTTCCTGGTTTTAAAAGTCCTAGGCCTAAGCCTAACAGTAACCCTAGGAAGGTAAATCAGCCGGGTATTAGGGTTCTTCCTAAGGGAAAAGCCGTGAAAGCAGCCATGTTGTGGCACTTCTGCACTCCCTTTGGGATGCCTTTGGCAGATGAAGTAAGCCTGGAACTCAGGGCTTCCTGGTAAAAAAAATTCAAGCCCTAGGCTGAACCCTAACCCTAACCCTAGGCAGATAAATCAGCCTAGGTATAGGGATGGTGCCAAGGAAAAAGCTGTGAAAGCTGCCATGTTGTTGCACTTTTGTACTCCCCTTGGGATGCCTTGAACAGCTGCAGTGTGCCTGGAGCCCAGGGCTTCCTAGTTTCAAAAATCCTAGCCCTAGGCCTAAGCCTAACAGTAACCCTGGGAAGGTAAATCAGCCTGATGTTAGGCTTCTTGCCAAGGAAAACGCCGTGA